>NW_017617091.1:247500-652500 GCF_001879475.1 Ipomoea nil
TTATTATTATTATTATTATTATTATTATTATTATTATTATTATTATTATTATTATTATTATTATTATTATTATTATTATTATTATTTATTATTATTATTATTATTATTATTATTATTATTATTATTATTATTATTATTATTATTATTATTATTATTATTATTTATTATTATTATTATTATTATTATTATTATTATTATTATTATTATTATTATTATTATTATTATTATTATTATTATTATTATTATTATTATTATTATTATTATTATTATTATACAAGCTAAGGATATTTTGTCTCCCTTTTAATTCTCAATCATCCTATTCCTTTATACCAAAACAATATAATGTAATTTAAATTTCGACTTTACTCTTTTCTCATGGAATTACAATTCCATTCACCCCTAATTTTTTTATTCCAATCCAACCAAACACCCTGTAATATCATGAAGAATCAAGTCAAAAGCTGTATACTTAGAAGTTGAGTGTAGAGTATTGAAGACAATACATTAAAGGCGATAGAACCCGAAAGTGAAATATCATTGCAAGTGAATTTCGTAATCGTAGCTTTATTATTATTTCTACTCAAGTATTTAAGTAGGGGTCCGATCATATCATCTCAAAATTTCTCTCTAGGGTTTGCTAGAGTTTTCTCCTCCCATAGGGTTTGCTAGGTTTCCGACGGTTTCCTACGTTTTTTCCGGTGATCATCACTGTTTGGCGACGCTAATGAGTACGCTGAGTTGGAACTGCCGTGGCTTGGGTAATCCACGGACAGTTCGAGAGGTGGTGGACATGGTGTCCAAAAAGCAACCCGACTTTGTATTTCTAATAGAAACTAAGGTAGCGCGAGATCATGCTGAGCGTCTTCGTGTTACGATCGGTTTCGAAGGCTTATTTTATGTTGACAATGATGGTTTGAGTGGTGGATTAGCGTTATTGTGGAAGAAGAATAATACGGCGAGACTCCTTAGTTACTCAAGAAACTACGTTGATATTGAGGTAACTATGACAGGTAATCCGGCCTGGAGAATGACGTGTTACTATGGTTATTCGGACCGTAATAGGCGTGCTGAATCATGGGATTTGTTGAGAATGTTGGCGGCAAAATCGAATCTCCCGTGGGTGGTGGTGGGGGATTTTAATGATTTGCTATACCAGTATGAGAAGAGAGGGGGAAATCCACATCCGAATAGCCTTCTTCGAGGTTTTGGGGAGACGATTGAGGATTGTGGATTGGCCCAGTTGCCAATGATTGGATACCCATATACCTGGGAGAAGGGGAAAGGGACTGCAAACTGGATTGAGGAGAGACTTGATAAGGTCCTAGTAACGAACGAGTGGCGCAATATAATTCCCCATGTAAAGGTTATGAATTTGAGAACCAGGAAGTCAGATCATTCAGCCATTTTTTTCACAGTTCAGGAGGAGGTAGGGAGGGATGGGGTTAGAAGAAGGGGTTTTAGGTTTGAGATGGCATGGTTATATGATGAGGGATGTAGGGGTGTGGTGGAGCAGGCGTGGCAGGAAGGGAGAGGGCAGGGTTTACAGGGTTGTGTTCAATACTGTGGAAACCGGTTAACACGATGGGGTGGGGATCGGTTCCATAAGTATGGGAAACAGATTGTGCAGCTGAAACGGGGTCAACAACGTTTGAGAGGATGCACTGACTCGGCCTCTCTTGTCGAGTTTCAGCGAATAGAGCAACTTCTGAGTCGCACTGAGGCCCAGGAGGATGCATACTGGAGGCAGAGAGCCAAGCAGCACTGGCTCAAGGAAGCTGACGCCAATACCAAATTCTTTCACAGGTATGCCTCTCACCGAAAGAAAAAGAATACTTTACTTAGATTAATGAATGACAATGGGGATTGGTTGGAGGGGGATCCCATGAGAGATATCATTCTGGACTATTTTAAGAATATTTTCAGCTCTGGGGGTCCGGGAACTGGAGATGATTTTTTTGGGGGGATAGAACACAGGGTATCACAGGCGCAGAATGACTCACTATTACGGCCATTTAATCTGGAGGAAGTAAAGGATGCATTGTTTGCAATGTATCCGGATAAAGCACCAGGACCGGATGGAATGAATCCGGGTTTTTATCAGCATTTCTGGGATGTGGTAGGAGGGGATGTTGCGAGTTTTGTGCTAAACTGTCTTGAATCAGGTGACCTCCTGTCTGGCTTGAATGAGACAGATATTGTGTTGATCCCTAAAAAGAGTAATCCAGAGTTAGTAACTGATTTGCGCCCTATAGCACTTAGCAATGTCATTTACAGAATAATAGCTAAAATGATGGCTAATAGAATGAAGCCGTTGATGGAAGGAATAATATCTGAGACACAGAGTGCTTTTATCCCATATAGATTGATAACAGATAATATTCTATTAGCTGCAGAAGTGGGGCACTTTCTGAATCGAAAACAGTGTGGATTGAGGGGCTGGGGTGCACTTAAGCTGGATATGGCTAAGGCGTATGATCGAATGGAGTGGCCTTTTCTCCGTAATATGATGATGGCATTGGGTTTCCATGATAGATGGGTTGATTTGATTATGAAATGTGTGACCACAGTCTCCTATAGTATTCTGATAAATGGCTCAAGGAGTGACCCAATAATACCCACGCGTGGTTTGAGACAGGGAGACCCGCTATCCCCATATTTGTTTATTATCTGTGCAGAGGGACTCTCGTTGTTACTACAACAGGCTAACAGAGCGGGATTAATTCATGGATGTAGGGTAGCAAGGGGTGCCCCTCAGATTTCTCATTTGTTTTTTGCGGACGATAGCCTTTTATTCTTTAAGGCTAATGTGGAAGAGGCTAATGAGATAAAGAAATGCCTGACTGTATATGAGGATCTATCGGGACAGGTGGTTAACTACCACAAGTCGAGTATTTGTTATAGCAGGAATACGAGTAATGTGGATAGGGAAAGTGTGGCCCAAGTTTTGGGGGTGGAGCAGGCACCAAACTTTGGCAAGTATTTGGGTCTACCTTCGTTTGTGGGTAGGAATAAAAAGGCAGCTTTTGCATATATTGAGGATAAAATACGCCAAAGAATTGGGTCGTGGAATAAAAGGCTATTGTCTCATGCAGGGAAAGAAATACTGTTGAAAAGTGTGGCACAATCTATGCCTACCTTCTCAATGAGTGTTTTTTTGCTACCTATATCAGTATGCACGGCTATAGAAAGAACGATGAATAGATATTGGTGGGGTTCTAGGACGGACAACCGAGTTCACTGGAAGGCTTGGGACAAGCTATGTGTTCCTAAGAAGTATGGTGGATTGGGTTTTAAGGACCTACGTGCATTTAATCTAGCTATGTTGGGGAAACAGGCATGGCGAATGCTCACTAAGCCTGATTCCTTAGTAGCTCGTGTTTACAAAAGCCGATATTTTCCCAGGGATACTTTCTTTGATGCGCAGGTAGGAAATAATCCCAGTTTTTGTTGGCGGAGTATAATGGCATCAAAGAGCATAATTTGTAGTGGGGTCAGACGAAGAATTGGGAATGGGGAAACTACATCTATATGGACCCATCCATGGATACTGGATGACCAGGACCCTATGATACAAACAGAGATGCCTATACAGTTACGAGAGGCCAGAGTAGTGGGGCTAATAGATCAACAAACTGGTACATGGGATAATGAAATTTTATCAGATTTATTTCAACCTACGGATGTCGAGAGAATTATGAGAGTACCTGTATCCCGGGATTATAATGATGCATGGTATTGGTACGGGGACCCGAGAGGATTATATTCTGTGAAAAGCAGGTACAGACGATTGGTGGGAGATTATGAGAATAATCAAGGCCCCTTTACTAATTGGTTAGCTTTATGGAGACTAAAAATTCCACCAAAGTGGAAAATGTTCCTCTGGAGAGCTATTTGTGATATTTTGCCTACAACTACGAACTTGCTTTTAAAGAGGGTGGAGGTGAACCCATATTGTGCTATGTGTGGGATATCACATGAGAATACAATGCATGCATTAGTCTTGTGTGATTTTGCAAGAAACATTTGGGATCAATCCAACCTTACAATCCCCAATATTGTCACGGATATTTTTCATGTTTGGTTTGGGGAACTTCTAAATATTTTAGATTCTGATGGAATGTTATATGCAGCATCAATTCTATACAATATTTGGAAAGCTCGAAATGGTGCAGTTTGGGAGGCGTTTTTACCACGCCCGGGGTCCCTACTCAGAGTCGCAGCGGCAGCCAAGACCGCATGGACTCAGTCCCGCCCAGCCGTGGCTGCCACTGCCACTGCTACGCTGCCGACAGAAAACCGCCACGCTGCCCAGGCGAGTCCCACCGCCGGCCGCGGTGCTGTCGACGCCGCCGGATCCTCTGTGCCGCCAGTGAGAAGATGCAGGGTCGATGCGGGATATCTACACGAGACAGGGAATGCAACTGTAGGGGCCGTTTTATTAGATGGAGATGGAGCCTATATCTCGGCACTAACCGCGCCGCTACCGGCCTGTACGTCACCACTTATGGCTGAGGCTTTGGCGTGTAAGGAAGTTTTATCATGGCTAAAGGATCGAGGTGAACAGAATATTGAGATCTACACGGATTGTTTGACACTACAACGCTACCTTACATCATCAACCACTGCGTTTCGCTCTTACGTTGGCTATGCCATTGATAGCTGCAGGCAAATTGCCGTTTATTTTCACTCATGTTCTTTTAATTATATTTCTAGATCGGACAATTATTTAGCTCATGCTTTAGCCACTACGGCTTATCAGCAACCTGATACTATGTACTGGGATACTCACCCACCAGACATTATTTCAGCATTTTTCTAATGAAGCACCGCAGAAAATTTTCAAAAAAAAAAAAATATTTAAATTAATAACATAGCAGACTAAACACGTTTAAATAGTACTTATATATAGAATATTTTATTCTATGACCTTGCTAGTGAGTAGTTACGTACTAAATCTTAATATACTAAAGCCGATTTTTTTTTTTTTTTGGGGGTTTAAGGAAAGCAAATCTATAATGGAAAAGGGTAACAAATTAGCCACTTCGTGGTATCAGACTTATAACTAAATTCCTTACCGATCATATGAATAACGTGATTCACTAATCAATTAACAAAAAAAGAAATAAATATGAGAGAATGTCTCCAATATTTTTTTAATGAGGTGTTTGGTAGGATGAAATTGTAATTTTACGAAATGACAATTCCTTCCAACAATGAAATTGCAATTTCATGATAAATTATCACTTTATCCTTTTTATGATTATATATTATTATTATTATTATTATTATTATTATTATTATTATTATTATTATTATTATTATTATTATTATTATTATTATTATTATTATTATACAAGCTAAGGATATTTTGTCTCCCTTTTAATTCTCAATCATCCTATTCCTTTATACCAAAACAATATAATGTAATTTAAATTTCGACTTTACTCTTTTCTCATGGAATTACAATTCCATTCACCCCTAATTTTTTTATTCCAATCCAACCAAACACCCTGTAATATCATGAAGAATCAAGTCAAAAGCTGTATACTTAGAAGTTGAGTGTAGAGTATTGAAGACAATACATTAAAGGCGATAGAACCCGAAAGTGAAATATCATTGCAAGTGAATTTCGTAATCGTAGCTTTATTATTATTTCTACTCATTGTCGGTGTTGCCAAAAATCAACGACTATGAAAAATGCATGTCATTATTCCACCTATTAGTATATATAGTGTTCACTCTAGGACTCTTCTACACTATTGTATTTGTAATAGGTCACTCTTTGTACATATTATTATCTTCTCTTTGTATTCCTTTAGTGATTCAAATTATTGAATATACACAAAGTACAGTTCCAAACACTCTCATCTGGTATCATCGAGTTTGGTTTGATCCAATGGCTGATCCTAACGTTTCTGCTTGTACCGATGGCCAGACCGTTTCCTCGAGCCACACGGTGACTGAAGTCCCGTCAGCTCATCCGTTGCCTGATCCGAATATGCTCCAGCATGCACATCATTATGTGTCTATCAAGCTCTTGTCTACCAATTTTTTGTTATGGAAGGCGTAGTTGGTTCCATTTTTGCATGGCCAGAATCTGTTCGGGTTTGTTGATGGCTCACACCCGTGTCCTTCGAAGTTTGTTGCATCGACTTCGGCCGCACCTCCCGTTTATACACTGCATACGCTCAATGGATTCAGCAGGACCAATCCATACTAGGCATGCTGATTTCCTCCATGGCAGAAGATGTTTTGTATTTAGCGATTAGGCATGAAACCTCTACGTCCGTCTGGCTTGCGGTGGAGACAGCTTTGGGTTCCACTTCTCGCTCTCTTTCACTCAGTCTTCTGTCACAGCTTCAGAGTCTTCGTCAGGGGGAGTTGTCGCCGGTAGATTATCTCAACGTACCCAGGTCCTCGTTGAGCAACTGGCACAGGCTGGCCGGCCAGTTGGCCTTGATGAACAGAATTTGCACATTTTCTGGGGGCTCCGACCGGAGTATTGCGCCTTGGTCTCTTCCCTCACCACCAAGGATGCTCCCCTCACGATCCCGCAAGCCACCGACTTATTGAACGCCCACCAATACGTGTTTCAAGATGAGGTTTTGCCAGCTGCTGTAGTTTCCTCGTTACCGGCTGCTTTGTATGCTTACACTCCAGCTGCTGGACGTCCGACGCAAGAAGACGGTCGTGGTCGAGGCAGGCAGAGTCGTGGTCAGCGGGGTCGTGGTCAGCTCGACAGTCGCGGTGGCGTTTGTTGTCAAATTTGTGAAGCGCCTTGTCATTTAGCTCTAACCTGTTATCGTCGTTTTGTTGATCCTACAGTTTCAATGGTGATGACTGGTGGACAGGTGGCGCCAGGAGGACAGTTTGGGCAGCAATACATTCCTGAACAATTTTCTAGTGTTTCTTTTAATTCTGGGCAGTATGCTGTGCGTAATTCTCGTAATTCTCCTCAAGTAAATTTGGCTCATCAGACCCCTGTTGATGATTTTTAATTCTGCGCTGCTTTCTAATGTGTGGTATCTCGATACTGGTGCAAATGCTCACGCCACGCCTCGATTGGATGGTTTGCATGATGTGGAGCCTTATGCTGGGGTGAATCTCTTCGGGTTGGTGATGGTGCTGGTTTGTCAATTTCTAACAGTGGTTCTTTTTCTTTTCATTCTTCATTATAGTCACTGTGTCTAAATAATGTTCTGCATGTACCTCATTTACAAGCATCTTTATTGTCCATGCAAAATTTGACTTCTGATAATGATGTTTATTTTGAATTCTATCCTACGTTTTTTGTTGCAAATGACCGTCTCACCAAGCGGGTTCTACTTAGTGGTTCCAGTAAAGGGTGGATGTACCAGTGAAAGTTAGTTTTAGTGGTGATTTTTGAGTGTCGTCCTCTAGGAATGGCCATAAGGGAATTGAGTAGAGAGGGTTTAAACACAAGATTAAGTGTTTGAAAGTTAACCAAAAGGAAATATTTATTTGCACAGAGAACAAGTTTAAGATAAAGCAATGAATCAAGTAAAAGGCAATATTGAAAGAAAGGAATTAGATAAAATCACTTTGCATAAATGCGAATAATGTTCTAAGTTTCTAAGCCAAGCAAAGATCAAGAATGAAAGTGAAGGCGTTTAGCAAGTTCCAATGTCATTCTCATGGTCATTGGGCTATCACCTAAATTCTAATTCCATTCTCATGGCAAATAGACTAGATGAGGCAATTAATCAAATACCTTGTGTGCTCTATCCCTTCCAACTCCCCTTTCTTAAGAGTGAGTTAGAATTGTGATAGGTTTGGCTATGATGAATCCCTATTCTCATAGGTGAAGCACCAAATCCTAAATCCCCTTTCAAAGTTGGGCCCTAACCAAGCAAGAGCCAAAACATTTTACCAAATTCACAATCAAATTCAATCTAAAGATATTGCAAGCCCTAGGTTTTCCAATTTAATTCATGTTGACATTCATACAAAGCAATTCAATCTAAATCCCTTACTAGTTTAACTACTCATAATGAAATTGATAAACTAAAGGCAATTAAAGTAATGAACAATAAATTCAAACTACAAATTATGTGAAATGTAAAAGTAAGAAATTGAGAATTTAACTTGATAGAACTTGTAGAATGTAAATCTGAAACTGAAATTGAAAGTTGCAATTACATACTTAATCTCCCTCTAAATCTTCTCCAAAAGATGATGGAATACAATGGATTTTTTGTTCTAAAGGGTTTGGATGGAGAGAAGGTGTAAAGGGAGATTGGAAATTGAAAACTAGATGAAAATAATGCCTAAAGATACTTTATACTTTTGGAATCGCGTCCTTTTAACTGCTTCCAGAATGCATAGTCACGATGGAGGTCATAGCGTGACCTTCATCGTGACTAGGCCTAAGCCTCGCAGGTCTCTGCTGGTCATGGTCAACGTCACACCGTGACTGCCATCGTGACCAGCATCTCTACACAGTATCTCTGGTTTCTAGACCATTTTTTCACGTTGTAAACATCCGAACCAGCCATTGTGGTTTTCATGAAAGTTTTAGCTCTCTGGGTTTCCTTTCTAATTCCACTCGAATCACGCTAGTTGGACACTCCTAGCTTGAGATATGCTCAAATTACCGAGACTTCGCCTGACAGAAAAAAGTACAAAGCAGAATGGTGTCACACTAGCAATCACGGCGTGACCACCATCATGACCCATGTTTTTCACTTTAAAATCCATATTTCTTAATCTCCTTTGTTCCTTTGGGTCCCCGGGTCATGTCATGATACTTGCACTCGCTTTATTTCATTTTCTTGACCTCTAATGACTCCCGGAACTTGCCTTTCTGTCAAGATGACTTCAAAACACAACCAATTGAGCTCCAATTTACAGGAAGTTACAACCAATGCCTCCAAATAACCTAAATGACACATTGGAATCAAATATGCACATACTTAGCTTCCAATTAACATGAAATCATATGAGTTTGATATCAATTATGCACATAAAAGTACTAAGAATTAGCACTTATCAACCAGCTTCATGTGTCGTCGCCTGTTGTGTGTTTCTCTGCTAGAGAGTCTCCTCAAATGTGTCATAATAGGCTTGGTCATCCTCATCTTCGTGTCCTGCATCAAGTACTTCCTCATTGTTCTTTTAGTGGGTCTGATAGTTCGCTTAATAATTTATGTACTGCGTGTCAGATGGGAAAGTCTGCTCGCTTTCCGCTTTCTCGTGTTAGTCATTCGAGTAATTCAGTTCTAGACCTTGTATACACAGATATTTGGGGTCCGGCCCCAGTTCCTTCTATTGGTGGTCATCGTTATTTCGTAATTTTTGTGGATGATTATTCCCGTTTTGTTTGGTTTTATCCTATGAAATTGAAAACTGATATCTATTCTATTTTTGCCAATTTTTGTGCCTATGTTGAGATGTTTTTTTCATGTCATATTAAGGCTATTTAGTCTGATCATGGGGGTGAGTTCCGCAAGTTACATAAGATATTTACTGTCGATGGGATCGTTCACCGGTAGTCCTGTCCACATACTCATGAGCAGAATAGCCGGGTTGAGCGTAGGCACCGTCACATTGTTGAGACTAGTCTTGCGTTGTTAGCTCATTGTCATGTTCCTCAATGTTATTGGCCGTATGCTTTGGATTCAGATGTTCATTTAATCAATCGTTTGCCTACTTTGGTTTCTAGGAATGTTAGTCCCTATACACTTCTTTTTCGTCGATCACCAGACTATTCTATGCTTCGTGTCTTTGGCTGTGAGTTTTTTCCGTGCCTTAGGACATATAATAAGCATAAGATGGATTACCGGTCTGTTCCGTGTATTTTCCTTGGGTACCCTACCTCATTTAGTGGTTATAGGTGTCTTGATCGAGCCACGGGGCGGGTGTATATTGCTCGTCATGTTCATTTTAATGAGTCTGTTTTTCTCTTTCGTAGTTCTACAGGTGGTCTCGGTTCTGGCTCTGCGGAGTCACAACACGGTCCGGGACTCCCTTGGGCTTGTGTACCATGTTCCATAGCTCCACCTCCTTCTGTTGTACCTGTTTTCGTTATTGCAGCGGGTGTTGCTTCTATTGATGCAGGCGGTGTTGCTCAGCCATCTTGTGAGCCTTAGGTTGTTTCTCTGCCTACTTCTAATGTGCATGTGCCGGTGGCCCAGCGTCCTTCACGTGGGCGTCGTCGTCGTGTGGTCCTTCCACGCTCTCATGGTATGGCTCTTTGGCTAAAGACCAGTGCCCAGCGTCGTTCTCCTACTGCTCTTATTGCCTCTGTTGACGATGAGGTCCCCACTTGTTACTCTTAGGATGTTAAATCCCCTGACTGGAGGGCTACCATGGATGATGAGATTAATGCTCTCCTTCAAAATCAGACTTGGCGTTTGGTTCCTGTTGATGCCAGTATGAATGTCATTGGGTGCAAGTGGGTGTTTTGGGTGAAGCGTAAGCCGGATGGTTCCATTGAGCACTACAAGGCGAAAATAGTGGCTAAGGGCTTTAATCAGGTTGCCGGGGAGGACTATTCTGAGACGTTTAGTCCTGTTGTCAAGCCCACGACTGTCCGTCTGTTGCTTTCTTTTGCGGTCTCTCATGGTTGGACTATGCGACAGCTGGACGTGCATAATGCCTTCCACAATGCGCACGTCACGGAGGATATTTACATGAAGCAGCCGCCAGGTTATGTCCATTGCACTCTCTCTAATTATGTATGTAAGTTAGAGAAGTCGTTATATGGTCTTAAGCAGGCGCCTAGAGCATGGTTTATGCGGTTGCACAATTTCTTGCTCACTATTTGTTTTCGTCCCTCGCGTAGTGATGTTTCGCTATTTATATATGCTTCTGGTGAGTTGCATGCCTATGTGCTTGTTTATGTTGATGATATCTTGTTGTTGGGCAATTGTTCTGTTTTGGTTGATAGTTTGATGAGTAAGTTGTCATATGAGTTTAAGATCAGGGACCTTGGGAAACCTCGCTTCTTTCTTGGTATTGAAGCAGTTTATGCTGGTACGAATGTCGTTCTTTCTCAACATCAGTATATGCTTGAGGTTCTTCGTAAAGCATACAGTCCTACAAGCCGTTGGCTACTGCTCTATCTGCTTCTGTGTGCCGTGTTTCTGATGATGACTCTTTTCTTGATGATGCTATTGTAATTTTGCATTTCCTCAGTTTAAGATTATTATTAGAAATAATCGACTGATATATACTGGACTGATTGATTCAGTAATATGAATAGATCGTCATATAGTTAGATTGTAGGTTGGTTAAGAGAAGAAAACTAAAGCAGAAGATAAATCAACACATACGATGTTTACCCAGTTCGATAAAGTGTGTATCTACATCTGGGGGACGATCACCGAGGCGTCCAATTCACTAACTCATAATCCAATGTACAAAGATAGAGAAACAACAATCTCACCCAAGTGTCCCACACAGGTACGTACCCAGTCTACAAATGTTTAGTGAATTGTTGAAGTCAGAGAGCCACACATGCAGAAGTCCAATGAAATCCCTTCAATTGGCGAGCTAACTCTGATGCAGTCCGCTTCAATGACGCAGTCCCACGTTATTCCCACAACTGAGTGATCTTCGCGTCCTTTCGTTTAAGCAACGTTAGTTCTTCATCATAATCACCAAGAACATATTATCTTGAGAAGAGACATGATAATCAAAGATATGTGTTTCTGTGTAGCATGGAGTATTTTTGTCTTCTTAAACTCGTAACCCCAATTCTTGACCGAATGAGGATACCTATACTTCCTTGGTAAGAACACTCTCCAAAAATATCTTTGATTGTAGATGGTAGAACAATTTGTGAAGAATGCAATCTTAAAGATTCGGTCCATACCTTCCAAAACAGATCCGCTGATATTCTTTCCAAAACTGTCTTCTCAAACCGCGTTCAGCATTTTGGAAACATCTCCCTTTATCCGATCTTCAGTGTCAGTGCGTCTGTTGATGAACCTGATCAATCAGTCTTCTGTACCAAACGTTTAGCTAGAGATAAAAAAAGAGAATAACTGATAACTGTCGCATAAAGGGAATAAGTTTGAAATACAACCCATAAAAGAAATAACAGCACACAAGCCGTGCTGGACAAAAACAAGTAACACTCTTCACAAAACATGGGGCCATCAAAAGATACTAATAGACAAAAACTCCCCCTGAGTTTAGGCGCTCCCCCATTTTGCCAAAGATAGACAAAGGAACTATTAAGCATTAGAGGGACCTTCACTATCAGACTTCACATTCTCAGCAGCAGTAGACTCAGTCAATCTTAATCGAAGCAAAACAGTCGCAAGTTCAGTACGGGCTGCATTGAGCTGATTCGTGATAATGCCATTAACGGTCTCTAACTCAGACACCCGAGCCTTCAGACGTAGGGACAGCTTAACATCCTTCGCATGTGCCGAGTCCTCAACAGTATTGTCAGTGTCAGATGATGGTGGAGCACTAACAGGTGTAACATCTCGGATATGCTTGACAATCAAGAGTCGCGGATCAACAGTATAGAGCAGAGTCAGAGTAATAATCTCACTTGGCATTGGTACTAGGCCATGTGACGTCAGAACTCCAAAGATGAGATTATGATAAGGCAGTCTTACCTTCTGTTCCCTCGAATGAATAAGGGTGAGAAAATGATAGAAGATCCACTTCCCCAGATCAATGGACATTTTGGTGCCAATTCGGAACAAGAGAGTAGCCAGTTGCTTCCCAACAGTATGAAAATGTGCAGAGGGGAGCCAATTGTGCAGTGCAATACGGTGAAGGATAACATATTTGGAGGTAAGCTTCGAGCTAGACAGAGTGTCAATATCACCTGTAGGCCATACTGGAGTCTGACCACCAGTGAGAGTCCTCCCAACCAAATCCCAATCGGTAATTTCTTCTTCGTCAACAGCCTTCAACCCATAGTAGTCATTGATCATGTCCGGGTTGAACACATACCACTGTCCTCTGATAAAAATCTGCTGGCACCGTGTTCCAGTAAGATTGTCAATTTCCTCATTCAGATTGCAGCAAAACTCGTTGGTCAACAGCTTCAAGCAGGGACAAATAGATGTTACAGTCTTCAGAAGGCCAACCTCACTCAGCAGGGATAAAATATCATAGACAGAATTCAACTGATTCTCATCACCCGATCTCTGAACTATAAGCTCTCGTCTCACCGTAGTAGACCACATGTCTTGAGCTGTAGCTGAAACAAACTGTGGCTTGTAAATGGTGGTGTCAAGACTGTCAGAAGTAGCTTGGACATCAGGAGTGACACTCCTTCCTCTAGACTAGGGGTGTAAAAGAGCCGAGCAGCTCGCGAGCAGCTCGGTCAAAGCTTGGCTCGAGCTCGATCAATATTGAGCTCGAGTCGAGCTCGGTCAATATTGAGCTCGAGTCGAGCTCGAGCGGCTCGTTTAATAATCGAGCTCGAGCCGAGCCTAGATATTCTAGGCTCGTGGTTCGTCAAGCCGCTTGCGAGCCATATAATATATAATCCTTTATATAATAAAGCTATATGGTTTGGGAAATAGGCCTGCTCCATCTGGGTCCGGGCCCGCTCAAGCATCTTCTGCTGCCCGGCCTTAAAGGCCCACCGACCAAACGATAAGATCAGGTCCTCCCCGACCTTCGTTCCCCGGGCGGCCATGAGGAAAGCTGAGCCCGTCTCGTTATCTTTGAAGACCGACTGGACCAGCTCGTTCGGGTTGTCGAGTCGGGCTTTTAGCTCTTTGGCGTCCCCGATCGCCCGTTAGGCGACCTTCTCTGCCAGGACCCGATCTTCCTCGCTCTTCTTCAGGTCCTTTTGGACCTTCTCCAGCTCGGCCTGGATGTCCCGGACCTCTTGAAGGCGTCGAGCGGCGGCCTTCTTGTGGCGGTCGTCTTCTTCGACCAGCATGGCCCGACCTTGCAAAAGCTGGGTCGCTCGGGAAATGTGCAATGCAAAAAGACACTCAAAATCAGCCCGGTTATGAACACTTGCATAAAAAAGGAAAAATTAGTTGGAGAAGGCTTACCTCGGCCAGGTCGTGGCCGATCCTCTCAGCCACTTGGGTCGGGGTCATCTTCCCCAGATCCTCTCTGACTGGCCCGGCGTTGCCGATACGGGCCAGGATGGACGGCTCGTCCTTGTTTCGCCCGATCGAAGGGCTCGGGCTGCGTTGTTCTCGGCGGCGCTTAATACCGCCCACCTCGGCCACGCCCTGCTCAGGCACTTTCTCCTTGCCCCGGGCGAGTTCCACCCGGGTAACCAGGACGTCGGTCGGCTCAACGACAAAGCCCTCGGCCGTCGTGATGGTCGAGGCGCTTAGGGGTCGGGCTGTAGGGACCTCCTTTTGCCCAGCCGGTTTCGCCTTCGGCTTCTTGCCAAGGGAGATCTTGGCGGGCAGGGGAAGGGGGCGTCGTCATCTCCAAACTCTGCCATGGCTGCAAACAAAGAAGAAAGTTAGTTTGCTCGGGATATTAAAATAGGGCTCGGGGAGTTATGGTCGGGAGGAGTTAGCTGGTGTTAGACCTTTCTTCTTCCGTCTGGACGGCTTGGCGACCGTCACGCCCATCGGCACGGGCAGGTATTTCTCCCGCAGGTCGTACACAGGGGGCGGGAGGTTAACCGCCTCGAGACTCTCGACTGTCCGGAAGATCGTATACTCGTGCAGTTCGCTCGAGATCCGAGCGACAGTGTCCTTGAGCGCTTGTGTCTCGACTGGCACAACTTGCTTCCGGTAATGAGTGCTCCAAGCACGGTCAACCGGGAGGATCCAAGGATCGTACTTGAGGGAGAAGATCCGGTTCTTCCATCCCTTGTTGTTCCCGGGCAGCCCTTTAATCGCGCACATATCTGCTCGGGATTGCAGCATCAAAAATCCGCCTCCGTAGCTGCCCGGGAGAACCTTTACTGGGTAGATGTAGTTGAACAGCTCCATCGGGCAAGCCGCTTCGTGCCGAGCGCATATCTGGGGGAAGCATGCGATGATCCTGTGCGAGTTGGGGCAGATCTGGGCTGGAACGACCCGGTAGTACCCCAAGAAGGCTGTAAGGAGAGGGGGGAAGGGAATAGCGATCGGGGCCATCAGGGAGTCGTAGTGCATCCCGATCCATTTGCCCCGATGCCGGTCGATAACATTCCCGAGCCTCCGGCTTGTGTCGAATTCTACCCCACCCCTGAGCCTCTCGGCGATCCTGGCCGCTTCACCTTTGGTCAATCGGCTCGTTTGCTGTTCGACATTCTCGCTGTTCAAGAATTCGAACTCCTCGGCTGCTGGTGCGGCCGGCCCGGCTGTATCTTCCTCGGCCGGTTCGGGAGTGTTTTCCCGGTTGTCTCCTCGAGGAATGGCTTCCGGGTGATCCCCAATCACCCGGGTTGGCGTTTCCCTAACGCCCTCGGTCGGGGAATCTCGTCTGCCTGACGAGGTTCCTTCTTCTTCTTCGCTGGAACTCCCCGACCCGCTTGAGCTGGAGCTCGATGACCCGGAGGAGCTTGATGTTTCTCTTCGTTCGGAAGCCCGCTCGGGGGCTTGTGCCGGTCGGTGGATGACCTCGGGAGAGTAGGACATGATGTCCACCTCTTCGTCACTGAGATACTCGATTTCCTCGTCGTAGTCCGCGATCGAGGTGTTTTGGCTGTCAGAGTCCGTCATTTCAATCTACCTAAAGGTCGGTCGGGGTTAGTAAAGGACTTGAGACGTCCGGGACAGTTAGTTGGCCTATCAGTTCTACGTATGAATGAAAGTGTTAAGTAAAAGAGGGGCTGGGAGCTTACCGATTGGAGGTGCTTTGCGAAAAGAGTCTTGAAGTCTTTTTGCTCGACTGCCTTGCTGAGGTGCTCTGCTCGGGACTCTCTGAGGGTACCGATCGAAGCAATAGATTGGAGAAAGTTCAGATGAAGGCCTCAAGGGTCTATTTATAGGAGAGCATTTAGGCGGGAAACGAGTCCACTTGCGTGACACGACCCGCGCTGATTCCAAGGCAACTGTTGCAGTCGCAGAGGCCGGCAGTGGCCGACACGTGGCGAGGGAAGGAATGACAGCTGGCTGGTCAGCTTGATGGCTAACGGTTGGGCTTCTTCATCCCGTCCCATTTTTTCCCGGACGGTCAAAAAGGCCCGGGCTGGGGGGCTCTTGGTAGGGAATATCCCGACCGACATAATTTTACCCCGGCTGGGATGCCTTTGTCTTTTTCTTCTTGTCTTTGCAGGTAACAGGTCGGGCTTCTTGTGAAGAACCGGGTCGGGGTCCGACCGGGAGTTGCCCGAGCGGCAGTGTCGACCACCGAGCGGTAGCCCTTTGGCGAGAGAGCTGACAAAAGACACGTGGCGGTTCCTTGCGACGACAGACAGGGCACCCGGGAGGATGACACGTGGTGGCTACGTGGAGAGCATGCCGAACGACCGGATTTGTGTTTCCGACGCAGCGGCTATAAATACCCATAGTAGCTACAGTGTGAGGGACTTTTGGACGATCGATAGGTTGTTGTTAGAGAATCCCGACCGCAGTCAGTCGGTACTCAGAGCAACCAAGTAGATTGTACTTAGGGCCTTCACCGTGATCAATAAAGATATTTACTTGCTTTATTTGGTCTCGCCTTGTTTATTTATTGCTTACGTAGTAATTAGCAGTATCATTTTGGCACCGTCCGCGGGGACCCGTGCAAGAAAGCAAACGTCTTGACGAGCACCCGGTCCTTCATCAACAATGTACCCGTGGGCACAAAACCTTTTTGCTGACGACCAGGCGGATGCAGCCAGTTCATCCGACCACCAGGCAACGCAACAACAAGGTCAGACCATGGACATCAACCTCAATCTCTCACCACCACATCCATCCAACACATACCCGGCCGCCCAACAGTTGGTGAACTACATTCAACCGGGGTACCCAACACCCGGTCAACCATATCCACAACAGCCGATGATGTATCCCGGCTAGTATCCATACCCGGTCCCACCTCCGACGTACGGGTATTGGCCTGGCCAACCGATGTACTACACACCCCCGGTTGGCTATCCACCATACACGCCTGCGTACACGGCTCCTGCCGCCGCCCCTCCAGTTTACCCGGCCGCACAAGTAGAGCCGCAGCATCAGTCCGCTTCCCAGGCTCGACGCTCGGCTCGTTCGCGGTTGGGGTCGGGGGGTGCTGATGCGATGGAGGCACCACGACAGGCCCAGCAAGCAGCCGAGGTCCCCACCCAAGGGGAGGACCCCGAAGAAGTTGCCCGAGCGGCAGCTTTTGATCGTGTTCGACCGAAGATGCGGCAACGTTTGGGGCCCCAAGACCCGAACCGCCAGCAGGAAGACGTACAGATGCAGGAAGCCAGCCAGGAGGCTTCATCCGGGCATAGCGGGTCGAGATCTCACCGACGACGACGCGCTCGGGACGCAGCTCAAGCTGCCCAAGCCGCCGAGCTCAACGAGACCTGAGGATTGCTCTACAACCTCCAGGCGGAGTTTGCGTAATTCAGAAACGCGCACCCTGCAACACCCCCGGTCGACCAATCGACCTTACACCAGACGCCTTTTACAGCGGCAGTGATGGCTCAGCCTTACCCGCTTGATTTAAAGGTCTCCGAAGAGAAGAGTTACGATGGCCGGACGGACCCCGAGGTCCATGTTATTGACTTCTACAGCAATATGATGCTGAAGGGCGTACCAAACGCCGTAATGTGTAGGGCTTTTTATTCCACGCTTACCGGTCGAGCGGCGGAATGGTTCCGAACCTTGAAGCTGGGCTCGATCGACAAGTTTGACACCTTGGCGATTAAGTTTGTGAGGAAGTTCATCACTTCCAAGGTGGTGAGGAAGCCCTATATGTATCTGGAGAAGGCCAAGCAGCTTGAAGGGGAGAGCTTGACCGACTTCCTCGTCAAATGGAAGGCGGCGGTCGGGGAGGTCGAGCCCATGGATGATGCGACCGCCACCCATATGCTTCACATCTCCCTCCGGGCGGGTTATTTGTACCAGGATTTCATTCTACACCCCCCGGCCACATATGAGGAGGCCCTTCGAAGGGTCACAGATTATGCCAACGCCGGCGAGGCGAATGCCGTAAAGCGCTCGCAGGAGGTCGGGTCTTCGTCCCGTAAACCGGCCGGCCGGCAGAACACCGATCGGGTGATGACCATCCCCGATCCCGCACCAGGCCTGGAGAGTTTACGGCCCTGAACCGATCCGCAGCGGAGGCCATGCAGTACGCCCAGTCCTGCAATCTCATCAAACTCCCCCATCCCGATCGAGACGGCCCCGACAAGAGTAAGCATTGCGCTTACCACCGATGTGCCGGGCATGACACTGAAGAGTGTACCCACTTGCGCCAACTGTTGGAGGATTTGCTCAATCTTGGGAAGTTGGACAAGTGTGTGGGGAGGAGAGAAGACCCCAAGAGGAACACCGATCGGAGAGATCACCGGCGTTCCCATCACCGTTCCGATCGCTCTGATCGTGATGGACGCTCCGATCGGTCAGGTAAGGACCGAAGAGACGATCGAAGAGATGATCGTCGCGATGACCGATGGGACCCTGACCCTCCGTCTAGCAGCCGACCAGCAGGAAAGCCGACCATCCACGTCATTTTCGGTGGATTGGAAGACGCTTCCCGATCGAGGAGTAATTGCCCGGTCGCCATAGTGGATTCCCGGGAGACCGGGAAGAGGCAAAAGATGGAGCCCATAACCTTCACCCTTAAAGATCAACCTAGTAGCGGTGACCATGGCATGGAGGCGCTCGTGGTCACGATTGATGTGAAAGGGACGGACGTCCAGAGGGTTATGGTGGACACTGGCAGCAGTGTGAACGTCCTTTATTTGGACGTGTTCGAGAAACTTGGACTTGACAGGAAGGAGCTGACTCCGGTCGGTGTACCACTGTCTGGTTTTACCGGGGCTCTTGTGTACCCCGAGGGAAAAATAACGCTCCCGGTTGAGATCGGCACATCCCCAAAGTCGATCAAGACGGAGCTAGAGTTTGTTGTGGTCAACCTCCATTGCGTCCACAACATTATCTTAGGCCGACCCACCATTATGAAGATCGGTGGGATAATTTCTATGCCCCACCTATGCATGAAATTCCCCACCCCGAATGGGGTCGGCGTAGTCCAATCCGCCCGGATGTGTTACACCCGAGCGGTCAACAGACGCGACTCCGGTCAGTCTTCCCAGGTGAATACCATAGCCAAGGAGGAGGCTAAGGATCGGAAGGAGCAACCTGAGCCTTCCGAAGAGATAGAGGAAGTTCCCCTGTCCGAGGACCGACCGGACAGGAAGATTAAGATTGGTCGGGCCCTCACCCCCGAGCTCCGAGCGGACATCTTGGCCATACTCCGGGAGTATGCCGATATCTTTGCATGGGGGCCCGAGGACATGCCAGGGATCGATCGATCAGTAATCTGTCACAAGCTAGCTGTCGATCCCGCGGCGAAGCCGGTCGTACAGAAAACCCGGCACCTTTCTTCCGATCGCCGCGAGTTCGTCAGGGAAGAAGTTAAAAAGATGGCGGCGATCGAGCACATCCGACCGGTGATCTATCCCGAGTGGGTGGCCAACATTGTCCTTGTTCCTAAGCCCCCAGCTTGGAGGATGTGCATCGATTTTACCGACCTCAATAAGGCCTGTCCGCTCGACCCGTATCCTCTACCGAGTATCCACCAGATGGTCGACGAGACGGCCGGGGCCGAGTTAATGGGTTTCATGGATGCATTCAAGGGTTACCATCAAATCATGACGCACCATGAAGATGAGAGCAAGACAGCCTTTGTGACCCCGGACGGGCTGTATTGCTACCGAGTGATGCCGTTCGGCCTCCGTAACGTGGGAGCGACCTGCCAGAGGATGGTCAATATGCTCTTCGCTGATCTGTTAGGCTGAACGATGGAAGCTTACATAGATGATATGCTGGTCAAGAGTCGGGACCGATCCGACCACACTCGGGACCTCAGGGAGTGCTTCCAGATCATGAGGAAGTACCAGTTACGGCTGAACCCGACCAAGTGCACATTTGCGATTCAGACCGGCAAGTTCCTCGGCTACATGATGACCAAGAGGGGAATCGAGCCCAACCCGGCCAAAGTAAAAGCGATTCTGGACATGCAACCACCTTCTACCGTTCGGGAGGTCCAGCAATTGACCGGTCGGTTGGCAGCTCTCAGCCGGTTCCTCTCAAAGTTAGCCGAGCGCGCTTTACCTTTCTTCAAGGTATTGCGAAAAGTTAATGGATTCGTCTGGGACGAAGAATGCCGAGCGACTTTTGATGAGCTAAAAGAGTATCTCATGTCACCAATCGTGCTCTCAAAGCCCGAGCTCGGAGAAGAGCTAGACGTGTACCTCGCCGTCTCCGATCTGCAGTAAGCGCAGTATTGTGCCGAACCGATCCGGAAGGGGTCCAGCGACCGGTGTACTATGTAAGCCACGCGCTACATGGTCCCGAGCTCCGGTACTCCCGGTTAGAGAAGGTCGTATACGCCTTGTATATTGCCGCGAAGAAGTTGGCTCCCTATTTCCAGGGTCGAGCAATTCGTGTGTTGACCGATCAGCCGATCGGGCCAGTCCTCCGAACTGCTTCATCATCCGGTCGCCTAGTCAAGTGGGCGTTAATGCTGACCCAGTACGCGATCGAGTACCGACCGAGACCAGCCATCAAAGGTCAAGCCCTTGCTGATTTCTTAGTCGAGTGCACCGCCCGGGATACCCGACCCCCGGAGGTTGCGGATCCCGAGGCTGAGTGGTGGTCGTTGGCTACTAATGGTTCGAGTAGCAAGAAAGGGGCAGGAGGAGGAGTGGTGGTCACGAGCCCAGAAGGATTCAAAGTTTATTTTGCTCTTTTGTATCAGTTCCATCCGACCAACAATGAAGCCGAGTATGAAGCTTTCATCAATGGCTTACAGTGCGCTCGGGACCTGGGGGCTGAATACATTCGAGCTCAAACAGACTCTGCGCTCGTGGTCGGGCAGGTTCTCGGAGATTATGAAGTCAATGGAGAGCGTCTACAACTATACCGAGACCTAGCCATGGAGAAGCTTGCGCAGTTTCGGGGGTATACCGTCCGACATATACCCCGATTGGATAATGCCGATGCAGACATCTTGTCTAAGTTAGCTCAAGACGCCCCGGAACACATGTCAAAGATAGCTCGGATTCTGGTGATCCCGAGACATAGCATCCATCGCCTACCGGTCAATCCAATCCAACTAGTAGAAGACAATTGGATCACCGATCTGAAGGAGTTCCTCGAGCACGGTCGGCTCCCAGACGACCCTCAGCATGCTCGGAAGGCCAAGCTTATAGCCCCGAGGTTCCAAGTTTTGGACGGTCGTCTCTATAGGCGATCGTACGGAGGCCCTCTTATGCGTTGCTTGACCGCATTTGAGGCCGACCTGGTCATGAAGGAATTGCATTCGGGTATTTGTTCTTCACACCAATGAGGCCGTTCACTAGCCCGTCGTATCATGCTGATCGGGTACTATTGGCCGTCCCTCCAGCTAGACTGTGAGAAGCTAGCTCGGGAATGTGAGACGTGCCAACTGTTCGCCCGGATGCCTGGCCGACCGGCAACCTTCTATCAGCCGGTCACGACTGCAATTCCCTTTGCTAGGTGGGGGGTAGACATCTTCGGCCCCTTTCCTCAGCTCTCCGGTCGGAGAAAGTTCGTGATTGTCGCCATCGATTACTTCTCCAAGTGGATAGAAGCCGAGCCCTTAGCCACGATCACTTCTCAGCAGTGTGCTCGGTTCCTTTGGCGCAATGTAATTTCCCGCTTTGGTGTGCCCGTGCATCTCATCAGCGATAACGGCCGCCAATTCGTAAGCCAGTATTTCCAAAACTTCTTGGCCACGATCGGGACGACTCACGTCCGGTCGTCGGTGGCTTACCCGCAGGGGAATGGGCAGGTTGAAAATGCTAACCGGACGATTTTGGAAGGTCTAAAAAAGAAGCTACACTCGGCTGGTCGTAGTTGGGCCGATGAGTTGCCATATGTGCTATGGACTTATCGGACGACCCCGAGGGAAGCTACTTTAGAGACCCCTTTCGCCCTGGTTTATGTAGCAGAAGCCCGACTCCCGATCGAGGCTTGGATCCCGACCGATCGAGAGAGAACTTACAACGCGGAAGATAACGAACATGCGATGGTCGTGGATCTCGATGGGGTCGAGGAAAAAAGGGAGCTAGCCGATCGGCGTATGGCCGAGTATCAGAAGCGAGTCAAGAGTTCAAAGGACGTCCGGGTCAACTCTCGTTATTTTCAGGTGGGAGATTACGTTCTACGACGAAGGGAAGCCAGTCAGCCTTTGGAGGGCGGGAAGCTAGCTCAAAATTAGGAAGGGCCGTACATCATCAGCGCTATCATACGGCCGGGGACGTACCGACTGGAGACGACAACCGGTCGGGTGATCGAGGGGACTTGGAATTCCGAGCACCTCGTTATGTTTAGGCATTAGCCTATTTTTTGTAATCTGTGGACGAAGTGGGGGCTCAACCTGCGAGTTAGTCCCGGTCGTCGTTTGTAATTAAATTTATGATTGTAAATATTTATTTAACCGCCTGCGAGCGGGAAGGTTTAATGTATATACGATCGGTGATTGCTCGACCGTTTGCATACGGCGGCCCGGTCGGTTATTTCTTGTTACCTTCATTATACGCAGGTTAATCTACCGTCAAGTTACATCGACCGGGCGAGTCTATCGACCGGTCAAATGCGCTCCTCTTCGGCGGACACTTGGGTCACGCCACTGATCGGGAAAGCTAGGAGCTCTCAGCAATTCCCCGATCCGTCCAACTTCTTTCCACTATCGCACCCACTCGTACCTTGAGGGCACAATAGTGTGGGGACTGGGATGAAGGAAGTATCTATATAGGCCCGTCGTTCAGGAAAATCCCGACCGTGGGGGAGTATCTATATAGGCCTGTCGTTCGGGAAAATCCCGAACGTGGGGGCTTACCTATTTTCAAAATTTTGACAAGGCCTAGAGGTCGGGTAAACCCGATCGGGTTGGCCAGTTTGACGTCGAAATCACGGATGCACAACCAGGCCATAAGGCCATAAGGTCGGGCGTCGAACGGGTCGAGTAGTGCAGGACCGGGCCAAAAGGCCATGAAGTCGAGCATTAAGGGTCGGCATGTGCATGACTAAAAGTAAAAATGCGGAAAGAGAGACGAACGACACAAGTTAAACAAAAAACGGGTTTCATTGATTGAAAAGAGTGCCTGGTACAAATTCGGGACCGGGTTCCCGATTAAAGTCAGTACAAAAAAAAAAAAAGAGAAGTATAGCTTTCTCTACTTCTTCGACTCCCGAGCTCCGCCTTTCTCGGAAGCCTCCTTCCCGCTCGAAGTAGCCGCAGTGGATCCGCTGGGCTCACTCGCCTTGTCTTTTGGGGCGAAAGGAGAGGGACCGGGGTCGGCCAAGTCCGGAGGAAGCGCCGAAAGGACCAACAGGAGGTCGTCCCCCTCCAGGGCCTGCTCCATCTGGGTCCGGGACTGCTCAAGCATCTTCCGCTGCCCGGCATTAAAGGCCCACCGACCAAACGATAAGATCAGGTCCTCCCCGACCTTCGTTCCCCGGGCGGCCGTGAGGAAAGCTGAGCCCGTCTCGTTATCTTTGAAGACCGACTGGACCAGCTCGTTCGGGTTGTTGAGTCGGGCTTTCAGCTCTTTGGCGTCCCCGATCGCCCGTTGGGCGACCTTCTCCGCCAGGACCCGATCTTCCTCGCTCTTCTTCAGGTCCTTTTGGACCTTCTCCATCTCGGCCTGGATTTCCCGGACCTCTTGAAGGCGTCGAGCGGCGGCCTTCTTGTGGCGGTCGGCTTCTTCGGCCAGCATGGCCCGACCTTGCAAAAGCTAGGCCGCTCGGGAAATGTGCAATGCAAAAAGACACTCAAAGTCAGCCCGGTTATGAACACTTGCATAAAAAAAGGAAAAATTAGTTGGAGAAGGCTTACCTCGGCCAGGTCGTGGCCGATCCTCTCAGCCACTTGAGTCGGGGTCATCTTCCCCAGATCCTCTCTGACTGGCCCGGCGTTGCCGATACGGGCCAAGATGGACGGCTTGTCCTTGTTTCGCCCGGTCGAAGGGCTCGGGCTGCGTTGTTCTCGGCGGCGCTTAATACCACCCACCTCGGCCACGCCCTGCTCGGGCACTTTCTCCTTGCCCCGGGCGACTTCCACCCGGGTAACCAGGACGTCGGTCGGCTCAACGACAAAGCCCTCGGCCGTCGTGGTGGTCGAGGCGCTTAGGGGTCAGGCTGTAGGGACCTCCTTTTGCCCAGCCGGTTTCACCTTCGGCTTCTTCTTGCCGCCAAAGGAGATCTTGGTGGGCGGGGGAAAGGGGGCGTCGTCATCTCCAAACTCTGTCATGGCTGCAAATAAAGAAGAAAGTTAGTTTGCTCGGGATATTAAAATAGGGCTCGGGGAATTATGGTCGGGAGGAGTTAGCTGGTGTTAGACCTTTCTTCTTCCGTCTGTACGGCTTGGAGACCGTCACGCCCATCGGCACGGGCAGGTATTTCTCCCGCAGGTCGTACACAGGGGGCGGGAGTTTAGCCGCCTCGAGACTCTCGACTGTCCGGAAGATCGTATACTCGTGCAGTTCGCTCGAGATCCGAGCGATAGTGTCCTTGAGCGCTTGCGTCTCGACTGGCACAACTTGCTTCCGGTAGTGAGTGCTCCAAGCACGGTCAACCGGGAGGATCCAAGGATCGTACTTGAGGGAGAAGATCCGGTTCTTCCATCCCTTGTTGTTCCCGGACAGCCCTTTAATCGCGCACATATCTGCTCGGGATTGCAGCATCAGAAATCCGCCTCCGTAGCTGCCCGGGAGAACCTTTACTTGGTAGATGTAGTTGAACAGCTCCATCGTGCAAGCCGCTTCGTGCCGAGCGCATATCTGGGGGAAGCATGCGATGATCCTGTGCGAGTTGGGGCAGATCTGGGCTGGAACGACCCGGTAGTACCCCAAGAAGGCTGTCAAGAGAGGGGGGATGGGAATAGCGATCGGGGCCATCAGGGAGTCGTAGTGCATCCCGATCCATTTGCCCCGATGCCGGTCGATAACATTCCCGAGCCTCCGGCTTGTGTCGAATTCTACCCGACCCCTGAGCCTCTCGGCGATCCTGGCCGCTTCACCTTTGGTCAACCGGCTCGTTTGCTGTTCGACATTCTCGCTGTTCAAGAATTCGAACTCCTCGGCTGCTGGTGCGGTCGGCCCGGCAGTATCTTCCTCGGCCGGTTCGGGAGTGTTTTCCCGGTCGTCTCCTCGAGGAATGGCTTCCGGGTGATCCCCAATCACCCGGGTTGGCGTTTCCATAACGCCCTCGGTCGGGGAATCTCGTCTGCCTGACGAGGTTCCTTCTTCTTCTTCGCTGGAACTCCCCGACCCGCTTAAGCTGGAGCTCAATGACCCGGAGGAGCTTGATGTTTCTATTCGTTCGGAAGCCCGCTCGGGGGCTTGTGCCGGTCGGTGGATGACCTCGGGAGAGTAGGACATGATGTCCACTTCTTCGTCACTGAGATACTCGACTTCCTCGTCGTAGTCCGCGATCGAGGTGTTTTGGCTGTCAGAGTCCGTCATTTCGATCTACCTAAAGGTCGATCGGGGTTAGTAAAGGACTTGAGACGTCCGGGACAGTTAGTTGGCCTATCAGTTCTACGTATGAATGAAAGTGTTAAGTAAAAGTGGGGCTGGGAGCTTACCGATTGGAGGTGCTTTGCGAAAAGAGTCTTGAAGTCTTTTTGCTCGATTGCCTTGCTGAGGTGCTCTGCTCGGGACTCTCTGAAGGTACCGATCGAAGCAACAGATTGGAGAAAGTTCAAATGAGGGCCTCAAGGGCCTATTTATAGGAGAGCATTTAGGCGGGAAACGAGTCCACTTGCGTGACACGACCCGTGCTGATTCCGAGGCGACTGTTGCAGTCGCAGAGGCCGGCAGTGGCCGACACGTGGCGAGGGAAGGAATGACAGCTGGCTGGTCGGCTTGATGGCTGACGGTTGGGCTTCTTCATCCCGTCCCGTTTTTTCCCGGACGGTCAAAAAGGCCCGGGCTGGGGGGCTCTTGGTAGGGAATATCCCGACCGACATAATTTTACCTCGGCTGGGATGCCTTTGTCTTTTTCTTCTTGTCTTTGCAGGTAACAGGTCGGGCTTCTTGTGAAGAACCCGGTCGGGGTCCGACCGGGAGTTGCCCGAGCGGCAGTGTCGACCACCGAGCGGTAGCCCTTTGGCGAGAGAGCTGACAAAAGATACGTGGCGGTTCCTTGCGACGACAGACAGGGCACCCGGGAGGATGACACGTGGTGGCTACGTGGAGAGCATGCCGAACGACCGGATTTGTGTTTCCGACGCAGCGGTTATAAATACCCACAGTAGCTACAGTGTGAGGGACTTTTGGACGATCGATAGGTTGTTGTTAGAGAATCCCGACCGCAATCAGTCGGTACTCAGAGCAACCAAGTAGATTGTACTTAGGGCCTTCACCGTGATCAATAAAGATATTTACTTGCGTTATTTGGTCTCGCCTTGTTTATTTATTGCTTACGTAGCAATTAGCAGTATCAATTAATATTACAATTAATACCACAACATCCTTTATTATACAAAAAAAAAAAAAAGAAAAAAACACAACATTTAAAAAAATAAAATAGCTATATATTATATAATCATATAAAAAATAAACTTTTGAAAAATAAAATAGCTGTATATTTTATAATCATATAAAAAATGTGTTCAATTAGAGTTTAAATTTACACATACAAAATTTGAAATTTGCTTTCCAAATGTAACTATCTTAGATATTATTCGTATTGTGAAAATTATAATATAGATGAAATACAATTAAGAATAAATCAATGTAATTATGTAAAATCTCTCTATATGTTTATTTGAATATGCACATAATTAGAGATTATATTAACCATACAAAATTATAATTTTAATTTTAATTTTGTATTCTATAAAAATAATAAATACTTGACCAATGGAAGCTCAAAAATATTATTATATTAAATAATTTAAAATATTTTAGTTTTTCTATTTTTTTATTTATATTTATAATAACATAATTTTTTCCCGTGCATCGCGCGGGTGAATTACTAGTATATATAATAATGATATAATATAATAATAATAATAATAATAATATATAAAAATAACAATTAGAAATTAGAATTTAAAACTCAAAATCCCTAAAAGATTTATATTATTTATGTATGGATAAAACAAAGTAGTTTGAATTTTAAACCAAAAGTATTAAATATGTCAAATTCAATGTCAAAATCGAGCTCGAACTCGAACAATCGAGCTGCTCGAGCCGAGCTCGAGCAGCCCGGAAATTACCGAGCTCGAGCATCAGTTATCGAGCTCGATCGAGCTCGAGCCGAGCCTCCATTAATGAGCACGAGCTCAAGCCTACCCATGCTCGAGCTCGGCTCGGCTCGTTTACACCCCTACACTAGACCTTGTTGTAGCTTTCATTTTTCTGGTAGCAGTGGTGGAAACAGTTGCAGGGGACTTATTCTTGACTGATGATCTCAAGGTTTTAAACACTTGTTGGACAGGTGGGTCACTTTCAGCCTTTACTGACTCAGCTGATCTTCGTCTTTTCTCTGGTTGAACAGTGTCAATATTATCATCACCGGTTCCCACAGCTACTTTTTTTGGGACACCTTTGTGTTTGGCAAACATTCTCATTATGCAATCTCGTGCAAACATTCTCATTATGCAATCTTGTGCAATACTATAAGTATACTCATACACTCGTTTGTAAAATAGAATACTTTTCTTGACTCGATATCTTTCTTGCTCAAACTTTCTCATACTTCTCATTTCTCTTCTTGTGCGAGGCAGGTACTCCTCCGCAGCGAAGCCCTAGTGTACGGTGCAATCTTGTGCATCTGCCACATCCGTAACTACGGAACATCTACTCTTGGGGAGGTAGGTCTTCACGAATCGTGAATGGACCTAACCGGCTTGGCAATCTAGCTGGCCATATACTCAACTCACCCACAGAACCAATCTCGTTGTTCTAATACTCATACTCTGTGAAATCAGGTATCGTACTTTTAGTGTGCACACCCCCTAACCAGGATTCCAAGCCTGGCGGGCAGTCTCCAACCTCATAACGTGGGAATACGCCACGTTACATGATAAATCTGTCGGATCGCAATGTCCGTTACTTTTTGTTTTACTCCGAAAGGACATAGTCCCAACGGGTCCTCCAAAACCTCACTTATATAGATAGCATATATATATATATCTCATGCAACTCTTCTACTTATGCATGTCACTTCTCAACAAATTCTCAATGCAACAAGATAAAGACTTTCCACATGCTCATGAGTTTTGGAAAATAATACTTAGACTCACGTTGGCCACTTATGCACTTTTAAAACATGATATGCGCTTGGAATACAATTTACTGAACAACATGCTTCAAATATATATATATATATATATATATATATATATATATATATATATATATATATATATATATATATATATATATATATATATATATATATATATATATATATATATATATATATGTTGAATAGTAGAAAGATTCATTGTATTCAACTCAAAAGAACGGTACAAACATCTACTATTTAAATAGGAATATGCTATTAACCTAATGGGCCTATTTCTAAAAGGACCTAGGGTTTCAACACTCCCCCTCAAGCTGGAGAGTATAAATCATATGCTCCAAGCTTGTTACAAATATACTCAACCCTAGGAGCTCTAAGGGTTTTGTCAAAATATCAGTCAATTGATCTGCAGAGTTGACAAAGCTTGTTTTGATACACCCTGACACAATCTTCTCTCTAATGAAGTGACAATCAACCTCAATATGTTTGGTTCTCTCATGATAAACTGGATTTGAGGCAATATGTAGAGCTGCTTGGTTGTCACATATCAATGTCATTTGAGCAACCTTGCCACATTGCAACTCTTGTAGTAAGTGCTTCAGCCACATAAGCTCACACGTGGCAAGGGCCATGGCTCGGTATTCAGCTTCAGCACTGGACCTGGCAACAACATCTTGCTTCTTACTTTTCCAAGATATGAGATTACCACCAACGAGTACACAATAACCTGAAGTAGAGCGCCGGTCAAACGGACAACCAGCCCAATCTGCATCAGAATACCCAACAACCTGAGCATGTCCTCTATCTTCATATAGTAAACCTTGTCCTGGTGCTCTCTTGATATACCTTAGAACCCGAACAACAGCATCCCAATGAGTATCACAAGGATTCTCAAGAAACTGACTCAACACACTAACTGCAAAAGAGATATCTGGTCGTGTGATTGTGAGATAATTCAATTTTCCAATTAATCTCCTATATCGTTCTCGGTCAAGTAATGGCTCCCCCTGTCCTGGTAAGAGTTTAACATTCGGATCCATTGGATTATCCACCGGTCTACAATCCAACATGCCAGTTTCTTCTAAAATATCCAGTGCATACTTTCTTTGAGAAATGACAATACCACTACTAGACTGGGCCACTTCAATTCCAAGAAAGTATTTCAGCTTACCCAAATCCTTAGTCTGAAATCGACTGAAGAGATACTCTTTCAACTGAGATATGCCCTCTTGATCACTCCCTGTAATAACAATGTCATCCACATATACTACAAGGTATATGCATTTCCCATTAGAATGACGATAGAAAACAGAATGATCAACTTCACTTCTAGTCATACCAAACTCACATACCACAGAGCTAAATCTTCCAAACCAAGCCCGTGGAGATTGCTTCAAACCATACAAGGAACGACGAAGTTTACATACCAGACCAGGCTCCCCCTGAGCAACAAACCCAGGTGGTTGCTCCATATAAACCTCCTCTTGAAGATCGCCATGTAGAAAAGCATTCTTGATATCCAATTGGTGTAAATCCCAATGATTGATTGCTGCCAAAGACAAAAGTAATCGAACTGATGCAATTTTAGCTACAAGAGAAAAAGTATCAGTGTAATCTAGACCAAAAATTTGAGTGTAGCCTTTTGCCACCAGTCGTGCCTTAAGGCGATCAATCTTGCCATCAGGGCCCACCTTCACAGTATAAATCCACCTACAACCAACAACAGTTTTACCAGGAGGGAGGGGAACCAACTCCCATGTTCCACTAGACTCCAGGGCCTCCATCTCAGTGAACATGGCTTGGCGCCAATCAGGATCCGAGAGGGCCTCACGAGTGGATTTAGGTATAGACACAGAAGAAAGGTGAGAAAGGAAGGCAAAGTAAGGAGAAGATACACGATGATAACTCAAAAAGGTATATATAGGATGAGGGTTACGAGTAGAACGTGTACCTTTCCGGATAGCAATGGGTGCCTCAGTGGGATCAGCGTCAGATTGCAATTGAAGTGGTGGAACCGCAGCCGGAGGAGGATCGGGTGGCATGGGTGAGTCAACAGGAGCCTCAACAGACACAGGGCGAGGACAGCGATGGTAGACTTGAAGGGGGCGGTCAGGAGCAGTAGGAGGAGTTGGAGGATTATGATCTTGAACAAGAGGAAGTGAACCAAGATAAGGAAGAGGGAGAACCTCTGAAATAGAGACTGCGTTACCCGGTGTGGGCTGGAAAAAAGAAGTAGACTCAATAAAGGTGACATTAGCAGACACAAAACGACGATTAAGTTCTGGAGAATAACACCGATAACCCTTTTGGAGCCGGGAATAACCTAAGAAAACACACTTGACAGCTTTAGGGGCCAATTTTGAACGCCCATGAGTCATGTCATGAACAAAACAAACACACCCAAAAACCCGAAGTGGAAGAAGGAAAAGATCAACCGAAGGATACACAATGGAATATGGGGTTTCATTGTTTAGGACTGAGGATGGCATGCGATTTATCAAGTAACACACAGTAAGGATAGCATCAGCCCAAAAATGATGAGGAACATGAGAATGAACTAACATAGTGCGAGCAATTTCAACTAAATGTCGATTCTTACGCTCAGCCACCCCATTCTGCTGAGGTGTGTAAACACATGACCGCTGGTGTAACATACCCCGAGAAGTCATATAGGATTGAAAGGGGTTAGAGAGATATTCTTTAGCATTGTCACTACGCAGAACACGAATGGGTTTACCAAATTGAGTTTGTATTTCAACACAAAAATTTTGAAAAATCTGGAATAACTCAGAACGATCTTTCATAAGGAACAACCAAGTACACCTAGAATAATCATCTGTAAAAGTGACAAAGTAACGAAACCCTAAAGCAGAATTAACACGACATGGACCCCAAACATCAGTATGGACTAAATCAAAAAGAGACGCAACCCGATTATTGACTCTCCGTGGAAAGGACTTACGTGATTGCTTTCCAAGGTGACACGACTCACAATCTAATGACTCTATAGATAAACCTGGAACCATCCGTCGAAGTTTGGAGAGACTAGGGTGGCCTAAACGACTATGGAGAAGCAAGTGAGAATCTGTAGAAGCATAGGCAGCAAGATCACCACTACGGAGGTAATAGAGGCCTTGTGACTCAATCCCAGTGCCAATCACCTTCCCCGTACTACGGTCCTGCACAACAACCGAATCCGCATAAAAGGTTACAGAACAATTAAGGGTACGGGTGATTTTACTCACAGAGATAAGGTTGAAAGGACTATTAGGAACATATAAAACTGATTTTAAAGGAAAAGATGGCATAGGATGAGCCTAACCAACACCGGCAGCTGGTGTTTGATTGCCATTAGCTAAGGTAACCATGGGCAAAGCCTTAGACTTTGTGACATTAGTCATAAGGGATAGGTTACCAGAAATATGGTCTGAGGCACCTGTGTCTAGGATCCAAGTATTTGTGTTGCTAGCTTGAGAAAGACACAACAAAGAAGAGGTACCAACGGCGAGAGATGAAGCCATAATATTATTCAAAAGGAAAGGGAAAAACTGCCTCAAAGGATGGTTGACCGGAAAGTTGACCGTTGACCGACGAGTTGACCGACAGAGATGAGAAAACGGAAAACACAGTCTGAAGCGTTTTCTCGAGACGAATCCAACGGTGGTAACGTCGTCACGATCGGAGGTCGGTACAGGCAGATCTGGCCGGAAAACAGTGGCGGGTCTCGGCCTCCGGCGGTGGCGCGTGGCGGCGCGTGCGGCGGCAGACGGCGACCGGAATTCGGGCTCTGGCTCGCGACGAGGCTCCGGTGAGGCCTGTGGTCTTGGTTTGGGAGAAGAACCACCAGGCAGGTGTCCGAAAGCAAAAAACAGTAGCGGCGGCCGTGAACTCCGGTAGCGGCGGCGGGAAAGAAAGGGGAATTATTAGAGCAAATTACACTTTTGGTCCTATGAGTATAAGGGGTGTGTTAATTTCGGCCCGTGACTTTTAAAACTAACAATTTAGTCCTTTAACTATGCTTTTTTTAGCAGATTTAGTCCTCCCGGCCAAATCACCGATGGAAATTGGCCGGAAAAACTTAAATCTTTTAAAATGTTTTAGTCATGAGGGCAAAATGGTCTTCTTACGTGTAAAAAAATTGAAAAGTTATCTGCTTCTTCTTCGCGTTCACCGCTGAGCCACCATACCATCTTTTTTCACCGGCCAAACTTGTTACTGGTAAGCATTGTTTGAAGCAATTAGCATAAGAATCTTACTCAGCAAGAGCAGGAGGATCCCAAGAAGAAGGAACTTCTCTTCTTACTTGCTCACATAGAGTAACATGGCAGCGCTCCAACTCGACATTATACAAGGTAATGAACCAACCATCAAAAGCAACAAGTTCTCGACATTATACAAGGTAATGAACCAACCATCAAAAGCAACAAGTTTAGTGGAACTCCTTCAATCTGGAATTAGCTTGCTAAATCCACAACATCACCCTAAAACTCTAAAAAGTAAAGGGAAAAAACACAACCTGCAGAGATAAACAGGGCACAAACACAATTGATCTAGATTAGTACTTTGAGACTCAAACCACAATTCCCAGTATTACAGAACCAACCAACAAAAGCAGAAACAAGAGCAATAGAAATCCAAAATATATACCTAACAATTCCTAAAATTCAAAATACATTAATAAATAATTTCAAATATAATTATTGTAATTCTAATATTCAGAAATTAAAATAATTATTAAAAAAAAAAAAAAACTTACCAACGTTACGGGGTGCGGCAGTGCAGCGCTTCGTCTGTGGGCGGCAGTGCGGCGGCTCGTCCGTGTGCGGCAGAGGCTGTGCGATGCTGCGGCGGGAAGCTAGGAGGCTGTGGCTGTGGCTAGGCAGCGGAGGCATCGAATAGAAGGTGCGGTGTGGCGGTGGCGGAGCGAAACCGACGATGGTCGGTGGCTGTGCTGTGGGTGGTGGCTGGCTGTGCGGTGGGCGGTGGGGAGAAGGGAAAAGGGGCTGCTGCGGAGAAGGGAGAAGGGAAGATGGGCGGTGATCTGAAAATGATTTCAAAACCTTGGAGATCTATTTTAAAAACTTTATAACGTCGGCTATTAACACATAGCCGACATTATAAATAAAAAATAAAAAAAATAAATACAATATGACGTCAACTATATATATAGCCGATGTCGTATATGAAATAATAATAATAATAATAAAATAACCTACAACGTCGGCTATATAAATAGTTGATGTTGTATTGTTAATAGCCGACGTTATAGGTTTTATAAAAATAAATAAAAATTAAAATAGGCTTTAATGTCGGCTAAGTATATAGTCGACATTAAAGGCCCGACGTTATATGTGAATTCTGTAGTAGTGAATATAAGATGTTAATAATTAAGGAATTTTAGGGAAATAATAGAATAAGCTTCAAATATCTTTATAATCAAATATAAACCACATACATAATTATATAAGTATATATTCTCAAAATCAAGTTTAATATTTCCCCAAAACATATATGCTCATATATATATATATTCAAATACAAACAGTGCTTAAAATAAAAACAGTGCGGATTCATCTGGGTCGTTGGTTTTTGATATTGGATGTACAGGATTTGTTTTTGATTAATTATGGTATCTGTTATTTCAATTGCCGCGTGACATATTTTAAGGGGGGTATTTTTGCGATTTTGTGTTTGGGTGGGCGGTTCGGTTGTATTAGAATTTTATTAGCCAACGAGCTTTTCGGGCGCTCTCTCTCCCTCGTTCACTCTCGCGTTTCAGTGTAGTCCCGAGCTCTCTTCCACGCCGTCCAACCACGCCGTCGTCATCAGCAGCCGGAGATGGTCGCCGGGAGGGTTCGCGGTGGTGCCAAGCGCCGGGGAACACCGTCTGATGGCGTAGGTCGAGGTAACACTGATCGCACCTTTCCGTTTGCTTTTTTTTTTTTGCTCGCAACGTCGGGGTTGGGGTGTTTTGCATGTGGGGTTCCAGACGAGTTTGGGGGATGTGTGGTTGCTGGGGTGCTGGTTTGGGTGGTGCACGGCGGGGTGGGGATGTTGGCAGCGCCGGCACTGGTAGGGTTTCTTTGTTTTTTTTTTTTTATTTATTTTTATTTTTATAAACTTTTAACGGTTTGGGGCTTAATCTGAGCGGAAATTAGGCCCTAATTTCGGTTCCCCTGTTTTCCCGAGTGTGGTGATTGGCGCAGGGGGGGTGTTAGTTGGGCGGTAATCGGACAGTAATGAAGTATGGGTTTCTTTCTTAGTCTGTTATGGCATGTACTGATTTGTGGAAGGAACCATGTTACCTTATCCTTGTGTTTGTAGAATTTTTATATTGTGAACTCGTATTACAGTGCTATTAAATGTAGTAATTGAGGGGTTGTGTGTGGTATTGTGTTGATCAAATAAGGTTTTCCATTTTTATGTTGTGGACTCTTACTACAGTGGTATTTAATTGAGAATCCTGATTCGGGAAAGGAAGCATGTTACCTTGTTTGTAGAATTTTCATAGTGTGAACTCTTATTAGGGTGCTATTAAATTGAGTAATTTGGGGTTTGTGTGTAGTATTGTGTTGATCAAATAAGGTTAATTGGGGGTTTGTGTGTGGTCTTGTGTTGATCAATTAAGGTTTTCCGTCTGTATATTGTGAACTCTTATAATAGTGGTATTTAAATGAGTATTTGGGGATTTGTGTGTGGGATTGTGTCCGGCTGAGGGGAGAAATTTGTAACAAAAATTTTCATCAAGTAATTTATATTTTTTAAAGTTTGACGGTGAAATGATTATGAGTTAATTGATACAAGTAAGGGCTGAATTCAGCGTATGCAGTTTGAAATATAGTCGCAAAGCTGGAAAAATAAAAACAGAAAAGCTTGTTTATTGAGGATTTCTCAGTTCTCATTTCTCCACTCAGTGCTATTAAATTTTGTATTTGGGGGTTTGTGTGTGGATTTGTATTTATATTTTTTGTTTGAAGTTAATTGTGTCAACAAAATTAAACATAATGCTTCTGTTTTTCATGGTAGCTACATTGGTTATAGTTATGAGGGTGGTAGAAAACAAGAAAATGCAGCCATGGAACATATCCATTATCTTTATTTGTTATATTTGGTGAATGAGATAAGTGAAATATGATTTGTGCAGTCTGCAAATTTTAAATAAAATATGGTTAAGCTTTTTTTTTTTTTTTTTTTTTTTTTCCTTTTGTGGGTGCACTGCTTACTGGATATGTGTGCACTGCAAATATGTTTTGTGCAATCTGCAAATTTTAAATAAATGGTGGGTATGCATTTTTGTTTTTCATCCGCTGGGTGCACTGCTGCTTTAGGGGTGTGGCGGAGTTCAGTGTTTATATGGCACTTAGTATGTGTCCTTTGTTGTCATTTTAATTTTTAGTTTGGAATGGTTGGTGGATCACATGCTTGGTTGTGTTTGTTCTTTTTGCAGCTAAAAAGTCCAGGTGCGCACAATCGGATGCGGGTCTTTCTGGAGTATCTGATGGCGATAGTGATTTTGTGTCGCCCCCGCCTAGGGTGGTACATTCCAGGTTTTAGCAAGAGCCACCGCAGGAGGATGTTTTCGAGTATGAGTTGACCGTTGAGGAGGATGCGTTGTATCCTAGGGCGAAAATGAGGGGACAAACGGGGGTATTGGTAAACGCTTTGAAGGATCTTAGCTTTCAACAGAAGGCTGACATTCGGGAGCTCGGGTTTGGGGCGTTGCTTGAGTTCAACATTGTGGACGTTCCACCGCGTCTTTTGCGATGGTTACTATTTAATTTTGATTCGCAGTCGAAGTCATTTGATCTTGGGGGTGGGAGATCATTGGTTGTCGATGAGAGTGATGTCGAGTTGATTTTGGGGTTTCCACAGGGTCATGTTAAGATGGTTCCACGGGATAAGCTTAAGGTGAGCAACACCCTCAAACATTGGAGGGGTCTATTTCAGAAGCGGAAGCACAGGGTGACTGCGGCGGAGATTAGTCAGAGGATGGTGGAAGCCGTTGATGGTGGACTCTGGTTTAAGCGGCATTTCCTTGTGTTAGTCTTGTCGTCCCTGGTTTGTTGTATGTGTAACGGTTACTCGAACCAGATGTATTTTCATCATTTTGAAGATGTGTCAAGTGTCCGTGATCTAGACTGGTGCAAGCTTGTGGTCGACACTTTAGTTGAGACGCAGGCTGCGTGGCGTTCTGGTCGGCATAAGTTTTTTCTTGGGCCGGCTGAGTTCATTACGATATTGTTGCTATTCTTGTCGTGAGTTATGTGTGTTGTTTTATTTGTTCCAACTAATATTGTAATATTTTTTCATGTATTTCTTTTTGGTGTTTTTGTAGTTGCTTTATGTAGATCGGGTTGTGCATGGTGTCCGCGTTGTCCCTCGGTCTGTACCTGCTCTTCGTGGGTGGTCGTCACCTTTGCTACGTCAGCGTGAGTTCGTTGAGATTCGGAGTGGAGGGTTTGGCCTTGGTGGCATTGAGCCCCCGGTTCAGGTGTGTGGTGGGGGGGATGAAGGTGATGATATCCCGCCGGTTGAATATGGGCCTAGGGTATGGGTTTTTTTTTTTTTTTTTTTTTGTTGGTTTGCTTATGTTTATGTTTTAAGTGTGCACATGTCTTTTGCTGCGGGTGCACCTGTCATTCAAGGTGTCTTTGTGGCTTTTAATCGCACTTATTCGCTTTGTTGTCTTGTTTTTGTTTGGATAGACATTTGGTGATGTTGTAATTCAAACAACAACGAAGATAGCGAGAGAGGTGTTAGAGTTGGTGGAGCAAGGGCCGGATGGTGCTTTCGGTGGTGATGTGCTTCGAGGGGTTTTTGATGCCATCAAGTCTCTTCGGGTGGTTGTTGCAAATCAGCGTGACGCGTTATCCGATGATATGCCGTCCTTCAGTCTGGGTATTACGCAGGATATAGCGGATTGTGGTTGGGGTGATATTGAGGCTGTGTTGCGGGACTTGGTCCTGTCAAATATTGGCATTCTTGATTCTGATGTGGTGGGTATTATGTCAATTTTGATTTTATTAGTTTTATAAGGTTGTTTGGCCAGTTTCTTGTGTGCATTCCGCTTAGTGGTTACATTATGTGGGTTTTGAACTGTTTTTTTGCTTTTGTTTTGACTTTTTAAGCTCATTGTTGTCTTGTTATTATTATTTTTTGTTTTTGCCGAATAGGGTGGTTCAAATGGTGGTAAGCATGTGGCTGGTTCTGAGGGTGCTCGGCCGGCGGTGACTGGTGAACCTGCGTCTGCCTCTCATCCGGTTGCTACACCTGTGTCTGCTGGGGTGGTACGTATAATGTGTTATGCGTAGTTACTTAGGGATATGTTTCAATTTGTGGTTGCAAACATGTGGGTTCTTCTCGGCGGGGTGAGCATACTAGTGTTAATGTGGGTGCACATTGCATGTGGCCTATGTTTGATCTAGTTACTTGGTGAAATGTGGTGTTGTTCGATTTCTGTCTTCCGTAGGGTGGGGGTGCTGCAGTACAAGCTGGAGAGTGTGCTGTTCCTGGGCACGGTGAATTTGCGATGGCTACGCCAGTTCAGCATGGTTTGGTATGTGCTTTTGTTTTCCGTGTATGCAGTGTGCACATGAATTGACTGTGGTGTGTATGGCACTGTTCACTGGTTATTCCCACGGGTGCACGATCGCATGGTCCAGGGTTTATTACCTTTCAGCGCGATATCCCCCGTTGCGTGTGTTTTTTTGTGTTGTTTAATTATGTTATTTCGGTGTGCAGCCATCAATACCTGCGGGAGAGGCCATTGGGTGTCGGTCTGCCGGCCCTCTGTGTCAAGCACCTTTGAAACCTTGTCGGGGTGGTACTCGGGCGCCGAGTAGTGGTCCTCCGGGGGTGTCGCGCCTAGATATCGGCGCATCCGGTTCCACGAGTTCTATGGCTTTGCCCGACTTGGACAAACCGGATGAGGGAGTGATTTGCAATTGGTTGTTGTGTGCTGCAGATGCGAACATGTTAGTTTCTGAATCTATTTTTTGCTATGCAGATTCTGTTTCGTATGGTTAGTTCATGTGTTTTTTGTTTATCTTTGTGTGTTGTAGGGATGATATATTGTTCGATGTTACTGGTAGGGCTGCTCGATGGGGGGATTTGTTGTCACTTGCACCCGGGTCGTTGGTTGAGGTTGTCGTGGTAGATGCGTGGGCATGTCTTTTGAATTGTCGAGAGCGGTATAAGGCCCCTTCTGCCCCTTCCCGTTTTTTTGCATCCACTCTTTCCACGGTTTGTTTCTAGTCCGTACCCTTATGGTAAGGTTTTTTTTTTTGTGTGTGGTTATGTGTTTTGATTTTGCATATTTTATTGTTCTTGAAGCTTCGTACGGTTGTGGATACCTCTCTTGATCTGGATAAGCGGATTGCTATGTTTAAGGAGAGTCTCTACGGGGAGTTTGAGATGACGCCTTACCAGCATATTAATGAAGTTGACATGGTATGTTTGGATTTCTGCTTTTTTCAGTGTACTGTTCCTTGCCCCTATTGTTAGTTCTGTTGTGCACCCGGTGGCTGCCTTCTGTGCACTCAGCCCAGATTTGGTTTTACTTTTTGGTGTGGGATGCTTTGCTTGTAGTCATTGTATGTCTTCACCCATTCATGGTTGTTGGTTGCAGTTTATGTTTCCCATCCTGCGCCAGGGACACTACTTTCTTCTTTGCGTCGATTTTCGTAATATCCGCTTTGAGATTATTGACAATTCGACGCTTCAGTCCAACAAGCAGTTGAAGTATGGTGATTGTCCGGATGACTTGGTAGGGTTTTTGTCAAACTTTTTGTACTTGTCTGATTGTGTGACCAGGCTTTTACTTGCTTAACTTTTTGTTATGTGTCTTTTTGTTTGGTATTTATTCGACACTTGGAATTTTGTTGTAGTTGCACATGCTTATGGAGTTCTTTAAATCCATCGACCCGACAAGGTCTACGATGTGTGAGCTTTTGGATGCGAAGCGTATGCAGATGAGCTGGCGGGATGGCAAGAACAAGATTGACTGTGGCGTGTATGTTATGCGTCATATGGAGAGTTATTTAGGTCAGGGAGTTACCAGATGGAAATGCGGGCTTACCAAAGGTAACACTGCCCAGCTCAAGAAGCTGAGGTTGCGATACATGAAGGAACTTACTACCTCCGAATTCAATTTACATAAGTGTCGAAATATCTCCAGGGCGTATCATTCCGTGAAGTCTGTATCAGGGGCTCTATAGTGGAGTTTTAGTTCGTAGTTTTTTTGGTTTTGGATTTTGGCCTCCTTTTTGCAGTTTTAAGGCCAGTGGTGTTATTATTTTCGATGGTGATCTTATTTGCGAATCTTAATTATGGTTTGTATATGCCTGTACTGGTACATGCATTGTGCTCATGGATATTATTATTATGATTATTTTTAATGGTAGATTTAGTTCGTTATTAGCGTGTATGACAACTACTGACATCGGGGTGTGCACGGTGACGGTAGGTAGTGTGCATAGCTTGATCGGAATATTAACATCGGGGGGTGCACAGTGACGGGTTGCGTTTGCACAGGATCGGCATACTAGTTGGCGGGTTGCGTTTAAGGCCAATTTATTGGAAAACTCTGTGTGCACAACGATGGTATACGATGTGCGTAGCTGCGAGTCTTAGTTATTTTGACTAAACTGGGTGTGTGTGCAATGGTGGTAGACGGTGTGCATAGCTGCGAGTCTTGCCTACTTGACTAAACTGGGTGTGCACATTGTTATTAGATGGTGTGCGTTAGCAAAACAAATAAAGTAGTTGTCTATTGCCATACATGGTTATTAATAAAATATGTATCCAATGGGTGGTAGATAATGTGCATAGGTGAAAAAACTAATTACCAATAATGGGTGTAAATCTAAACTTTGACAAGTATTTAATTGAAATTCCAAATGAGCTAGTATTCATAGTGATGTAAAATACAAACGGGCTACTCGTCTGGTAGGGCTTTTCTTTCTGGACAGTTCCTGCTGTCGTGCCCCGGCCGGTCACAGGTAGCGCATGTCCTCACCTTTTTCTTCCCTTTTTCAGTTGCTTTCGCTTTGTTGCTTTTTAATCTTTTCCCACTACCTTTGTTTTTTGCAACGCTTGGTGGTTTGATTTGGATCTCGGCAGGTGCAGTGGCGTTTAGTATTGATTCGATCACTGATTGTGGGGTGGTGCTTTCTCTGGTTTGTTGTCTGGCGCTTTGTAACCTCCCTTTAAGTTCTTGCATTGTTGATAACATTATATCCATTTCGGTTGGGCATCCATTAGCCAATCCCATGCAGTTGTAGAACTCATTCCAAAGTTGGTTGGCAATTGTTCGTAATTCATTCCCACCCTGTGTATTACTGCATGCTTTCCACACAACATTGTACATTGGCTGCGCACACGCACTTTTAGTCCATCGGGGAACAATATAGCATCCTGGTATTTCTTCCACGCCTTCGTTCTTGAACACGGCCAACACATGCCGACATAATAGTCCTACTCTGTTGAATTTGTTACAATTGCATTCTGTTCTTTTAGTAGATTCTTCGTGCGTTACCTCAAATATGTTTCTCCCCGTTTCATGAACAGTGTACTTGTAACCCCCATCATCCTTTGTCTTGCATGTGATTTTGCATGTGAAGCTTCCTTCCCATATTTCTTCCTGGAAGTCGTAGAATATGTTTTTGGTGTACATTGCAGCAGCTTGGCGTTCTATGGCCAATGGGGTTTTGGTTTCAGGGAATGAACTTTCGCCCTCGGCGTCCAGTTGTTTTTTGTGGTACCTCTGTTCTCCGATGGCGCGGTTGTATTGCATTATGAACTCTACCAAGCTGTTGTGGTGATTGGTGAATTTGCCAAAATAATTGTTCTCTGATTCTGACCGTGATGTTGTTTTGAGTAGTCCCCCATGAATATATCTTGGAAATATGCAGGTATCCATGATGCACGGGCTTTGTACATTTGATCAAACCACTGGTGTTGAACAAGGTTGTACTCCTGCATTACCTTTGCCCATTTCAATTCGAATGCAGTTACACTTAAAGTTTCGTCCCATACTGCATTGTTCAGTGCCTTTCTAAACTCCATGTTTTGTGCTAGTGCATTCCCTACCTTGTCCCCCACTTTTTCCATGATGTGCCACATACAGAATCGGTGCCTTGTTTCCGGCATAATGTTAGGTATTGCGACCTTTAATGCAGGGTCTTGATCTGTAATAACACATATTGGTGTATAGCCCATCGCGGTTTTGAAGTTTTTTAATAGCCACTCGTATGACTCCACGTCCTCTCTTGCAATGAGGCCTGCCCCAAATATAATGCTCCGTTTATGGTTGTCGACTCCTGTAAACGATACAAATACGAGCTTGTATCTGCATGTTTTATGTTGTAAAGTAATTAGTGCACACGCGTATAATCGTAATAACAGCTTTGCAGACAGCGATACGTAAAACAGTTACAAAATTGATGATTCCTACCACAGTTAGCGAATGTTTTTTGGAACCATGGTAGTACTGCCATGCACACAGGGATTCATACGAGTGCACACTGCACCCTTTGCCCAGTTTAACATTTAATTACAAGCACCCATACGGTTAGTGGTATTAAAAGTACCTCATGCTTATTACCCATGCATACTGTATGTAGCCGACTATCATGCTCTAGTCCAGTGGATATTCATTATAATTGTAAGTCAGTCGCGTGCAATTCAGGGGTATAGATCCCTATGCACACTTACATGCATAGTCGTGCACTCAACCTAATTGGCTCCATAACCACAGGTTCGGCCACTCCCACCCCCATTGTTAAAGAAAAATAAATGGCATGATCATACAGTTTTAAACGGCCATGTACACAAACATTTTTCTTAAATTAAATTATTTTAATTGTTGTGATGTGTACCTTTTTGTGCTGTAAGTTGCGTCGAATGACACCACATCGCCAAAACATGCATAATTCTTCCGGGATATCGTGTCTGCCCAAAAAAGCTTGCATAGCTCCCTGTCTTCGTTGAGATCAAAATCGAAGTAGAAGTCTGGTTCCATCTCTTTATTTTTGTACATATCTTCTACTACCATTTGTGCATCTGCTCCGGCAATATATGCCAACAAGTCCCTTCTAAAATTGCAGAAATCGGTGGATGTTGCTCCTATATCTGAAAAACTTCCAACCATTTCCTTGTATAGCCTCCATGATTTTGTGGAACCAATGTTTGCCCTTGCACAGTTTGCTACGAATATTTTGTGTCCAATATCTAGCTTCCTATTTATTTTAAGAAATGGCCTCCCTATGTCAGAGCATAGGCAGTGTGTGTGCCATAGCTCAAGTGCATGGATTATGTAGCTACTGGTTTTGTGTCTTGTGAACCCGATTCGGGCGTTACAACCAACACGAGTTGATAGCCGGCGCCTTTTCTTCGGTGAGGTGGTGGTTCCTTTGTTGCTACTACTCATTTTTTTGGGCTTGTATCCTTCCCGTGAGCATAAAATATATTTTATATGGACTGCCCCTGCCCTGTTCCATCGCTTCGTCCCGTGTCGGATATCGAATCCGGTGATGGCTGCGTATGCCTCGTAGTAGTCTACTCCGTTTTCTAGTGATGCAAATTCTTGCCCAATGTATGGGGTGTTTTCGCTTTTGCAATTCGGTAACCATTGCTTCGTTCCATCGGGTAATACTACCATGTTGCACTCCGTTGCTTCGTCTCCATTGTGTTGTGCTCCTATAAGTCAGAAATGGGATTTTTGGTCAAATAATAGAACACTTGTATGCCGATGTCAACACTGTTAACGCTATGTACAATATAAGTAAAAAATATGTGTAAGCACGTGTGTCCAAACTATGACGTCCTGTGTGCATTAAAACCTAGTTCTGGGTGCATCGCGTAGCCCAGATACGGGCGTGCAGACCTCACCACATCATGCTGCCCCGTATTGTTTTTCCCCAAAATTTAGTTCACAAAATGATATGCCTACCATAGGATTGCGTGATCATGTGGATTATCATTTATTATGACACCCATTAATTAGCACTCCATCCAACAGAGTTCGCTCAAAAAATTGAATCTTGATCATGGCCCTATTCAAACGATATACGGTGTACGTACCTGGGTTCAGAGCCTCCATGGATTCCGGTATGGCGTCGAATTGAATGGGGTCTATTCTGTCGTCCACGGTCGGTTGTAATTTTGGCCGTTCGTAATTGATTTTAGTTTCGTCCGGTATGGCGTCGTAATTTTGTCCGTTCGTACACAGGGTTTCGGTGGCCGTGATGGGATGTCTTCAAATCCTACGCACTTTGAACTTCCTTGTTCGTAGCATAGCATACCAGTGAATTCTATTCCTTTTCTGATTAATATGCTTCCGTGTAAGAGGGTGGTGCATTCCCTATATTACCCTTATGTTCAGTAATTGTTAATCCGTGTCGTAGTAATCAGCATTCATCTAGTCCATTGATCTAATCACATCTTGTGGCTAGAGTATGTCCGCACGTTTGTATTTTAAGGGGGTTTGTATTGGAATGCAACCCTATATATATATATATATATATATATATATATATATATATATATATATATATATATATATATATATAATTCTTGAAATAGATCTTTCTTGGCAAATCATAGCTCTTGGTAGTTTAAACTCTTCTCAAACATATTTATGATTTTCTATAAAAATACTTTTAAATATAAATAATCCTTCAAGGCTAAGTAATATATTAAATAGACCAAGATAGTTTCTCAAAAGGTGAAGTAGCTCAAGTGGAAGGGGCTTTGATTAATAATTAAGGGGTTAGGTGTTTAAATCCCACTTTAAATAATTTTCAAAAGCATGACATCATTAGGGAAAATTAAGCATCGAGATTTGATCCCAAGCCTTAAATCATGCACACTAGTTATCTAACCAGTGAGCTATAACAACCCTTGGTAATAGATCCGTTACAAGGGTCTGTTGCAGCACGACTCTTGGTAACGGATCTTGTATAGATAGTGAGCGTTGCAGCACGACTCTTGGTAACGGATCTTGTATAGATAGTGAGCTATAACAGCCCCTTGGTAACAGATCTTGTATAGATCTGTTACAAGGGTCCGTTGCAATACGGCTCTTGGTAACGGATCTTGTATAGATCCGTTACAAGAGCCGTTGCAGTAAGGAAACGAATTCTGTGCTCTCTGCTTCCCTTCTCTAAATAACACCAATCAGATACTTCAATCCCACAAAAAAATCACACAGTATATCAACAACAAATAACTTACATTCCATCATTCTAAACACCCAAAATACAAATATACACACACTTGAACAACTAAATCATATACGTAGGGCAAAATAATAAGTTTGGGAATCCTTGGGTTATACCTTGAGAATCCTTGTTCTTGTCAACACCATTTCTAAGCTCATCTCCTTAGCTTCATCTTCTTCCACCATCTCCAACTCTCAAGCAACCACAACAACCCAAAAACAAATCTAAGCTTAGAAAACCTCATCTTAGAAAACAAGCCAACAAAGGAATATGGAGAAGAAGAGATGAAATCTTACCAAGTCTTGGACATAGACTTTGCTAGAAGAAGCTCTAAAAATGAAGAAGATGAAGATGATAGGGAGAGGGAGAGGGAGTCACGAGAGTTTGCTGCTGAATTGGAGAAAATGAATAGTGCTACAAGGGAGAAAACTATCCTTTATACTTAGGTTTTGAGGGTAAAAATGTACTAGATCTCACCCTCGCTCCCCTAAGGAATAGTACGAGATCTGACCTCGCTCACTACTCTACAGGAGAGCCGACCTTTGACCGAGCCTACGGCTGCACTCTAGTCCCTAAGGGCCGGTACTGGATCCGGTCCAGCTAGCTACCCAACGGAAGGGAGTTTCTTGGTCAAACTTAAAGTTTGGTTACGAAAATGCTATCCCCTAAGGAATAGTACGAGGTCTGACCTCGCTCACTACTCTACGGGAGAGCCGACATAAAAAAAAAAAAAAAAAAAAAAAAAAAAAAAAAAAAAAAAAAAAAAAAAAAAAAACGAGGATCTTTGACTCAGTTTTACTCCCAATCTAGCTCAAATACATCCCAGACTCGAGAGTAGGGGGGCTGGTGACAGAGTAATGGTGCTAGCACCCAACCCGAGTTGTCAACAGGCACCTGACCCGGCACCCCGTGGAAACCCAACGGGCAAAACTCCAACGGCCAGAAGTCATTTACTACCTCGCTCATTCAAGACAAGGAAATAATGGCTCAGCTCCTCATTATGATATACGTACCGCCTCATCAAAGAATAGATATGAAGGGACCTACACTTATGAAGGGAGCCGTTGCACTTATTAGAAGGCCATTACTGCCTATTATTATAGATGTTACCATTATACTGTATAAGTAGATGATCCTTGGATGAGGAGGGGGACACGTTGAAGATTCAGTACTAAGACACACGCTCACTATTTTGTACTCAAACACTTGCAATACAACAATCCATTATTCTAATATTATATTTCCGGTAACATATTTACCGTCAGTCATATTCCTAAATAAGGTACATAATAATACAACTAATCTAAAATATTCTAAGAATAATCATATTTACATATTTATCTAATTTCCATAATCTAATACACCCCCATAGTCGAAACGGGAGGGTTATGCACGTTAAGACTATCTCGAAAGTCATCAAAGAGTTGTAGTGGAAGTCCTTTAGTGAAAATATCGGCAATTTGATAGCGTGAAGGGATGTGTAATACACGTGCTTGACCTCGAGCGACTTTTTTCACGAATGAAATGTATATCCATTTCAATATGTTTCGTGCGTTGATGTTAAACTGGATTGCCGGAAAGAAAAATTGCACTAATGATGTCACAATAGACCAAGGTTGATTTTGTAACTGGACAATGAAGCTCCAAAAGTAAGTTTCGGATCCAACAAGATTCAGAGACAACATTAGCCACTCCGCGATATTCTGCTTCAGCACTTAAACGGGATAAAGTTGGTTGCCTTTTTTGCAGACCATGATATCAAGTTATCCCCAAGGTATACAAATTACCCAGAAGTGGATCTTCTAGTATCTGGACATCCGCCCCAATCTGCGTCGGTGTAGGATACAAGCTTGTTGATTGAAGATGGGTAAATGTGAAGGCCAAATTGAAGAGTACCTTTTATGTATCGAATGATTCTTTTCAATGCCGACATGTGTTGAGTTCTTGGGTCGTGCATAAATGAGCAAACTTGTTGAACGGCATAAGAGATATCTGGTCTCGTAAAAGTTAAATATTGTAGGGCACCAGCGAGACTACGATATTAAATTGGATCATGATACGGATTACCTGAGGAGATGCTAAGCTTTGCTTTCATGTCTACTGGTATAGGAGATGGTTTACAAGAGGTCATGGTAGCTCGTTCAATTATTTCCTCTGCATATTTCTTTTGAGAAAGAAAGAGACCTCCTGAGTGCCTGGTGACAGATATACCCAAAAAAATAGCTTAGAGAGCCCAAATCCTTCATCACAAATTCGGAGCCAAGCTTGTCCATAATAGATTTTCTAAGACCATCAGAAGAAGCTGCGAGGATGATATCATCCACATAGAGAAGGATATATGCTGTACTTGAGCCTTGATGGTATACGAATAAAGAGTGATCTGAAATGATGTGAGAGAACCCCAATGTAGCTACATAATCAGTAAAACGTTGGTACCAAGCACGGGGTGCTTGTTTAAGTCCATATAGAGATTTTTTCAGCAGGCACACATAATCCGGGTGTTGAGCATCACAAAAACCGGGGGGTTGATGCATGTAGACAGTTTCATCGAGGTTTCCGTGTAAGAAGGCATTTTTTACATCTAGTTGATGCAAACACCATGATTTAGATATTGCAATGCTAAGTACCGTACGAATGGTTTCCGATTTTACCACCGGACTGAAAGTTTCACCATGTCTATCCAGTCTGTTGTCCTGCACCATCTTCTACAAGGCGGGCTTTGTGCCGCTCAAATGAACAATAAAATTCTTTTTATTCCTGAAAAAACCACAAACTTCAAATACTATTAACATTGGATGAAGGGGGCACTAAGTCCCACATCTTATTTTTAATTAAAGCATCGTATTCATCCTTCATAACCATTTTCCAATTATGGTAATTTAAAGCATGTATTGGGCTTGTAGGTAGGGGAGATATGGAGGTCGTAGTAGTGGTGTGAAGATTGAAGAGTTTTCTAGGTTTAAAAATTTCATGTTGCGCTCTTGTCCCATTTGAGGAGAATGAGTGTGATTTATTTGTGGACTTATTTGGGTAGATTGATTGGTGGTTAGTGGAGTTTTTGGTGTGGGCTGAGAGTTTGGAGATGATGAAGGTGTGGGTTGAGGCGAGGCAGTGGGCCGAGATGAAAGATTGGACTATGATGGTCTATTTCCTAATGGGGTTGCGGGTGTAAGAGAAGTGTATTGTTGTGGGGTTATCTCATGAGAGGGAAAATGCGCTGAACTTTGCTGATATTGTATTGGAGAATGAAGAGGTGATATATTTTGGTCATGGACTCCAAGAGTTGGAGTTAGGCCTGCATCCAAAAACTCATAAGTGGAGACATTAGTAGCATGTAATTTGGAAAAGGGAAAGGTATTTTCATCAAAAGTTACATGCCTTGAAATGATTATTTTTCGACTTGATAAGTCGTAACATTTATAACCTCTATGATTTGTCGGATATCCCAAAAAAACACAAGGTGATGATCTGGCTTGCAATTTGTTACATGAAGTGGATGGAATTAATGGATAGCATAAACATCCAAAAATCCAAAGATGGGAATAAGAGGGATCCTTTTGATAAAGAATTTTTGTGGGTGTTTGATAAACAAGTTTTTTATTGGGAAGAATGTTGAGTAAATAGGTAGCCATTTGTAGTGCAGGCTGCCAGAATGAAGGAGGTAGAGAGGCATGAGCAAGAAGGGTTCGGGTAATATTATTAATTGTCCGAATTTTCCTTTCAGCCTTTCCATTTTGAGAAGAAGTATGAGGACAAGAAAAGCGAAAACTCATACCATTTAATTCACAAAACTTATGAAAGGGCATATTATCATATTCCATTCCATTATCACATTGAAAACATTTTATTTCTTTTTCAAATTGGGTTTTGATATAAGTACAAAAAGATAGAAAGATTGAATATACCTGAGATTTGTTAGCAATCGGAAACGTCCATAGAAAATTTGTAAAATCATCAAGAAATAAAACATAATAACGATGCCCACCCGAACTTAGGGTAGGTGACGACCATAGGTCACTGTGCACAATATAAAAGGAAAAGAAGTAAAGGATAATGAGTCATAAAAAGGTAATATAACTTGTTTCCCAAGTGAACAAGAATCACAAAAAAAAAATTGTCCCTAAATTTATTGCAAATAATAGAATTATTTTGGCGTAGAGAATTTAAAATAAGTGCTCCCGGATGCCCTAGTCGGTTATACCATAGTTGGGGAGATAACACGGCAAAAGTAGAGGGTGTTGATGTGTGAAAATAAGGCCTTGTAGTAATTGGATATAAGTCTCCTATGCTGTCACATCTCATTAAGTGCATCCCTGTCTAAAAATCCTTCACAGAAAACCCGTTAGGATCAAATTCAACTGTGACATCATTATCAGTAGTGAATTTTCTTACGGAGACTAGATTTTTAATTAATTCTGGAACATGCAAAAACGTATTTAAATTTAAGGGAGGATGAGGAATTGGTAAAAAAGCAATGCCACAACCACTAATTGGAATTGTATCACCACTACCTACAGTAATATTTTTATTTTTATTCATATTTGAATAAGATGTAAGGTTACCTCCATTTGAAGTCATGTGAGATGTAGTGTAACACCCCTAAATTTTAAAACTTTTAATCTTATGAAATAAAGGCTATACTATCATTAAATCCCAAAGCAGAGCATACTAAACATAATTGTTGGGGTGCTATGACACATCTGAGCTAGAGAACTCAGATGCACAGGCTAAACTATCCAAACAGTAGAAATCCTCAAATCAATGTTAAGTACATCATCATGGCACGCATGCCGATAAAAGAACTAAACTAGCTAAGCCACAGGTCTAACTAGCGCGCTCCGGAGCTACTCATCTATGCCTGAAAACCAAATATATCGGTTCAGCGAATAATGCTGGTAACTCACTCCAACGCGTTAAATACAATATAGGTAGATATATATAAGAAAAACCATTTTGAAGCCGGAATACATATATACTTATGAAACTCTAATTTAAAACCGAGAATAGACTCAATCAAGCAAGGGTAAGCACATTCAACAGAATTAATCACGCATATAAGGATACTAGCATGCACCCTAAGGCCACAAGACTATTTCATATCAATCATATCAGTAATCAATCACTATTTCCAACACGTAAACACATTTGGTGGTGTCGCACATGAGGGTCAGCGCATATAGCTCTGACACGGCACCGAAGCACCCAGCCTTGTATCGCAGCACAAGGGGATTGATCGCAACCAATCGATGAACCGCAGCTCATTTATACCGTTTGATCGCAACCAAACGGTGGACGGCAGCTCGAATAGTATGTATATCTGATTGCAACCAGATTATGGACAGTAGCCCTATATATAAGACATGCAATATACAAGACACTCTTATCCTATGAACGGTACCCGAAACATCAAACTAAACTCAGGCACGACAACGGGGTCCAATGGGACGCCATGGGGCACGGGGAAACATCAAACGGGGAAAACCACCACGTTCCACACTGGAATTCCAGCGGGTGGCCCTCCACCCGCCGGCGGCATATCACGAGGCAGCGGGTGCCCGGTGGGCAATCGCCTGCCCACCGGCTGCCCGCTGCAAGGCGACCTCATGGGGCAGCGGGTAGGTGGCCGGTACCCCTACCCCCACCTGAAAGCCAAATATATCTGTTCAGCGAATACTGCTGGTAACCCACTCGAACGCGTTAAAATACAATATAGGTAGGTATATATATATATATATATATATATATATATATATATATATATATATATATATATATATATATATATAAGGAAAATCATTTTGAAGCCGGAATAGATATATACTTATGAAACTCTAATTTAAAACCGAGAATAGACTCAACAAGGGTAGGCATATTCACGAGATATAATCACGCATATAAAGATACTATTATACACCCTAAGGTCACAAGACTATCTCACATCATTCATATCAGTATTCAATCATTATCTCAACACGTAAACACATTTGGTGGTGCCGCAGGACCCTTCACGCGCCCATACACGAAGCGCCAGCGCATATAGCTCTAGCATGGCCCCGAAGCACCCTGCGTGTACCGCTGCACAAGGAGATTGATCGCCACCAATCGATAAACCGTAGCTCATTTATAACGTTTGATCGCAACCAAACGGTGGACCGCAGCCCGATTAGTACGTATATCTGATCGCAACCAAATTATGGACCGCAACCCTATATATATTTATATACCCATCCGATCGCAACCGGCCCGGTTAACAGCCGATGGTTCTCAACCCATCCAACTGCCTGTATAGCCAATTGATCGCAACCAATTGGGGTATCATGCACAAATAACACATAGCCAAGCACATGCAACCCACATTCAACACATAAGGAGGGGGAAATCATGCATATATAACCTATGCATGGTCAACCAAATTACTAGAGATACGCCTAAGGGGTTCATATACCTTTCTCCTAGGCCAATGGGATACCAATTCGAATAACATGCAATATAAAAGACTCTCTTATCCTACGGACTGTACCCGAAACATCAAACTAGACTCAGGCACGACAAACGGGGTCCAATGGGACACCACGGGACACGGGGAAACATCAAACGGGAAAAACCACCACGTTCCACACTGGAATTCCAGCGGGTGGTCGGCGGGTAGACCTCTACCCGCCGGCGGCACAACACGGGACAGCGGGTGCCGAGCGACCTTCATGGGGCAGCGGGTAGGTGGCGGGTACCCCTGCCCCCACCTACCCCCACTGACTCATGTAATAATTCGGTCCCGGCATCCCTCGTGAAACCCGAAACCATGTCCAAACACATTTAAACACAAACGACGACACCACCTAGTCAAGTAATGGATTAAAACCAAGAATCACATTAAATACATCCTAACAAGACTTCTAAACGTATCAAGACTCAATACCCGAACATGCAAAATCCCACCCAAACATACCAAGAATATCACAATACGAAATCCAGGATTTAACCCTAGGGCTCTAGTCATATTTAAAGCACAAGATCCTAATTTATCTTAAAATCAAGAACATCAAGATTATCACATAAGCATCAAGATCAACACATAAATATAAAGATCATCTCATAAACATCAAGATTATTTCATAAACATCAAGATTATCTCATAATCATCATAAAAGCCTCATCAAGACACAAGTATCGAATTGCATATCAAAGGAGCCAAAGAAGAAGATTATAGCAAGGAAAATAGGTTTTGTTGAAACACGGGTTACCTCTTAGCCTTAATTAGAATCCTTGGCTACTAAGGTTCTTTCTCTAAGATCTCTTCTTCGTGATTCCTCCTACGTTTGGTGATAGGGGAATTCTTGGGAATTCTTGTGTGGTGGAATCTATTGTGGTGTGAATTCTAGGTGCCTCCTATGTCCTTATATATATCTAAGAATCCTAACTAGGGTCTGAATGGTAGGGATTTACTTATCCTATTCCTTATAGGACTAAGGGTTTGGTTTAGGGATAAGGGTCCATGATCCATCGTGGACCCTTCTTAATTAATTAAGGGAATTCAATTCTCTTTTAAGGGTAAGTAATTAAATAATTAGTTTGGGTTAGAGGCTGTAACACGGGGTGTTACACCCTCCCCCCCTTACAAGAGGCTTCGTCCCCGAAGCCCGTGCGTGGATCCATTCTTTCACCCCCTGGACGTCACGTACTTGGCCTCCTGAATTTTAGGAAATGTGGCTCCACGTGTCATTTGCTGGGGGTAGAGTGGAGCTTGGTGAGGTGGTGTTTAGAAAGTTTGGGTCTACCTTGGTTTCCTGCTCCCGAGCTAGGCGCCCCATGTGTGCCCAACATGGCTTCGATTGCCGCCACTTTCCAATCTAATGAGTGTGTTGCGAGGATTAGGGATGAGAACCCTTCATCCATGATTCGCTTCTGTCGGGTGAATTGCGCGAGGATGCGCTCATTGACGGACCTTTCATCTTGGCCTTCCGTGTTTCCTATTTCTTAGTGCAGGTGCAGGTGGGTTAGGCTCGTTGTCTTCTTCCTGTTCCTCTTGTTCCCCACATTCTTGCATTGCCCATCTCAGCTTCTTGTTGGAGATTTCCAATTGATCAACCAACTCCCGTCGTTCTTTCGTGGGTTTCAGGCAAACCTCCTCGAGGGTGATGTATTGTCCCTCTCCGACATGATAGATGTCATTGCGGCGAAGGTTCTGGGCATTGAAAACCATCCCACTCACGGGTTTGGCTTCCGTGTGGCTTAGGTCCACCCCTTTTCTTTCCATGATCCAACTTGGGATCATTCCATAGGGCAAGCTGAGCCGGTTGCTAGATTTGCAGAATTCCATGTGCTTCAACATAAGGGCAGGCAAATTGAACTTGACCTTATGCTTAAGGAAATAGGCAAAGGTGCACTCTAAGCTCCCCACGTCCTTGCTCTTGTTGCTCGTGGGCAACAAGCTGTCAGTTACAATCATGACTAGCAACTTTTGTTGGGTGGTTAGCCATTTCTTGTTTAGCCGGGTAGCCGAAGTGAAGCCATCTTCTTTTCCTAGTAGGTACCCGAGGTAATCCTTGTACCCCTTGCCTTGGGTACCGATCCATGCCTTTCGGTCATAGTCTGACACACCCGTTGTGGTCAGTTTTAGGAGTTTGGCCAAGCGGTCCTCGGAGAGCACTATTTCTTTGCCCCGGACCTTAGAGGTGACTTCCAGCTTGTCCCCTCGTTTGGTGGCTATCAAGTGGCAATAGAACTCCTTTACCAGCTCGGGGTACGTATCTCCTTTAATCGTGAGATAGGTATCCAAAAGCCCTTGGAAATTAAACATATCGACCAACTCCGAAGAGAATTGGTCGGGTTCGAGGGCTTTACCTCCGATCACCATGTAGTTGGTGTTGTTCCACTCTGGGGTTCGGGTACCAACGGGCTTTTTCGGCATTGTGAGATTTTCCAAGGAGCGGTGGTAGTGTGGTTTGACGTTTTCCAGCGAGGCTCCGGTGGGACTCCGGTGACGAAGGTGGTGGCATGGCTCGACGTCAGTGGCGATCCGGGGTCGGCAGCGAGGGTGCGTCTGATCTGGGTGGAGCTGGAGGCGGTGTGCGGTAGTGGGGGTTGGCCGAGCGAGCGACGGGGAGGCGAGGTGGCGTGCGGTCTGGTCGCGGTGGGGGACAGCGTCGCGTTGGGGTCGCCGGCTGGCGTGACGGCGGCGACGGGTCTCCAGCGGGAGCTGGGCGGTCGGCACTTGGTGGTGTGCGACGGGCGTCTCTCGGCGGCGTGGAGGGAGAAAGAGAGAGAGAAAGGGATTGTGTGGGAGGAAGAAGAAGAAGGGTTTTTGATTTGGGGATTTTGTGGGTTTTAGGGATTTGGAGGGGTTTAAGAAGGGAGTGTTCCTTTGAGGTTTTAAGAAACACTCATAGCCTAGTGTTTAAGGCTTTAGTCTTATAAGTGAGAGGTTTAAGGTTCCATTCCCATTGGTAATATTAGTCCTTCTTGTTATGCATTCCTTAGGTTTTCCTATCCTTCTTTTGACCTGATGTGGCAAGTTGTGACACCCCGTAAATCCGGATTCTATTTAGGGATTAATTAAGTAATTAATCCTAATCCAATTATTAATTTAATTCTTTAAATTCCTGAAAATTCAATAGTCGGGGACTAGTAATTGACTAGTCAACCCAAGTCAAGGTGTTGTACCTAAAGCTTTGTGAATAGTTCCCTTGTCCCCTTACACTTTTTCATCTTAGTAAGGGTAAAGATGACTTTACACACTCAGGTCATTTCTCATTCTTCTCCTAACACACTCAAAACATAAAACTCTTCCTTCTCTCTAGAATTTAGCTAGCTTTCTCTCCAAGCTAGGTTTAAGCTTTCCAAGATCTTCAAAGTTTGTCTCCAAGATTCCACATTTCCTACTCTTGAGCATCTAGGAGGGTAAGATCTATGTTCCTTTTGTGTTTTTAGTGCTTTCTAAAGTACTTTTTTCTAAAGATGAAATCTTTATGGTCTTTTGGTGTGTTCTTGAAGTGGGTGTTGAAGGTGAGCTTTATTAGGAGCTTGAAATGGTGTTTTAAGTGAAGGTTTTGTCTTCAAGAGGTAACCCATGCTCTACAAAACCTATTTTTCTTACCTATATGATGATTTATTGGATTCTACTTGTGATTTTGCTATGAAATGTGAGTGTTGATGCATTGTCTTGTGAAAATGCATATCTAGAGCTTGTTATTAGGGTTCTTGTATGCCATTGCTTGGCTATTCCTTTGATTCAAGTCATTTTGTTGTATTTGGTGAGATTTTGGATGTTTTGGACTTGAATTTGAGCTTGGTGTTGAAAATCCCCGAAGGGATGTTTTGGTACAGGGTATTGTATTCGCGGGCGGAACGGCGGGTAGAGCTCCACCCGCGAGGCACAAGACCGGTGGGAGTTGGTTCCCGCGGGCGGAACCACGGGTGGGGGTCCACCCGTGGCCCCACCCGCAGGGTACAATGTTGGCTTGTGCGGGGATTTGTTCCCCATGATTCTTTTGACTCGGTATTTGGTGTTTTGACTTCCCGATGTTCTTTTGTGGAACTATTTGAGTGTCTTCTTGATGTTTCGTATGTCTAGAACTATATGGTAGGATTCCATGTAGGTTTTGGTGTCTTGGAGGTAATGGTTGGAACTAGCTATAAGGTTGGGGGTAGCTATAAGGTTGGGGTAGCCATAAGGTTGGAACCGGGCATAAGGAAGGATTCTTGATTCGTGATGTGTGATGTCACGAAGGCATGTGTTGTCGTTGTGTGTTTCTCTATTCGTGATGAGTGATGTCACGAAGGCATGTGTTGCCAATATGTGTATTTATTCTCTTGTGTTGAGCATGTCGGGTGATATTCTACTGAGTGATGGTAGAATATACCTTGAGCCTTACTTGTGTTGTCATTGTTACATCTTGATGTCTTGGGATGTGTTCCCTCATTCTTGTTGTGAGTGATATAGAGTCTTGTGGTTGACTTCTATCTTTGGCTTTGAAATTATATATACAGTATTCCGTTTCGAAAATGATTTTGTATATACTATCTATGTATAATATTTAACATGTATTGGTGGGTTACCAGCATTATTCGCTGACCGGGCGTCGTCCCATTTATCTATGTGCTTTTCAGGTCCCGAGTAGTGGCGAGCGCGATCTAGTGATGGATAATGTAGTTTCCCGGACTTTATTAGCTTTGTTTTGGGCCTGTGAGCCTTTTATGTCAAACAGTAGATTGTTGTCGTTTTAACCTTGTCCCTTGTTAGACTAATTATGTGGATGTTGTTCTCGCCTGTGCGTTCACCTTAGCGTGGACGTGGCATAACATTCCTCGCTTTCCAGTTTATATAGTTAGACTTTCGTTGTGTATGCTTATATTGTGGTTAGATATCTTGCATGTTTAAGTTTAAATTAGCATGGAAATCGGAGGTGTTACAATTGGTATCAGAGCCTAGGTTTGAGCCTAGGATGCTAGAGTCTAGACTTTTAAGAGGTTAAGTGTGGTTTGAGACCCTAAGATGACCATAAGAATCTAAGTGTTTAGGACTTAGGACTTCTTAGGATGCGCGGTGAGGTTGTGTGTTACATTTTGTTATATGTGTAGTCCTTTTATGTTGTTCTATTGTTAGCTCAGTAAGTCTCCTCGCTCTGGGTTCGTTAAAGTTTTGACGAAGACTATGTCCAAGAGTAAGAAGACCGAAGATCTGCTGATACAAGATAGTCAAGTCGTGGTGGTAGCAGCTTGACACGTGGTCTACGCAAAGAAGATAGACCGTTTTTCTCGCAACCTAGAGTCAGCTACAACGATCCTAGTGACGACGTCTCTCGTGTGACATCGTCATCAATTCTATGCAATCCTAGAGTTGAAGTTTATCTTTCGTGCAACCGAAGTCCGATAGGAAGCAAGACGTCGTTTAGAGTTCGAAGATCAAGTTTAGAAGACCCTCACGCGTGAGGGGAAGTCGAGAGCGGTCGCAAACGCGCTAAGAAGATGTCAACTCTCTTTAAGGGGTCGTCTTTAGATCAACGTGATAGAAGCCTTCCAGAGTTAAAGAGCTGCAAGTCCACCTTGGACCTTTCTAAAGCACGAAGAGTTGAAGTGTAAGGTCGAAGTGTTCAACATAGAAGTAGTTCTACCTACCCTTGCAGAAACCAAGATTTGGGAAAGTTCGAAGCAACGAACTTGGAAGTAATAGAGATCAGGATGGCACTATCGAGACGTCGTGTAAGGTCTTCAGAAGTAGTCACCAATGAACAGTTAGCTCAAAGTCTTCATCAACTGGCGCAGATCACCCAAACGCTGAGCAACACCCTCCTCAACAACCACCCTCCCCAGAATGGGAATCGGGACATAGTACGTCAAGTCGCAAGTCTCCGTTCCCCTATCTTCGCCGGTGAAGAAGATCCCGTGGCACTGGACGAGTGGATCCGGATGTTTGACAAGATCTTCGAAGTTGTGGTTTGCCCAGAGGATCGCCAAGTGGAGTTAGCTACGTTCTACCTTAGGCAAGAAGCGGATTCGTGGTGGATGCTTGAAAAACCAGCTTGTAGACAAGATCCGGAGTTCAGTTGGGAGGACCTGAAGGTTAAGTACGTGACCGGTTCTATCCTGCTCAAGTCAAGAAGGCCTACCTTTGTACAGCCAATCTCTACCGAGTACAGCAAGTTCAAAAAGGAATTCGGGAGAACCGCAAGAAGAAGCTTGACGAAAGTGTTTCACCTGTGTTTAGGAGTTTGATGGCTACTGATGCTGAATCAACAAGAAGTCTTCAAAGAGACGACTGTAAGAAAAGTAAGTCTCCCAAACCAATCCGGAACAACAACGCTAAGTGGGAGTAGCATCCAGGACCTGTGTACGAAGTCGGGACCTCGGCAAAGCAAGATCCACAGTCGTGAGACAAATGCATGTAGGAACCGTTGAAGTAAGCTCTTGTACCTTTATTTTCAAAAAAAAAAAGCTCTTGTACCTTTTGTTACACCTCTCTTCGTCTTTGTGCCTTTCCTACGTGTTAGATTCGAGCTTTAGCTTGTTTGAGTGTTACCCTTGACCCTCGTTAATCTTTTCTTTCCTTTAGACAAACCCTATCACCCTTTTTTGCCAAGTAATCCTTTTCTTCCGAACCTTGTTCTTTTCCAAACCATCTTGTGCAAGGAGGCAGCGACTTCAGCTTATGAAGGAATCTGGCAAGGTCTAAGAGTTAAGCAGCGACTGAGTCGAGATAGAGAGCCTTCAGTTTGACAAGCTTAGTGTTCAGCGTCAAGACGAAGTTTCACCGAAAATCGTGAACCCTTTTACCTCTTGAAGCCGATCTTCTTTTCTTACCTTCGTCAAATCCCTTGTCTCTTCTTCGAGAAATTCTTCCTGTCTTATCAAACCTCGTTCTTGTTCCCCTCTTGATTTGACTCTGTACAAGGTTACGACCTCATCTTTCCTAGGTTGTGACTTTGTAAATCTTGATTCCCCCTTCCTGAATCCTAAGTCCCTAAATTCCTAGAGTTCAGGCCTAATGTCCTAAAGTCTTGTCTTAAGAGTCTTATCCTAGGGTCAAACTTAGGCTCTGATACCAACTGTAACACCCCTAAAATTTAAAACTTTGAATGCTTATGAAATAAATGCAATACTATCATTAAATCCCGAAACAGAGCATAACTAAACATAAGTGTTAGGGTGCTATGCCACATTTGAGCTGGAGAACTCAGATGCACAGGCTAAACTATCTAAACATCAGAAATCCTCGAATCAATGTCAAGTACATCATCATGGAACGCATGCCGAAAAGGAACTAAACTAACTAAGCCTCGGGTCCTCTAGCGCGCTCCGGAGCTACTCATCTGTGCCTGAAAGCCAAATATATCTATTCAGCGAATAATGCGGGTAACCCACTCCAACGTGTTAAAATACAATATAGGTAGATATATATATATACTTATATATATATATATATATATATATATATATATATATATATATATATATATATATATATATATATATATATGGAAAATGGAAAACCATTTTGAAGCCGGAATACATATATACTTATGAAACTCTAATTTAAAACCGAGAATAAACTCAACAAGTAAGGGTAGGCACAGGCATCAGATATAATCACGCATATAAAGATACTAGCATACACCCTAAGGTCACAAGACTATTTCATATCAATCATATCAATCACTATTTCAACCACGTATACACATTTGGTGGTGCCGCAGGGCCAATCGCATGCCCATACATGAGGGTCAGCGCATATAGCTCTGACACGGCCCCGAAGCGCCCTGCCTTGTACCGCAGCACAAGGGGATTGATCGCAACCAATCGATGAACCGCAGCTCATTTATAACGTTTGATCACAACCAAACGGTGGACCGCAGCCCGAATAGTATGTATATCTGATCGCAACCAAATTATGGACCGCAACCCTATATAAATTTATATACCCGTCCGATCGCAACCGGCCGGGTTAACAGCCGATGGTTCTCAACCCATCCAACTGCCTGTATAACCAATTGATCGCAACCAATTGGGGTATCATGCACAAATAACACATAGCCAAGCACATGCAACCCATATTAACACATAGGGAGGGGAAGTCATACATATATAACTTATGCATGGTCAACCACATTACTAGAGATACGCCTAAGGGGTTCATGCACCTTTCTCCTAGGTCAATGGGGTACCAATTCGACTAACATGCAATACACAAGACTCTCCTATCCTATGAACGGTACCCGAAATATCAAACTAGACTCAGGCACGACAAACTGGATCCAATGGGATGCCACAGGGCACGGGGAAACATCAAACGGGGAAAACCACCACGTTCCCCACTGGAATTCCAGTGGGTGGCCGGCGGGTGTTGGGCCACCCGTCGGCGGCACATCACGGGGCAGCGGGTGCCCAGCGGGCAGTCGCCTGCCCGCTGCCAGGCGGCCTCATTGGGCAGCGGGTAGGTGGCGGGTACCCCTGCCCCCAGCTACCCCTACTGACTTTTATGTTATAATTCGATCCCGGGATTCCTCGTGGAACCCGAAACCATGTCCAAACACATTTTGACGCAAACGACGACACCACGTAATCAAGTAATGCATTAAAACAAAGAATCACATTAAATACATCCTAACAAGACTCCTAAACATACCAAGACCCAATACCCGATCATGCAAAATCCCACTCAAACATACCAAGAATAACACAATACGAAATCCACGCTTTAACCCTAGGGCTCTAGTCATTATTAAAACACAAGATCATTTATATAATTTATCTTGGAATCAAGAACATCAAGATTATCACATAAGTATCAAGATTAGCATAACATCAAGATCATCTCATAAACATCAAGATTAACTCATAATCATCATATCAATCTCAAGAAAAGCCTTATTAAGGTGCAAACACAGAATCATATATCGAAAGAGCCAATGAAGGAGATTATAGCAAGGAAAATAGATTTTGTTGAGACATGGGTTACCTCTTAGCCTTAATTAGAATCTTTGGCTACTAAGGTTCTTTCTCTAAGATCTCCTTTGTCAAGCGTTGTGATCGAATCGTTAAACCGAAGAAACCCCTTCCAAGCCAAATTCTTGTGCCCTTTTGAGATGGAATCCCTCATTTTTCCTTATAGAATTGAGTACCTCTTTTGTTGAGAAGCCCCTTATACCATTCAGACATCGTTCTTGTTTTCCCTTTGAATTGAATCAGTACAAGGTGGCAACGTTATCTCCTAAGTTGTAATTTTGTGAATCTTGATCCTGTTAATCAATAGCATCCCTAAGAGCAGTCCTGCAATTCTTATCATATTCTTTTGGCACTAAAGCCTTTTTATAACAAGTCTCAAGTTGTATTCTCAAAGAAACTCTATCCAATCTCTTTCAAATCTTTCCAGTCTAAGCTTTGGGGACGAAGCTTATTTTTAAGGTGGGTAGAATGTGACAACCCAAAATATTTTTCCTAAATTCCTATTTTATAAAGTTTCAAAGTAAAATTATTTTATTTCTACGATGATTTATTTCCTAAAATTTTGAGCCAACAGTCAATTCGAGACGAACTCGTATATATTTTATCAGATTTCTATCCTAAATGATTTAATTCTTGAGCCCAAATGTGTTTAATCTAGTCCAAATGTTTTGATTGAGCCCAAATGATTTGGTTGAGCCCAAATTAATTCAAGCCCAACCCATTTATAAATAGTAACCCTATATATATATATATATATATATATATATATATATATATATATATATATATATATATATATGTATATATATATATATATGTATATATATATATGTATATATATATGTATATATATATATATGTATATATATATATATATATATATATGTATATATATATATATGTATATATATATATATATGTATATATATATATAGATATATATATATAATATTATAAATTATATATGTATGTTGTACGTGAGAGCTCAGCCAAAAGAAAAACCAAAATACCCCTATTGTCTCTCTGTCTCTCTCACGGAAAGAAGGAAGAAGCAGCAGCTTCAGGCTCTCTGTCTCTCTCGTCTCCATCCTCCCTTGTAGCTGTAAGAAGACCGGCGACCAGGCAGCAGCTCAGCTACACGCCATCCATCTTCATATCTCCCTCTCTTCCTCTCGACGGCGAGCAGTGTTGACCAGTGGTGGCGACGGCAACGGAGCAAAAATAATCGGCGACCCTCTTCTCCCTTCCTCCCGTTTCCCGCCCTCCTTCAAGCAAGCCAAATATAGATCGACGAGCAGGGGTGGAAAGGTGCTCCGGCGAGGTCTTCTTCCCTCTCCCTGGTTTTCTGGAGTAGCAGCTCAGTGTATTCCGTCATTGGCAGGTTCCGGTGAAACAGAGCAGATCCGGCAGTAGGTCTGTGACACCCCGTAAATCCAAATTCTATTTAAGGATTAATTAGATAATTTTTTTTTTGAATGTTATTGGCTCTATTACATTGTAGTATCTGTTCATATACTTTCTCAACCTACTGAAACACAAAGGGGCTCGAACTCACAACCTTCCAAATGGAAGTCCAACCCGGATACCATTAGACCACATAGTCCTGGTGATTAATTAGATAATTAATCCTAGTTTAATTGGTAACTTACTTCTAAAATCCTGAAAATCCAATAGTCGGAGGACTAGAAATTGACTAGTCAATCCAAGTCAAAGAGTTGTACTCTAGGCTTAAAGAATTGTTCCCTTGTATCCTTACACTTCCCACTTTAGTAAGGGTAAAGAAGACTTTTGACCTTATGTTTGTGTCCCAAGCTAACCTAAAGTCATCCTTCATTTCCTTTCCCTAACACCCTAAATACAAATTTCTCTAGAAAATTGTTAGCTTCTTCTTCAAGCCAAGTTTGGGCAATCCAAGATTCTTCAAGTTGGTCTCCAAGATTCAAACTTTCTTAACCTTGAACATAAGGGAGGGTAAGATCCATGGTCCCTTAGTGTTTTTAATACCTTTTTATGTGTCTTTTCTAAAAAAGAATAGAATCTTTGTTGTCTTTTGGTGTGTTCTTGAAGTTGAAGTTGAAGGAGAACTTTAGGAGAAGCTTTAAGGGTGTGAAAAGTGAAGGTTTAGGCTACAAGAGGTAACTCATGCTTTACAAAATCTATTTTCTTACCTATATGATGATTTCTTGACTTCTACTTGTGATTTTTGCTATGAAATGTGACATTTGATGCATTGTGTTGTGAGAATGCATATCTAGAGCTTGTTATTAGGGTTCTTGTATGCCATTTCTTGGCTATTTCCTTGATTCAAGTCATATTGTTGTATTTTGTGAGATTTTGGGTGTTTTGGACTTGAATTTGGACTTGGTGTTGAAAATCCCTAAAGGGATTATTTTTGGTACAGTAGTGTACCCGCGGGCGGATCGGCGGGTAGTGCACCACCCGCCGCCCCACCCGCGGGGTACATGTGGGTTGTGGGGGTGGTACCCGCGAGCGAAACCACGGGTGGAGGTCCACCCGTGGCCCCACCCGCGGGATACACTATTGGTGTTGTTTGGGGATTTGTTCCCCGTGATTCTTTTGACTTAGTAATTGATGTTTTGACTTCCCGATGTTGTTTTGTTGGGATATTTGAGTGTCTTCTTGATGTTTCTTAGGTCTAGAACTGTATGTTGTGATCCCATGTAGGAGATTGGTGTCTTGAATCGTGCTAATTGTTCAACTTTGTGAATCGTTGAACCATGATGAGTCTTGTATGTTCTTTGGAACTATGTTTGGTTTACTCGTTTGATAAGCATGCTAGTTTGATGTTGAAATGCTAGTGTGTGCGGTTTGTTCTTTCCTTTTGCGGATGGCAACCTGTGTTGATCATCGATGGAGTCGGATTGTAATCCTTCCTTGATAGAATATGGTTTCATATCTTTGTTGTGATCCATTGATTGATTCCTATGATGAATGTGTGTGTTGGATGTACCTGGATTGCACGATTAATGGTATGGGACATTAATCACCAAGGTACAGATGTGGTCCTCGTGGTGGCCTTGAAATGATAATGGAGTTGTAAACTGGGCTTCAGGCTCATGTGATTGGTGGTTGTGTGATTGAAATGTTCGGTACCCTCGTGTACTTTGAGATCGGTGGTTTTGACTTGGTGGATGTTGGAGGGGGAACGACTGTAACACCCTGTGTTACGGCCCATAAACCAATTAATTATTTACTCGGAAAGAGGGATTAAATCTCATTAATTAATTAAGAAAGGTCCACCATGGTCCATGGGCCCTCATCCCTAAAACCAATCCACTAGTCCTATGGGAAATAGAATTAGCAAACTCATACCACTTAGACCCTAATTAGGACCCTTAAATATATAAATAGGGGGCCTAGGAGGCACTTAGAACCCACACCACAATAATCTCTCACCACACAAGAAGTTCCAAGAATTCCCCTAGGAGAAATCAAGAAAGAAGAATCTTAAAGAAAGACCCTTCATAGCCAAGGAAATTAATTAAGGCTAAGAGGTAACCCATGTCTTAACAAAACCTATTTTCTTTGCTATAATCTCCTTCTTTGGCTTCTCCTCTTTACTCGTGTCTTGATAAATCGATTGTGATACTGATGATATGATCTTAATGATTGACGAGATGAATTTATGAGTGATCTTGATGATCTTGATGATGATAGGAAGTTCTTGATGATTATGTGATGTTCTTGATAATTCTTGATGTTTCTTGTTGTTAAAAGATGAACTATGATCTTGATTATTTAAATATGATTAGAGACCTAGGATGAATCGTGAAATTCATATTGTGGTATTCTTGATATATTTGGGTGGGAATTCGCATGTTCGGGTGTTAATTATGCTTAGGGGGCGTTTGGTTCATGGAATCTTGGATTACCTAGGTCATCTGAGTCTGGTAATGTTATATTACCTTGTTTGGTTCAAGTTATGAGATTACCAGGTAATGTTATATTACCTGAAAGCTGATGTGGCGGTAATGTTTCAAGGTAATGTGATTACCCCCATTTCTTTAGGTAATCTTAGATTACCTTGAATTATTCCAACTTTGCCCTTGTTAACTAATAATAATAATTATAATAATAATAATAATAATAATGAAATAAATATATGTTTATATAATCAAATATACATATGTGTATATTTATATATTTAGTTTTTTTTTTAATATTTAAATTTTGATATACATTCATACATATAAATAAATAAATACACACACATAATATATATATATATATATATATTATTGAGGGCATTATTGTAAATTGATTCATATAACCTAAAATATAACCCTGAACCAAACAAGGTAATATTATATTACACCATCCAAACCAAACACACAAGGTAATCTTACATTCCCAAAATCTCACATTACCTTCCAGGAGGTAATCCTATTACCTGGGGTAATCCAAGATTCCGTGAACCAAACGCCCCCTTAGAAATCATGATAGGATATGTGATATTTGATTCTTGCTTTTGATTTGTTAATTGTCTACGTGGTGTCATCAATTGCGTTTAAAAGTGTATAAGCATGGTTTCGGGTTCTACAAACGATCCCGGGACGTTTACTGTGATAAAGAGTCAGTGGGGGGTAGGGGAAACCTGCCACCTACCCGCTGCCCCATTCGGGCGTCGCCGGCTGCCCAGCCGGCGGGCAAGCGATTGCCCGCCGGGCACCCGCTGCTCGGTTTCTCACCGCCGGCGGGTGGACCTCCACCCGCCGGCCACCCGCTGGTTCTCCCACATCGGGATGGTGGTTTCTCCGTTTGATGTTTCCCCGACCCTCGTGGTGTCCCGACGAACTCCGTTTATCGTGCCTAAGTCTAGTTTGATGTTTCGGGTACCGTTCGTAGGATAAATGAGTCTTATATATCACATGCTAGTTGAATTGGTATCTCGTTGGCCTAGGTGAAAGAAGTATGAACCCCTTAGGACTATTCCTAGTTTGTGGATGACCATGCATAGGTTTCTTTATACGTTTCCTCCCCTTTCCCAATGTGTTAATATGAGTTGCATGTGCTTGCTATGTGTTATGTGTGCACGATACCCCAATTTGGTTGCGATCAAATTGGTTATTCCTGAGCTGCTGTTCAGAAGCTGGCTACGGTCAGAATTACACTCTTGGGCTGCGGTCCACCGTTTGGTTGCGATCAAACGTTTTACATGAGCTGAGGTTCATATTCCTGGCTGCGGTCAGATGATCACTCTTGGGCTGCGGTCCACTGTTTGGTTGCGATCAAACATTATGATGAGCTGCGGTTCATCGGTCGGTTGCGATACGAGGCAGGGTGCTGCGGGGCCGTGTCAGAGCTATATGCGCTGACCCTCATGTATGGGCATGCGATTGGTCCTGTGGCGCCAACAAAGTGTGCTTGTGTGATGAGTTGAATGAAGATATAAATAAGATGAAGTGAATCCGTGACCATAGGATATATGCTAGTATCTTTACATGCTTGGTTACAACTGTTGAATGTGCTTATCCCATAGGATATATGCTAGTATCTTTACATGCTTGGTTATAACTGTTGAAGGTGCTTATCCCTATTTGTCGAGTCTATTCCGCTTTTGAAACTAGAGTTTCCTAGGATATATCTTCCTGCTTCAAAATGACTTTTCTTATATATATATATATATATATATATATATATATATATATATATATATATATATATATATATATATATATATATATATATATATATATATATATATATATATATATATATATATATATATATATATATACTTATACGGTATTTCAACGCGTTAGAGTGGGTTACCAGCATTATTCGCTGAACAGATATATTTGGCTTTCAGGCACAGACGATTAGCTCCGCAGCGCGTTAGAGGACCCAAGACTTAGATAGGTAGTTCTTATTCGGCCTGCGTGCCATGATGATGTAATGATATTGTTTGAGGATGATTAGATGGTTTAGCCTGTGCATCTGAGTTCTCCAGCTCAGATGTGGCATAACACCCCGTACTCTTGTGTTTAGTACTACTCTGCTTGGGATTTAATGAGAATTTACTTTTATTATATAAGTTTTAAAAGTCTTGAAAATCTGGGGTGTTACAGTTGGTATCATAGCTTAAGTTTGACCCTAGGATAAGACTCTTAAGACCAAGACCTTAGGACAATAGGCTTAAAACACTAGGAGTTCAGCAAGATAGGATTTAGGGATCATAGAACGCGCGGTGAGACTGTGAGACCTTACGCTTTCCCTCACCCTAACTCACACGTAATTTAAATAAACTTCCTCTACACCCATAGCATTAAGGTAAGGATGCAAAATAATACCGACCTATGAATCCCAGGATGGCACCAAAAAGGAAACAGGCAAAAGCACCAGAACTCCCCACACAGGAATTCTTGACTCAAAATCTGCAACGTCTGGCCCAAATTGCTCAGGCACTAAACAATACAGTCCTCCAACCGTCACCACCAAACGGAAACTTGGAAATCCACCGCCAAGTCTCGGAACACCAACCGCCTACCTTCTCAGGAGATGAAAATTCCACGATCCTCGAAGAATGGATCGGAACCTTTGACAAAATATTCAGGGCAACGGGATGCCCGGAAAGCCACCAAGTAGAGACGGCCTCCTTCTACTTCAGACACGAGGCCGACACCTGGTGGGTCCACGAGAAACCCAATTGCGTACAAAGCCCCGGGTTCAACTAGGAAACCCTAAAAATACGACTACGAGAACAATTCTACCCCAGCCACCTGAAAGCAACTGTATACGAAGAATTCCTCCATCTAAAACAAGGAGCAACCCCAATCACAGAGTACTACCATCAGTTCCTCCAGCTAGCTCGCCTCACCCCCGAACTAGTACCTACAGAGATAATCAAAATCGAGAAATTCATAAAGGGCCTCAGCCTCAAAAACCAGAAGGCCCTAACTATACGAGAATCAAGAACTCTCGAAGAAGCCTATGCCAAGGCGTCCCAACTACAACAAATACCAAACAAACCATAGGAAACACGCCTAGGACACAAAAGAAAATTCAAAGGGAACCACACGAACCCCCTCCGGGAGCCTAAAACCGCCAGGGCCACCTCGCCCCACAAAGCCGTAACACCGGCCACTCAAGGAAGGATCCTCACCATAAGTAAGGCCAAAATCGGATATAGCGACATAGTCTCCGGAACCTTCCTTGTACACACCACCCCCCGCCACCGTACTATTCGACTCAGGGGCTACCAACTCATTTATAGCAACCGAATTCGCCACTCAACTCAATCTTAACACCAGCACCAGAGTGCAACTCCAGGTCAAGGTAGCATCCGGTGAAATCATAAAATGTGACCGCATGTACAAAAACATAATAATCACCATCGAAGGAGTGGAATTCCGTAGCAACCTAATACAATTCAGACTGGATGGGGTATAAGTGATCTTGGGCATGGACTGGCTAGGGAAATTCCAAGCACAAATCCTATGCGGTGAACAAAAAGTGGTCTTACGGGGACCAAACGGCAAAAGGGTATCCTACCACGGAACCCACAAGGACCCGGAAATCAAATTAGTAAACATGATAAAAATGAAGAAATATCTAACCCAAGGGAACGAAGCCTTCCTATGCTCAGTCAAGGACCTCAACACCGAAATAGCCGAACCCCAAACCATTCCAGTGGTAAACGAATTCACCGACATCTTCCCAGACGAAATCCCCGGAGCACCCCAAACCAGAGAAGTCGAGTTCATGATAGACCTGATATCAGGCGCTGCCCCGATCTCAAAACCACCCTACAGGCTGGCGCCAAAGGAAATGAAGGAACTGAAAACACAACTTCAGGAACTACTAGATAAGGGATACATCCGCCCCAGAACCTCACCATGGGGAGCACCAGTATTATTCGTTAAAAAGAAAGATGGGAGCATGCGTCTGTGCATCGACTACAGGGAGCTAAATCAAGTTACAATAAAGAATAAATATCCTCTTCCCCGAATCGACGACTTGTTCGACCAACTTAAAGGAGCAGGGGTGTTCTCAAAAATTGATTTAAGATCCAGATACCATCAGATAAAAGTGGCCGACCCAGATATTAAGAAAACAGCCTTTCGAACACGTTACGGCCATTACGAATTCACAGTAATGCCCTTCGGACTCACCAATGCACCCGCTATATTCATGGACCTCATGAATCGAGTATTCCGGCCCCACCTAGATGACTTCGTCATTGTATTTATCGATGACATCCTGGTCTACTCCCGAAATAAAGAAGAACATGAAAAGCACCTCTGCACAACCTTGCAAACCCTGAGAAAACACCAACTATACGCCAAGTTCTCCAAATGTGAATTCTGGAAGGACAACGTAGCCTTCCTGGGTCACGTGATAACCAAAGAAGGAATCAAGGTGGACCCCACAAAAATCTACGCCGTCAAAGAATGGCCCACACCAAAATCACTTTCGGAGGTTAGAAGCTTCCTAGGATTAGCAGGCTATTATAGGAGGTTTGTACCCGATTTTACCAAGATAGCTCAACCTCTCACCAAGCTCATGAGAAAGGAAACCCCCTTTCAATGGGACGACGACTGTACCACAGCCTTCAAAGAATTGAAAGAGAAGCTGACCACGGCACCCGTCTTAGCCCTTCCCTCTGGGATGGAAGGATTCGAAGTCTTCAGCGACGCCTCCAAAAAGGGGCTGGGATGCGTACTAATGCAAAAGGGCAAGGTAATAGCTTACGTATCCAGACAACTCAAAACCCACGAAGAAAATTACCCCACACACGACCTCGAGCTAGCCGCCATCGTGTTCGCCCTGAAAATTTGGAGACATTACCTATACGGAGTATAATGCAAGATTTATACGGATCATAAAAGCCTAAAGTACATCTTCACCCAGAAAGATCTAAACATGCGACAACGAAGGTGGTTGGAACTTATAAAAGATTACGACCTAGATATCCAGTACCACGAAGGAAAAGCTAACGTTGTGGCGGACGCCCTAAGCCGAAAGGCTAACCACTCCCTCAACACCACCTGGGTCCTGCCAGACCAGCTATACAAGGACTTCCAGATGTTGAACTTGGAGGTAGTAGAGCAAGGACAAACCAATTCTGAGATCCACCTATTCAATGCCAGAGTCACACCCACACTACTCGAAGAAATCAAGGCCGGACAACGCCAAGACCCGGAACTAAATAAAATTCGACTCGACCTAACTCAGGGAAAGGACGGACCCTTCGAAATATGCGAAGACGGCAGCCTCCGCTATCAAGGGAGATGGTGCGTACCCACGACACACCCCCACCTAAAGCAACAAATCCTGAAAGAAGGGCACAACTCCCCGTACTCAGTGCACCCCGGAGGCGACAAACTATACCAAGATGTGAAAAAGATGTTTTGGTGGCCCAACATGAAAAAGGAAGTCTCAGACTTCGTGGGCAAATGTCTGAACTGCCAAAGGGTAAAGGCCGAACGATGCAAGCCCAAAGGACTCGTACAACCCCTTCAAATACCACAGGGGAAGTGGGATTCCTTTCGTCGGAGGATTACCCACAACCCCAACACGCAAGGATAAAATCTGGGTAATAGTGGACCTGCTAACCAAGACAGCACGGTTCATTGCTATGAAAGAAACATGGACAATGACGCAACTAGTCCGGGCCTACCTGAATCGAGTAGTAAAATACCACGGGATCCCCCGAAACATTGTGTCCGATAGGGATCCCAGATTCCTCTCACAATTCTGGAAATCCCTACAAACAGCCTTGGGGACACTGCTGAACCTGAGCACTGCCTTCCACCCTACTACTGACGGCCAAACCGAAAGAACCATTCAGACTCTAGAAGACATGCTAAGAGCCTGCATGTTAGACTTCTAAGGGACATGGGAAGAACATCTGGACCTCATCGAATTCTCTTACAACAACAGCTATCACGCAAGTATCCGCATGGCTCCCTATGAAGCTCTGTACGGTCAAAAATGTAGAACCCCCTTATGTTGGGAAGACATGGTCGGCCCAGTAGCACTAGGACCCCAACTCTTACAAGACACCATAGCTAAAGTCAAACACATACAAGAAAGAATGAAGGCCGCCCAAGACCGCCAAAAATCCTACGCCGACCTAGGAAGAAAACAAGCCGAGTTCGTCCCCGGAGACAAAGTCTGGTTAAGAATCTCGCCCACACGAGGAGTAATGAGGTTCGGAAGAAAAGGGAAACTCAGCCCCCGGTTTATCAGCCCCCGGTTCAGCCTACTTACTACCATAACTGTCTAAACTAATAAAGGAAGCTGCTTAAATAAATGAAGAGATCTCCGAAAAATCTGCTAATAACCGTCTCTAGGTGAGCACCCAGCCGGGGATGCCTTGAATGCCTAGGAGAGGCTCTAAAGGGGCTGCGGTACTCGGGCGACGACACCCTGACCGCGGAGCCTGGTCGCCCGATTAAGTTCCTGAGTGGTACCCGATCGAGGACACATCACCCACGGAGCTTGGTCGCCCATCCGAATCCCGCACGACATTTAGTCGGGGACACGCCAACTACCAAGGTTGGTCACCCAACCGTGTCTCATATATGAGAGTCGATGACACACCTGTAACACCCCTAAAATTTAAAAATTTGAATGCTTATGAAATAAAGGAAATACTATTATTAAATCCCGAAACAGGCCAAAACTAAACATAAATGTTTGGGGTGCTATGCCACATCTGAGCTGGAGAACTCAGATGCACAGGCTAACTATCTAAACATCAAGAATCCTCAAATTAATGTCAAGTACATCATCATGGCATGCAGGCCGTTAAGGAACTAAACTAGCTAAGCCTCGGGTTCACTAGCGCGCTCCGGAGCTACTAATCTATGCCTGAAAGTCAAATATATCTGTTCAGCGAATAATGCTGGTAACCCACTCTAACGCGTTAAAATACAATATAGGTAGGTATATATATATATATATATATATATATATATATATATATATATATATATATATATATATATATATATATATATATATATATATATATATATATATATATATATATATATATATATATATATATACACACACACACACATACATAAAGAAAACCATTTTGAAGCCGGAAGCGATATATACTTATGAAACTCTACTTTAAAACCGAGAATAGACTCTATAAGTAAGGGTAGGCACATTCAGCAGATATAATCACGCATATCAAGATACTAGCATATACCCTAAGGTCACCCAATTATTTCACATCAAATATATCAGTATTCAATCATTATCTCAACACGCAGACACACTTTGGTGGTGCCGCAGAACCAATCGCATGCCCATACATGAGGGTCAGCGCATATAGATCTGACACGGCCCCAAAGCACCCTACCTTGTACCGCAGCACAAGGGGATTGATCGCAACCAATCGATGAACCGCAGCTCATATAGTAACGTTTGATCGCAACCAAACGGTGGACCGCAGCCCGAATAGTAAGTGTATATCTGATCACAATCAAATTATGGACCGCAACATATATATATATATATATATATATATATATATATATATATATATATATATATATATATATATATATATATATATATATATATATATATATATATACCTGACCGATCGCAACCGGCTTGGTTAACAGCCGATGGTTCTCAACCCATCCAACTGCTTGTATAGCCAATTGATCACAACCAATTGGGGTATCATGCACACATAACACATAGCCAAGCACATGCAACCCACATTAACACACAGGGAGGGGGAGAACATATATATAAAACTTATGCATGGTCAACCACATTACTAGAGATATGCCTAAGGGGTTCATACATCTTTCACCTAGGCCAACGGGATACCAATTCGACTAGCATGCAATACCCAAGACTCTTTTATCCTACGAACTGTACCCAAAACATCAAACTAGACTCAGGCACGACAAACGGGGTCCAATGGGACACCACGAGACACGGGGAAAACCACCATATTCCACATTGGAATTTCCAGCGGGTGGTCCCACCACCCGCCGGGGCGGCGCAACACAAGGCAGCAGGTGCCCGGCAGGCAGTCGCCTACCCGCCGGCTGCTCGCTGCTAGGCGGCCTATTGGGGCAACGGGTAGGTGGCGGGTACCCCTGCCCCCACCTGCCCCCCACTGACTCTTATGTAATAATTTGGTCCCGGGATCTTTCGTGGAACACGAAACCATGTCCAGACACATTTAAACACAAACGACGACACCACGTAATCAAGTAATGGATTAAAATGAAGAATCACATTAAATACATCCTAACATGACTTCTAAACATAACCAAGACTCAATACCCGAACATGCAAAATCTCGCCCAAATATACCAAGAATATCACAATACGAAATCCACGATTTAACCCTAGGGCTCTAGTTATATTAAAATCAAGAACATCAAGACAATCAAGATCAACACATAAATATCAAGATCACCTCATAAACATCAAGATTATCAAGATCACATAAATATCAAGATCATCTTATCAACATCAAGATTATCTCATAATCATCATAAAAAGCCTTATCAAGACACAAGCATGGAATTGCAAATCAAAGGAGCCAAAGAAGAAGATCAAAGCAAGGAAAATAGGTTTTGTTGAGACATGGGTTACCTCTTAGCCTTAATTAGAATCCTTGGCTACTAAGGTTCTTTCACTAAGATCTCCTCTTCTTGATTTCTCCTACGTTTGGTGACAGGGGAATTCTTGAGAATTCTCGTGTGGTGGAATCTATTGTGGTGTGAATTCTAGGTGCCTCTTATGTCCTTATATATATATATATATATATATATATATATATATATATATATATATATATATATATATATATATATATATATATATATATATATATAAGAGTCCTAACTAGGGTCTGAATGGTAGGGATTTACTTATTCTATTCCTTATAGGACTAAGGGTTTGGTTTAGGGATAAGGGTCCATGGTCTATGGTGGACCCTTCCTAATTGATTAAGGAAATTCAATTCTCTTTTAAGGGTAAGTAATTAAATAATTAGTTTGGGTTAGAGGCCGTAACACGGGGTGTTACAACACCGACTACCGGGCATGGTCGCTTTACCCGAGCCGACCGACCTCCGCCTGAGTAGGCACTTGCTCTCATGGGTAGCTGGTCGTTGAAGATGACTGACTGTGGTCTCCAGGCGCTTTGTATGACGAACGGAAATCATGAGTATCGTCCATTTACTAAGTATCAGGCCGTGCTCGAATCTGACTGCCTTGCCGGGCACTCTTGACTGGTCATCCAATTTGGGTTATCTGTCAATAGTTTTATACCTTAAGTATATTATATATATACATACATACATATATATATATATATATATATATATATATATATATATATATATATATAAAAGTTGTCACATTTATTGAGTTACTATTTACCATAATAATTATTATATTTTATATAGTAATAGTTTGGGAAGTAGTTTGGGCGGAAGGTTGCAAAAGTATGATGTTTTTTTTTATATTAATAGTAGATAGATAAGGATGCATGTTTCATGTACAATTGTATTAAGGTTATGAAAGTATTTATAGTGTAATTTCAATCAATATTATTATTTAAAAATTCTGTAAAATAATAAGTAGAATTGTATTACGGATAGAAAAGCATATGTACTAAAATTTCAATATTATTATTTGCAGAAATAAGGATGCATGTTTCATGCACAAATGTATTAATTAAGGTTAGGAAATTATTTATAATTTTATTTCAATCAATATTATTATTTGGAGATTCTATAAAATAATAAGTAGAATTGTATTACGGATAGGAAAGAATATGTATTGTAATTTTAAAACTAAAGGGTTTGTTAGTTTGCTTATATTTATATATTCATTTATTTATATTAAATATTTAATTTCATTTATGAAGATTGAAGTTTTTGCATCTATATTGCTTTATTGGACATGCGTGTGTAATGTTTTTCTGGCTTGTAAACAATATTGTCACTTAATCTGCAGATTTATAACACTGAAATAGGCAGGAAAAACCAAGAAGAGTGGCGAAATAAACTGTTTGCTAGCGTATATAAGCTAACAACAATGCCAAAATTTAAAGCAATTTAAAGAATAATAAATTAAACCATCTGTTAAGCATTTAGTCCACTTAAACAAATAAAAACAAAACCACAGTCTTATGGTGCGAAAATAGGAAATTTAATTGTCAGGAACACAAATATACATTGTTTTTCGTCAATCAAAAACCAATCGGCCAAGGTTCTCATGTATTGGGTTCGATCTTAGGATTCTTCAAACCCTTTGAAGATGATGAACTATCCACGTTTAGTCTCTTTAAAGACTGCTGCTGGGAGTGCTTTCATCAACCAAAATAACTTATGGACTTGACGAAGATGTAGCTTCTAGTGGTGCTATACCCTGGATGAAACTAACTATTAAGAAAAGCAAGGTGGAAAATATATTATTGCAAGAGGAGCGTTATAGAGCTTTTCCTCGATCGTCTTAGGGGATAGGCCGGAGGCAGAGACGAAAACAGACTCCATTAGTCAACAATAAGGAGAAATAGCAGAAATACCATAGAAGAACATAAAATAATCGATTGAAGAATTGCTCACGATTAAGAGAGTATTTATAGTGCAATTTCAATATTAGTATTAGTAGAAATAAGGATGCATGTTTCATGTACAATTGTATTAAGGTCAGGAAAATATTTATAGTGTAATTTCAATTAATATTATTATTTAGAGATTCTGTAAAATAATAAATAGCTAGAATTGTATTACGAATAGGAAATATTTATAATTTTAATCTAAATGATTTCAATTTCAATATTATTATTTGCAGAAATATTGATGCATGTTTCATGTACAATTGTATTAAGGTTAGAAAAATATTTATAGTGTAATTTCAATCAATATTATTATTTGGAGATTCTGTAAAATAATAAGTAAAATTATATTACAGATAGGAAAGTATTTATACTGTAGTTTTTCCCAAAAATTGTAATTCTTCTTAGTCAGTAGCTTTCAAAAAAAAAAAAAAAAAAAAAAACAGGTTTCTACACAAAAGAATCCTATGTCCAACAGATCCAATTAAAAAAAAATTAGGCTAAAGTGTTATCCCGCACCATGAACCATTACTAATTATTCATGCCGCACCATGATCTTTAATAATTAATATTTCGAGCCATAAACCAATTTTTTTTTTTTTTCGCCTAGCATTTTTTGTAGGTTTTCCGGTAAAGAGTATGACATGGCACCGGTTTTAGATGCTTTGGACTTATTTGTTAGTGACGTGACTTTAATTAAATGAGATGAAGTCCATGTAAGCTTACTCAAATAAAGAATAAAAAAAAAATAATAGGGGGTGAAGTTGGCGTGGCTGTATTCCGACGCTCCAAATTAAAGACGTGGGAATCGAGGTCGGTTCGCCAGAGCTTCTCGACGTCGTCGACAACGATGAGGTCGGAATCGAAGTAGTCAATGTTTCTAAAATCCTTTCATTGTTACTGATTTGCTTTTTGAATTATTGAATGAGCTGGCCTGTTGAGGGATTGGAGGTCAATTACTGCAAAAATTTGCCTGAATTGGTGTATGGATGAATGATTTCGTTTTTGAAGTAGCTGTATCATATCATCTTACTGAAACCCTTACTTTTTCCACGATTTGTTGTTGTTTGATAGTTGTTGGTTTCGTGTCGATTTGGTTTGTTTTGCTCCATTGAAATGTTTTGTTCATTGATGGAAGATTCTCCAGATCATGATAATGGTTGTTTCTCTGTCTGCAAAATCTACTGAAGTAATTGTATTGCTTACTGTAACACCCCAGATTTTCAAGACTTTTTAAAACTTATAATAAAGGTAGAATCTCATTAAATCCCAAGAAATAAATACAAGCGTACGGGGTGCTATGCCACACCTGGGCTAGAGAACCCAAGTGCACAGGCTAACTAACTAATACCCTCAAAGCGTAATTACGTAAACGTGGCACGCAGGCCAAAAGGGAAAACTATCTACTTCTATACTCCAAGTTCTAGCGCGCTCCAGTGACTTAATCTTTTGTGCCTGAAAGCCAAATATATCTGTTCAGCGAGAGATGCTGGTAACCCACTCCAACGCGTTGAAATACAATACATATAGAGATATATATATAGATATACGAAAATCATTTTGAGCATGAAGATATATCCTACGAACTCTAGATTTAAAAACCGGGAATGACTCGACAGATAAGGCCAGATACAAGCAACAGTTATAACGAGCATATGCAGTTCACAACAGATAAGGCAGATAAGGCAAAGCATAAACAATGATCATAACCCAACATGAACAATCCCCAATATAAATCCCATAGTCACATCCCCCAAGACACTCGTAATCACAACTCGTCCATGTCACAACACATAACACACTTTGTTGGCGCCACAGGACCAATCGCATGCCCATACATGAGGGTCAGCGCATATAGCTCTGACACGGCCCCGCAGCACCCTGCCCCGTATCGCAACACGGAGGAGTCGATCGTAACCGACCGATGAACCGCAGCTCATCATAGTGTTTGATCGCAACCAAACAGTGGACCGCAGCCCAAGAGAATGTCATCTGACCGCAGCCAGGAAAAAGGACGAACCGCAGCTCGTATAGAAACGTTTGATCGCAACCAAACGGTGGACCGCAGCCCAAGAGTATCAATCTGACCGCAGCCAGCTTCTGAACCGCAGCTCAGGATAACCAATCCGATCGCAACCGAATTGGGGTAACACCCACACATAACACATAGCAAGCACATGCAACCCATATTACACATTGGGAAGGGGGAGAAAGCGCATAACAAAACCTATGCGTGATCCATCACATACTAAGAATAGTCCTAAGGGGTTCATACTCCTTCCACCTAGGTCAACGGGATACCAATTCAACTAGCATGCAATATAATAGACTCATAAACCTACGAACGGTACCCGAAACATCAAACTAGACATAGGCACGATAAACAGAGTCTGTTGGGACACCACGGGGAACAGGGGAACATCAAACGGGGAAGCCGGGAACCCAAGGTGGGGGAATTTCCAGCGGGTAGCCGGTGGGTGGGGGGCCACTCGCCGGCTGCCCGCCGGAAAGTACTGTTCCGGGCAGCGGGTCGCCGGCGGGCAGCTGCCCGCCCGCCGGCTACCCGCTGCCGGGCGGTGTTTCACGGCCATGGGTAGGTGGCGGGTCCCCTACCCCCACTGACTCTTTTCATCACTTCTGCGCCCCGGGAACCATTGTGGAACCCGAAACCATGCTTAGACACCTTACAACGCAATTAACGACAACACGTAGACAATTAACGGATCAAATACGAGAAACGAACGGCACATAACCTATCATGCTTTTCTAGACATAATCAACACCCAAACATGCGATTTCCCCACCCCACAATCCAAGAATCATAACATACGATACAACCTAGGGTTCTAATCACTTTTATATCAACAAGGATACGATTCGTCTTCTAATTGCAACATTCGGTAAGAATAACACATAACCATCAAGAGCATCACACAATTATCAAGAACAACACATAATCATCAAGAACTCCATATAATCATCAAGAACACCATAATTATCAAGAATCTCCCAATATCAAGATTATCAAGATCCCTCATGGGATCATCAAATCAAGCATCAATAATAATCATCAGATCTCGCCATTCACAGTAATATGGGGGAAACCCTAAGGGGGAATCATAGCTATGAAAATAGGTTTTGTTGAGACATGGGTTACCTCTTAGCCTTAATTAATTCCTTGGCTATGAAGGATCTTTCTTTAAGCTTTCTTGATTTCTTGATTTCTCCTAAGGGGATTCTTGGAATTCTTTGGGTGGTGAGGGATTATTGTGGTGAGGATTCTAGGTGCCTCCTAAGTTCCCTATTTATATATTTAAGACTCCTAGTTAGGGCCTGAATGGTATGGGTTTACTAATTCTATTCCTTATAGGGCTAGGGCTTGTTTTAGGGATAAGGGTCCATGGTCCATAGTGGACCATATTAATTAAAGAGGATCCTAATCCTAATCTGAATAGTAAAAGGCCTACTTCCTTTATTCCTAACAGGCTTAAGATTCTTATTCGGGCAAGGGTCCACGGTTCATGGTGGACCTTACTAATTAATTAAAGGTAAACCTAACATAATTAAATCATATTTAATTATTATTAACGGGATTAATTAAATAATTAATCCGGGATTGAAGGCCGTAACACGGGGTGTTACACTTACCAAAACAATCCAATAAACATAAAAGAGGTTTGTGAAGTTGATGTTCATAACTGATATAATATTCTCACTAAAAAAAATCAGTTAGATTAGCAACATAAATTTGGTTCATTGATGGAAGATTCTTGGCATCTAGAATAAAGAAAGTTAAGACGTCAAATTTCAAACAGTTAATTCCATGGAATCAGTTGGCAATCAGGCACCTTCATATCCTAAAGTCAGGATAATCTGAATCAGGCAAACACATTTATACACATAGTGTTGCACTTAGAATCACTTGGCAGAATCCCTTAAAGACAGCAATATTCTGAAGTCCACAGAAGTATCTTCTCCTTCTTATATCTTCTCTTCCGGAATGCTAGAGTTTCTTGGAATTTCGCCTGCTTAGTAGAAGCGCCGGCGGCGAGTCAAAAGAGGGAGAGGAGGACGGTGGTTAGGAGATGGTGTTGAGATGCAATCATCCATGTGTAACCTCATTTCTTCTCGTCTTCATGGAAATTCCGTCACACATAATGCTATGATCAAGGTGCTAGAAGTAAAAAGAAAAAAAAAGTCCATGTCAGCATTTTATTACCTGTAACTTGTAGGTAACCTACAAAAAATGTTAAGCGGAAAAAAAAATTGATTTATGACTCAAAATATCACTTATTAAAAATTATGATGAGGCATGAATAATCGAAAATAGTTCATGATTCGGGATGACACTTGAACCAAAAATTTAATAAGAACGTATGCCAAATTATAAAGGTCAATTGTACCCACGTGTTCGACTTAATTTACAAAATAATCAGGCTATAAATAGGGCTAGAACCAATCGTTATACCCTACACCACGGCGCACATAGCACTGTGGGTCGCACGCCTCCCAAAACGACGTCGTTTTGGGATCGTTTTGGGATGCGCGGTAGAAAGTTGCTGGGATTATGTGTATTTGTTCATAGTATGTGTATTGATTCATACAGCTATGTACATTTTTTTATACAATTATGTACATTCTTTTTATACAATTATGTACATCCGAATCAGAAAATTTGTGTGTATTATGTTAATAGTTGATGTGTATTATGTTAAAAGTTTATGTTTATTATGTATTATGTTAGATTATGTGTATTATATTTTAAAAAGAGTATGTATATTTTGTTATATAATTATGTACATTCATGTATACAATTATGTGTATTCTAGTATAACATTATGTACATTCTTGAACAGCGGGTTTTTTTTTAAAGAAAAAAACTACTGCCATTCACTGGGGCGGGAAATTTAAAAAAAAAATAAAAAAATTAAAACGACGTCGTTTTGCATCTGGGCGCATAGTGCAACGCGCACCGTGGTGTAGGATATAAATTGCCGGCTAGAACCCCGGGCCCCCGCCCCGCCCTTCCTCTCCCTCCCGGTCCGGTCCGGTCCCTCAATAAAAGGAAATCTGAGAAATAGAAACCCTAATTATAGTAAAGCTTTAGAGTTTGGAGCTGAATTCACAGACGGCGAAGAAAGGGGGAAAATGGCGGAGCACTTGGCGTCCATATTCGGAACAGAGAAGGACAGGGTGAACTGCCCCTTCTACTTCAAGATTGGCGCTTGCCGCCACGGCGACCGCTGCTCTCGCCTCCACACCAAGCCCAGCATCAGCCCCACCCTCCTCCTCTCCAACATGTACCAGCGCCCCGACATGATTACTCCCGGCGTTGACCCTCAAGGTCAGCCTCTCGATCCCCGCAAGATCCAACACCACTTCGAGGTAGGTACCTATGTTTGGGCTTTTCAATGTTCTTAATTTATGTGTGAGACACTCTCCGTTAATTGGTACTTTTAGCCTTTAGGTATTTTCATTGGATTCCCTGTGATTTCTTGCTGCAAGCTTTTAGCTTTCTTTTGGTGTAATTGTTGACATAATTCTGAATATGCAGGACTTCTATGAGGATTTGTTTGAGGAGCTTAGTAAATACGGAGAGATTGAGAATCTTAACATCTGTGATAATTTAGCAGACCACATGGTATGCTTTACTTGCTATTCTGGAAAAAAAGGTTTGGTATTTTAATTTTTGTTAACTATTTTCTTGCTATTAGGTGGGCAATGTGTATGTACAGTTCAGGGAGGAGGAACATGCTGCTACTGCCCTTCAGAATCTGTCAGGAAGGTTCTATGCAGGTTAGTCTTACTCATTTTTTATAATCTTAATCTTGTGAACTTACTAAGTTTGGATCTATGCCCTTCTTGTTCTGTCATATTTTCTGGTGCCACATTAGTTTTCTATTAATTTCTCTCTAGAAATATCACAAGGAAATGCTAACAGTTCTTTACAAACCTGTAACTAAGATCAATCTCCAAAAGCATACTATATGATGTTGACTGGAAATGCTAGTGTAGAAGGTGTCTGTTGATGCAATGATTTGGAATGATGGTAATATGTGCCTAAACAAAATGATTGATTTTAATTCAGTATCAAAAGAAACCTATTTGTTTGATTTAGGGCATAATCACTGATTCACGGTCACTACTATATCATGCTTCCTAATGTAGTTCCATTTAAAGGGCTAGTCAGAATCCTGTTTTTGTTTTTGCTGATCATCATTAAAATTTAATGTATGTTTAGGGCGCCCTATTATTGTTGACTTCTCGCCAGTGACCGACTTTCGTGAAGCAACTTGTAGGCAGTATGAGGAAAATGTGTGTAACCGAGGTGGCTATTGCAACTTCATGCATCTGAAAAAGATTAGCAGGTGTGTTTGTGTCTCTCTCTTTCATATACACAGTATATCGATACCTCAATTCTTATGTATGGTGTGATTGGTTGTTTTCTTTCCTTTTGAAGAGAGCTGAGGCGGCAGTTATTTGGGAAGAGCAGGCGAAGACGCAGCCATAGTAGAAGCAGAAGTCCTCGTGGTCATCATGGTCATGATGAGCGGCCATATGGTGGCCGTGGATATCCTAGAAGAGGTGGCGATCATCGTCACCATGAACGAGGGAGGAGACCACGAAGCAGAAGTCCTGGTAGAAGAAGTGGACATAGCAGAAGTCCTGGTGGTAGGAGAAATAGGAGTCCAGTCAGGGAAGGTAGTGCTGAGAGAAGGGCAAAGATTGAACAATGGAATAGGGAAAGGGAACAACCTGACAAGAATGATAATAGTGGTATGGTAAGGGAAGGTAGTGCTGAGAGAAGGGCAAAGATTGAGCAGTGGAATAGGGAAAGAGAACAGACTGATTCGGCTAAGAACAATGATGTTGGCACATTTGAAAATGGCAGTAGGAATGGTGCTGAGCACCACCCAGAACAGTTTTATGATGATTATCAGCAGCAGCAATAGCTGGAGATATTCCAGAAAACTACTGGTAGTTCTTTATTCTTTCTCTTGCTTTTTAATTTATTTATTCTCAATCTCAAGTGTTTCTACCTTTGGAGTCAAATATGTTTTGTGGAAAGCGGCCCTTTTTTAAAAAATATACTACGTAACTCACTGCCCATTTTCCACTGTGCAGGTGATGTACAGGCTCACTGTATTGTGATATTGAAAAAGCAAAATCTCTTTAGTCCTTTCCTCCTATGTGTTAAAGAGCATTAACTTTATATAAGAGGGAGAACAAATAAGCCAACCTATTGTATCTTGATTCATTATTTTCTTCTTTTTCTTCAACAATTAACATTCTAATTTTGTTGCCTTAATTTACTCATCAGAGAAGTTATTTTAATTACAATATGCTGTAAAATGTTTTTTTTTCCCACTTAAATTCTTACTATGCATTCTCACTTTGTGTGTGTGTACCTGCAATAGGCTTCAAAATAATTTTTTTTTTTAAACTATAAATAAAAAAAGTGGGTTTTAAGTATTTCCATGAAAGACCTTCATACAGTTATAGGAGCACTTTCCTCTTTCCTAAGGTCAAATTACAGAGGATTGTGTTCTTTATCCTTTCCTTTGGAATACTGTGACTAATTGTGTTCTTATTAAGAGTTTTGTATTGTGATCTTATGCATTTGTGAAGATTTACAGGTCCAGAGGTACCTGCTCAATGATCCTGCCTCATGTTTCACCAGCTCACTGTTACATTTCTATACAGGTTGGCTGTCTTCTTTGCAGAACAGGTCCACAGGATTTAAATGTGTGATGTAAGGAGAAGTGAAGGAACTGTCTACTTTCAAACATGTCAAGTGCTAATGTCTGCTTTCTAGAGAGCTAAAGGTTGCAACCCAGAATTCAATTCGATCCTATTTGTGTTGACCTTGCTTATGTTGTATTGTCTTTTTGAATTTTGTTGTTTCATAATGTTCTTGGATTGATGCATAAAAGATTGTTATGTTTTCATAGTATCCCTTTATGCTTTGTTGGATTGAAACTGTATTATTAAGTAATACTGGCTGTGGCTTTGCAAGTGTTTTAATGTTTTAAAGTGAAATTCTTAGCAAAATGGCAAAGCCTGAGTACCCTCAACTTTGGTACCTTTTTTTTTTTTTTTTTTGGGGGGGGGGGGGGGGGGGGGTTATTATTTGAATTTATTCTTCATTGCCGTTCATTTATATTAAATATTTTAAATTTTTCTATTATTATGTTCAATGATCATCTTTATTTTTTTTGAAAGGAATGATCATCTTTTAATAGCATATATATGTTTTTTTTTTTTGAAAACAATAGCATATATATGTTGACTGAACTGTAATTCTGAAAGTTCATTTCATTTAAATTAGAGTTAATTCCAGTAATGGCACTCTGATTATTGGGATTTTTCAAAATTGGTTCTCATATTTTAATTTGGATAAAAAAGACACTTGATTTTCAGATTTGTTCCAGCATTGGTCCTACTGTTAACTTTCAGTTTGTTAGGTGTTAGTGTGGAGGTTAAAATGGTCATTTCATTAGCTATCATCTTTACCATTTCCTCCTGATTGATCTGTGATTTTCCCAGAGCCAGATACAAGCTCTGTTTTCCAAAAAAAAAAAAAAAGCTCTGTTTTCCAAAAAAAAAATTCAAAAAAAAATCTACAAGCTCTAGAAGGCACTGCATCTTTATCTCCTTCTCCCTAACCATCTTCAGCACATCCGTGAAAAAGTGAAAATAGCAAATCTGAAGCTTTCTGGAAAACAAGTTCTGCCGCTGTAACACCGGCACATTTGGGAACAACGGCAGGGCCTCGAATGTCCACGGCACCGGCGCTCGCATAGATGGAAGATGCAACGACGGTGTTGAATTTCCCAACGAGCTACCCCTTGAAGCATGATTTACCACCACACCAGATGCGGAGACCGACCAATAACCCCCAAAGTCTTTGGCGTCCGGTTTGGGCACCTTCTTGTGCCCTCTCTTCATAATTTTGTTCAACATATTAACTCTAAACCTACCCCCTAAACTATGTAAATTGCAGCGAAATTTCAAATAAAAATTCAAGCTTGTCAAACAAGTATAGACTAGCCCTTAACAGCAAAACAAATTAGTACATATACGAGAGAGGAAGAAGAGAAGCGTATTGGAACTATAAACGTTGACTATAGCGGCGAAGCACGAGGGCCGGAGAAGGCAAGAGAAGGCGGTCCGATGGAGCAAGTTTTTCGTCGATCAAGTTCTCCTTTACTGAAGAAACATAGCCAATGAAATGACCATTTTAACCCCTACACTAACGACTAACAAACTGAAAGTTAACGGAAGGACCAATACTGGAACAAATCTAAAAGTCAAGTGTCTTTTTCGTCCAAATTAAAAGACGATGACCAATTTTAAAAAATCATAATAGTCGGAGGACCATTGCTGGAATTAACTCTTTAAACTATTACGGAGTAGTAAACTTCATTAATGATAGTATTAAAATAGAAAGTAGCAAGTGTTCTGCCTTTACCGGTTAGGTTGTATGTTTTTGAGTTGTGACGCACAGTTAAACTTATTCTTAATATATATTATTGTGCTTTTTATTATTTTTCATGTTTATTTTTGGAAAATATTTTTTTTATCCCTTCTGAATTTTCTTTCTTATATTTTTCCTTGTGATGTGATTTTCATTCATTAGGTGCTCTTGAATTGATTGATTTCACGACTAATTAAAAAAGATATTTAATTAATAATCAAATGAATCATGATGCTACTACATCTAGAGAGAAAATGTGTAGTGAAATGCAGGAGAGTATGCAATATTACTCTAAGGGGGCGTTTGGTTCGGGTCATATGAGATTACCTAAGTAATCTGAATCTGGTAATGTTATATTACCTTGTTTGGTTCAAGTTATGAGATTACCAGATAATGTTATATTACCCGAAAGCTGATGTGGCGGTAATGTTTCAAGGTAATGTGATTACCCCCATTTTATTAGGTAATCTTAGATTATCTTGATTTATTTCAACATTGTCCTTGTTAACTAATCCTTATATTATTATAATAATAATAATAATAATAATAATAATAATAATAATAATAATAATAATAATAATAATAATAATAATAATAATAATTGCGGCGGATAGGTATAGGGAAGACATATTGTTCTCTAATATAAAAGGGAACGTGGCTGGGGGTAGGCAAGAGGATTAACCCAACGGAATTTTTCTCATACCGTATTCATCCAAGAATCTCTGAAGTGTCAACATTATTACATGCGAGAAGGTTATTCTAGCAATTCTTAGTGGATGGTTATACAATGGTGGAGTGAGGAAAATTAATCTATATTAAGACACCAAAAAAAATTTATGATGTGAAACTTACAATTGTTTGACAGATGCTTTGACACGTGCTGAGGTTGACCTTAATACCCAAGGGAGAAGAATAATTCTATCGTCGAGTATTACTGACGGCGCAAGGTACATGATACAGAACTACATACCATGATGCTATGGCTATATGTAAATGGATTGGGTACCCATATCTATTTATTACTTTCACATGCAACCCAAAATCGCCCGAGGTTCAACATTTTCTTAAGGATAATCGGCTAAAAGCAGAAGACCGGCCTGATATCATTTGTAGAGTATTTTAAATGAAGTTGGACGCTTTGATAACAGATTGCCTAAAGAATAAACTATTTGGAGTTGTAGCTGGAGGTATTAAAAAACAACTTTATTATTTGTAGAGAAATATTATTACTATTATAACGATTTTGTTTGTGTCTAAATTTGTTTCGTATTTTTTTTTTTTGTTACAGTTATATATACCATTGAGTTCCAAAAGAGAGATCTTTTACATGCTCATATTCTCCTTTTTTTAGAAAAAAAATGATGTTGCCAATACTGCAGAAAGCTTAGACTCAATCATTTCAGCTAAAATTCCAAACCACGAAATGGATAGGGAGTAGTTCAATGCACTTGAAGAATTTAGGTTAAAGTGTCATCACGCACCATGAACCATTCCTAATTATTCATGCCGCACCCTAATCTTTAATAACGTATATTTAGATCCACAAACTATTATTTTTTTTCTTCGTTTAGAACTTTTTACAGGTTTCCTAGTTGTCTGATGAGCGCCGATATTTTGGTGATGTGGATTTATTTTTTATTGAATTAAAAATAAAACAAATTAGTTGGAGTCCAAACACCAAGGAGGACTGCTCGCCGGTTATAACAGGGTTTTATTTCGTCGCCACCACCGCATTTATCGCAACAGCGCCGACCACCACCACCCGTTGCTGCTGCTCGCCGAAGGAGGACTGGAGACCACTACAACGTTAACGTATCGAATGGAGCTAAGCGTTTGAACCTCGGCCTCGAACTGCTTCGACTTGACATCGCGTTCCCAGCATGGGAGTGGTGGTGAGGGATTGTCTCTGGGCGGTGGTGCTAGAGTTCCATCATTGGCGGAGCCACAATGGGGGCAGTGGGGGCAGCTGCCCCCCACTGCCCTACCCCATATAAATGGTATATATACTAAATATACTAAAATTTAAACAAAGTTTGTGTTGGCTGGGATGGTAATGCCATTAGTTTCCCACCTAATATAGTGAAAGGTTAGCAGTTCAAACCTTGTTGTTGGCATTTTTTTTATTTTTAATAATTCTAATATTTGGCATTTTTTATTTTTAATAATTCTAATATTGCCTTTTTGTAACTGTGTTTAGTTGCCATTTGTTTTTCACTGCATTCCAGTTTGTTCCTATTTATTTTTCTTTTTTTTTTTTTTCGATCTACTAATATTAACAATATTCTAATATTGTCCTTTCTAACTGTGTTTAGTTGCCATTTGTTTTTCACTTCTTATGCATTCTATTTAGTTTTCATTTGTACTGATGTAGTTGTTTAATGGTTATGTTAATTACTAAGGACGAATACATTTGCTGAAAATTCGTTAATGTTAGTTGGTATAGTTGTTTATTTGGAATAATTAGTTAATGTTAGTTAGCATATAGTTGTTTAATAATTTTATTTGTATTTGATATTTTGTATTTTGTAGTTGAACATTTTGTAATTTATTTTACCTTTGCTGTTTCGCCCCCACTCGACATAAATCCTGGCTCCGCCACTGAGTTCCATATGTGTTTCGCGACTAATTTGGTCTCGTTTTGGAGGACAATGCGGTACACGCTCCCAGGGCGGTAGAAAATAATAATGATGAAGAGTACCCATTCTCGCAGTTCACCTGCAAGAATTTCCCATTGAGATCAACCAGAAATGGCTGAGACAATTGAGGTGTTCTTTTTCGAATTTTCGAGAAGGGAGCTCTAATGGTAATGCCTTCTGAAGCTGCAATGGCAACGTTCAAGATGATCACAAGTTTCACAACAGAAAGAAACATAGAATCCATTTTTGAATTGGCTCGATGGTGATGAAGACAAAATGGAAGGGGCAAAGGATTTATAGTGTGATTTTGTGGCATATATGTTTCATGAGGTGGCCTGGTATAAGGAACTTTTGTTGCCGGGATCATGGAGATTGTGGCGGTGTTTGGTAAAAAATTGGCCTATTAGGTCAATTTTGACTTATTTGACCACTATTAATTGTTTGATTTAGTTAAAATATCAATAGAAATGTTTGGTTAATTAGTTTTTTGCAACTCCAAAAGGCTAAAATTCAAAAAGCTACTCCAAGCAACTTTTTCAATTAGCTTTTTGAGAAAAGAAATTATACCAAACAGCTATCAGCTAACAACTAATTTACCAAACACTTTTCTACGATTATTTAATCTTATCAACTATTTATACCTGATACTGCTAATTCTGTGTAAGCAATATAAAATAACACGAGACCAATTAAAGCAAGTAAAATCTTTATTGATCCCGGTAAAGGCCCTAAGTACAATCTACTTGGCTGCTCTGAGTACCGACTGACTGCGGTCGGGATTCTCTAACAACAACCTATCGATCGTCCAAAAGTCCTTTACACTGTAGCTACTGTGGGTATTTATAGCCGCTATGCCGGGGACAGGATTCCAGCCGTTCGGCATGTCCTCCACGTAGCCACCACGTGTCATCCTCCCGGGTACCCTGCCTGTCGATGTAAAGAGCCGCCACGTGTCCGTCGTCAGCTCTTTCGCCAAAGGGCTACCGCTCGGTGGTCGACACCGTCGCTCGGGCAACTCCCGGTCGGTCTACGACCGAGTTCTTCTCGTGGAGCCCGACCTGTTACCTGCAAAGACAAGGAGAAAAGGACAAAGGCTTCTCGGTCGTGGTGAAGCTATGTCGGTCGGGATATTCCCTACCAATACCCTTTAATTAACACAATCAACTAACAGCAAACAAGCTATCAGCTAACAGCCATTTTACCAAACAGGGCCTGTGTGTTGTTCTGTGGCTTTACAGCTTTGTTACTACAAATATTCAGTTTAGCCGCAGCAAAGGTTACGCGTTTGAGTTTGTAAAATGTATGTGACTGATCTCATTCAAATCTTTTGTGCAAATTAAAGGATAAAGAAAAGATCAATTCGGTCTAGTTTTGGAGGACAACGCGGTACATGCTCCCGGAACTGCCTTCTTGTTGTGGCCACGTCAACTGTTAAAATATTTTATACACTAGTACAAAAAGGAGCAAAGAAATTTGACTTTAGACTACCCTTCTTCAAACAAGGGTAGTGTATTGTTTAAAAATAAAGGACGTTAGCACACTTGTAAATAAATGAACAAGAAATCGCTACCCTTTTAAACAAAAAGATAGTGGTTGAAAAATAAGTATATGTTTTCCGCTACTTTCCTTCGTAGAAAGGTTAGCTGATAGTTATATTAATTTTAAATTAATATAATTGTCTGCTACCCTTTCTATGAGAAAGAGGAGCAGAAAATTAAAATATATAAGCCATGGATTAGCTTTATGCCTTCAGACTTCAGATCTACAAATTAAGGCCATCCAAATTTCAAACCCTTCAAATCTATCAGATCTCTTCTCATTTCAACCAAATCCACCAAAACATACAAATCTTCTCTTTTCTTCTCTTTAGTTCAACCGGCGAACCTTTAAATCTTCTCCTCTCTGCTTCTAATGAGACACCATCGGGTAGTGCTTCGACGGTGGCCTCACGACGACGCTTGTTGGTGGGGGGTAGTGCTTCGACGGCGGCGACTTGTTGGCGATTGTGACGACGACTTCGACAACCAGATTTATAGCTTGGTCGCACGGCTTCTTTGTCATTAGCCGTTCAAATCGTGAGGGAATGGTTTCGATGGCATATATCTAGTAATAAGGGTCTCACAAAGCTGTCAACACTTCTCTCTTCTCACCGGCACCACCACCAATATCCGGAACCGCCACCATCATCCCCTTTTTTTCTTCAGATCTGGAAATCCCGGAGGCCACCGCTGCTTGGTAGTCGAAGAGCCAAAGCTTCTGTACATCGCGAAGCTGTAGATGGTGAAGCGAGCAAAGACGCGGGGCGACAACGGCAACGCGAAATTGTAGAGGGCGAAGAAGAAGACTGCCGAAGCAAGAATATATGCTCGTGACTGTCATTTTTTTTTTTTTTTTTTTTTTTTTTTGCATTTCTTTAATTTTTCGTTGTTCTTATCTTCTTTCATTGTTGACTTGCATTTTGAATTACATTTTCTTTCCCTGTTCACAATGCAATTCGAGATTTCTGTAGTGTCTTTTTTTTTTTATTATTTAATTTTATTTGGTGTGTAATATTTGTTATCATTTAATTGATGTGTTAATATATAATTTGTTGATAATATTGTGTTGATGATTAATATTTTGTTGATTTGTAGTGAATGAACTTTATATATGATTAAAATGATTAGGGAATTTAAAATTAATGAATAATTATTTAAAAAAAATCTGCATTAAAAATAATAATAAATTATGATATCCGCTACCCTCATAAAAGGGACACAGAAACCGCAGGACTTTCAGCATCCCCCACATACGCTACCCTTGTACAAGGGTAGCGGATGTGTAAATCTGTACTAGTAATAGTTATTAGTTATATCAATTAATTAGGATGATTATTTTAAAATTATTTTAAATTTAGTTGGTTTGAATTATATTTATATTCATGTGGTTTGTTGGTTAGAATTAATTTATCATTATTTTTAATAATTATTTCATTCATATAGTTATAATATGTTTGTTAATGGTTATTTAAAGTGATTGCAAGCCAGATGAAATATGTAGAGTTGAATTTTTTAAGATAGAAAATAATGTGTTTTTTAGAACTTGAGATGAGTTGGGCCGTAAGATGGTCATGAAAACCTGACTTATCAAGTGTTGAACTTCACTTGTGGCGTCGTTCCTACTCCTACAGATTCGGTGTGACCCAAGTTAAACCTACCGATCCGAATTCACCTAGCCTAATAAGTCATTTTAAAATATTATTTTAAATAGAGTGTGATGAGAAGATAGGGCCAACCAGATTCGTATCACTTCTCCGACCATATTTTCTTGCTTGATCGCGTCGAGAATTTCGTCCTTCGTGAAGGTCAATGCGCGGAAGGATTTGACGGCCCAGGAGTCTTCCTTCAGAGACCGTTCATGGTCGTTCCGGCCACCGTTCTTCTTTAAGTAGAAGAAACATGCCAGCAAGGTGAGGAGCACGACGGAAATGAACAATAAACGGAGCAAGAGGGTGTGTACGGTGGGGGTGTTGCCGGATTCTCAGGAACACTTTTTGAAGTTCTTGATTTTATGGCTATAGAGTCTTGGATTTCCGGTGAAGCTGCCGTAGTTGTATAATGAAGATTTTCAAACACTGTTGAAAAACTAACTCTGAAGAATTTCTGCAGTTTCAAAAAAAAAAAAAAAAAAAAAAAAAACAAACAAACAAAACAAAGATGGCGCCTGGACGCGTTGTTGAAGAAGTTGATACCGAGAAGAAGCTTTTGAATGATGATGAGCCTGAGTCGGTGGTGGAAGAAGTGAAGGAGGAAGACGGGCATGAAATTGTAGTAAGAATGCAAGAAGAAAAAAGAAAAGAAAATAAAACTTATGTCAGCATATTATTACCTGTAAGCAACTTGTAAAAAATTATGGGTGAAAAAAAATAATGGTTTGTGGATCTAAATATACGTTATGAAAGGTGTGGGTGCGACATGAATAATCAGGAATGGTTCAGCGTGCGGGATGACACTTTAGCCAAGAATTTATGATTCATGGTCCCTGTGGAGCAGTACGAAAGACTTCTCCTTGTATGGCTAATGGTCAGTGTACAAAACATTTTCCCAAAGTGTTTGTTGATTATTCTACTTTTGATGGCGAGGGGTATCCAATATATAGACGACGAGACAATGGTCGGACAGTAAATAAGAACGGGATTCCTTTTGATAACAAATGTGTTGTACCTCACAATAGACAATTGTTGTTAAAGTATAGAGCTCATTTTAATGTGGAATGGTGCAAAATCAAACCCGTTCAATTAAGTACCTGTTTAAATACGTTAATAAGGGGCATGATAATGTTACATGGTCAAGTGGTTGATGAAATTAATGTGTACTATGATTGTAGATACATATTTCCATGTGAAGCAGTTTGGCAATTGTTTGGATTTGATATACAGTTAAGGACACCATCAATAAAACATTTAAGCTTCCACTTGCCAAATCAACAAAGTGTTATATTTGCATATGATGATCCAATTGAGAATATTGTTAACCGACCAACTATTGCAGAAAGTATGTTCTTGGAATGGTTTGAAGCAAATAAAACCTTCCCAGAAGCCAGATCTTTGACTTATGCTGAAATGCAAATGAAATTTGTTTGGAAGAAAGATATTAGAAAATGGAGTCCAAGGAAAATAGGTTTCGCAATAGGTCAGGTTTTCTATGTTCCCCTGGGACAGAGGAAATATTTTATCTGAGATGTCTGTTGAATAAAGTTCGCGGACCTACAAGTTATTTTGATATCAAAAAAGTCGATGGTGTGTAGTAAAATTCCTTTAGAGATGCGTGTTATGCTAGGGAGTTAGTTGAGTATGACAGAGAATATGTTGACACAATAGAATAAGCAAGTGAATGGGCTTCAGGATGTAATTTGAGGAGATTGTTTGTAACGTTGTTAATGTCAAACTCAATTGCGAAACCAGATGTTGTTTGGGAAGCTGTTTGGAACTATCTGAGGATGCACAGTTCAAGCTTCGGCAATACTTGCGAATACCAGGTATTTTTAAATACATTTCTTACAACTTTTATTGAACTATTAAAAATTGAATCCAATGTTATTACGGATGAATAGTTGCAACTAAATGGTGTCAATGTTACAGATTTGGTGTTGACGGAAGCTCAACAAAAGAATTTTGCATTAATGGAAATAGAAAGGATGTTATCAACAATGGGCAAGAGTTTAAGAGACTTTCCATCCATGCATACCCAGATGAAAATAATTACATTTTGATATCAAATCAGTTGGTACAGGAGGAATTATCATATGACCGTGATGCTCTAAAGGAAGAGAATGAAGTTTTGGTTCGCCAACTAACCAAAGAACAGAGGGCAATATATGATGAGGTAATTCTAGACGTTGAGAGCAACGCTGGAGGACTATTTTTCGTATATGGCTACCGTGGAACAGGTAAGACGTTCTTATGGAGAGCATTGTCTCCGTCTTTAAGGTCTAAAGGAGAAATTGTTCTAAATGTTGAGTCTAGCAGCATAGCATCACTTTTATTACCCGGAGGAAAGACTGCGCATTCTAGGTTTGCAATACCTATCTCTATTAACGAAGATTCCACTTGCAACATAAGTCAAGGAAGTCCTTTGGTAGAGCTAATTGTTCAATGCAAACTGATAATATGGGATGAAGCTCCGATGATGCATAAATTTTGCTTTGAAGCTTTAGACAAGACAATGAGAGATTTTTTACGCTTCAAAAATCCTCATAGTTATGATATGAGTTTTCGGGGAAAGACGGTAGTGTTTGGTGGAGATTTCAGAAAAATTCTACCAATAATTCCAAAGGGCACAAGGCATGATATTGTTGGTGCAAGTATAAATTTTTATATCTTTGGAAAAACTGTAAAGTTTTTAGGCTAACCAAGATTCTACGCCTAATAGGCTTACAATCAGAGGTTGAAATTCAAGAGATTAAGAAGTATGCACGGTGGATTGCTAATATTGGTGATGGAGTAATTGGGAATTCAAGTGACGGTGAAGCTGAGATTAGTATTCCCGATGACTTATTATTGTTGTATAATGATGATCCTTTTGCTACAATTGTTGATAGCACATTGCCTATGTTTCGTACTAGTAACACTGATCTTAACTATCTTCAGAATCGTGCTATATTGGCTCCAACTCTGGATGTGGTAGATAGCATCAAAGATTACATGAATGCTAAGAATCAGGCTAAAGGATCATATTCAACTGGAGATACGTATTTTGAGATGTACGAACCTCATGAATTAATCTATCGTGTTTTGCTTGGTTATCAAAAAAAAAAAAAAAAATTAAAAAAAAAAAGTGATCTATTTCTCAATAGCATGAGAAATATAATCTTAGCAAGCTCAGAAAGAGTGATCTATATTTCTATCGTGTTTTGAGTTTTGCTTGAGAAATATAATCTTTAACACAATAGATTATAATCTCAGCAAGCTCAGATTATATTAGCATCAAAAGAGTGATCTATATTTCTCAATAGCATCAACGATTACATGATTGCTAAGAATCAGGCTAAAGGTGGGACGTATTTGAGTTGTGATTTGGTTTATAAATCATATTCAATTGGAGATATGTTATCTAATTTGCACACCCCAGAATTCTTAAATGGTTTACGTTGTTTTGGAGTTCCGAATCATGCTTTGACTATAAAAGTTATGTCACCCAAAAGTTGGGTTACCTCTTTTTTTTTTTTTTGCGCTGAGTTGGATTAAAATGGTCGAAACTGACGCACAGGTGGTGATGCAAGCGGTGGAACGTGGGGTGCATAACACCCCGTTTGGGGCCCTTATCCATGACATTCGAACCTTGTTGCAAGAGCTTGATTCAGTCTCTCTTACGTTTGTGCAGGTGGGAAAGTCCAAGCGCATAATATGGCAAGAAAATCTCTTAGAAATTACGATTTTGAGCTTTCTGAGTATTTTTATTATTATTATATTCCGCGTTGTATTTCGAGATGTACGAACCTCATGAATTAATCTATCGTGTTTTGCTTGGTTTTCAAAAAAAAAAGTGATCTATATTTCTCAATAGCATCAATAGCATGAGAAATATAATCTTAGCAAGCTCAAAAAGAGTGATCTATATTTCTATCGTGTTTTGTGTTTTGCTTGAGAAATATGATAGATGCTAAATTAATCTATCGTGTTTTGCTTGAGAAATATAATCTTAGCATTCATGTAATCTATCGTGGTTGGCTTAATCATGTTTTGGAAGCTCAAATTATGTGTGGAACGAATGCAGGAATTGAGATATATATATATATATATATATATATATATATATATATATATATATATATATATATATATATATATATATATATATATATATATATATATATATATATATATATATATATATATATATCACTCTATAGGACTGTGTAATGGTAGGTTAATTGTTACAAGGTTGGCTTAATCATATTTTGGAAGCTCAAATTATGTTGGAACGAATGCAGGAATTCCACTGTTAACACTTTGATTCAAGATTGTCTTAAGTTTCAAAGAAAGCAATTTCCTTCAATATTATCATATGCTATGACAATAAATAAAAAATGAGACTAAAAGAAAATTAAATAAAAAGGTCAATTTTTAATCATGATCAAATATACCGCAATTTCAAAACTCAAAAGTAATCAAAGGGAATTGAAAAATTTTAATAAGTGAGGATAATGTACCATTTGTAAGCATAACTAAAAATGTCAATATACAAAAATATTTTCAATAATTAGTACAATTACAATCTTTTGTCTATTATATTTGTCCGTGCATCAGACAAGGGCACTTACTAGTAATATCCAATCAAAAAAATAAAACACAAGATTAAATTCTGATTTGACAGTTGCAATGCCAAAACCAGCCCCGCTGGTATAATCTCATTCCAAAATTTTGACATATTCTTCACAAATAATCGTAAAAGAGCTGCAAAATCGAAATTGCTTGGAACCACTCGTATATTCATTTCGTATTACTACTTGCGAAATATTTAACATTATTTTCAAAAAATAGTTTAGAACTTGGACGGTAATTTACCTTTTTTTTAGATTCTCTAAGCCCCTATAATTTCATATCTTTAGAATTTTATATATTTCACTTTGAACCAAACAAGTTCTTTTTCATTTGGTAAAATTCATAATAATATCCAATCACAATAAAACACAAAATTAAAGTTCGATTTGAAAGTTGCAATGCCAAAACCAGCCCCGGTCCTGCCTGACTCATTCAGTAAAAATACGACTCTGAAACCAACCAAAACATACTATAACCCGCCTTAACATTAGATGAACCACAAAACAAAACCCCAAACAGTGAACCAAGGCAGGCTAGGCTAGTAGGCTCTAACTCCTATTTCTCCCCCCGGGCACTCAATTTTACTTTCCAGCACCATGTTTAGCTTTTGAGTGAGAATCCAAAGCACTTTCAGAACCAAAACTCCTGCAGGCACAACAATATCACACTTCTCACTGAATCATAACTCCTCCAAGAATCAGTCAGTCATTTTATAGATCAAAGGAGACTTGTACCTATTGCATGGTTTGCAGAGGTGAGAACCTCCCGATTTTGGAGTCTGTTGCTTTGCAGCCTTGTTATTAGGAGTCTTCCCAGCAGCTTTCTTTGAAGGATGTGGGGTAGCTACATGTTCACTGCCCTTCTTTCCATCTGAACCCAACAAAACATAGCAATCATCAATCTAAACATTAAATGAATTACACAACACATTCAGATCAAGCACAGGTTATACTCTCATAATTCCAAAATAGAAAATAGAAAATACCATCAGACAAGTAAATAGAATGTAGTCAGTTTTTGTGCACAAGATGATGTGAACATCAAGGAGAAGAAACTAACCAGTTTTCTGAGGAGTTGCCATTTTCACCTTTTTCTCAGGTACAGGTGTCTTCTTGGATGATTCTGAAGGCCTCTTCTTGCCAGATTCAACCTTGAACCAGACAGAAGTGTAACCAAATATTGTCAGCCAATGAAAAGATGAGTAGATAAAAATGTGGATGACATATCTGTTCTCTACCTTCTTTGGAGTCTCCTCACTCTCATCCTCAGAATCTTCATCCTCAGAGTCACTCACATCTTCATCCTAATCACATTGAATTGAAGCATTTAATTAGCACAGCATTATGAAAAGAATAGAACATTTAATATCCATAAATTCTATAAGCACAATATTAAATTGATTTTAAAATTCTCCGTAAATGAATACTACCTCCCTTTTACCAAATTAAAATAGTTCAAAATCAAGTATTGCAAACTTAAATCAGTCTCCTAAAAATGCAAGTGCGATTTGAATCCAATTCACACTGCTAATGCACTATTAACAATGATATAACCCTTACAAAGCTATCCAATTTCCTGGTAGAGTTGAACATGAGGGTGCAAAAACAAATAGTACGGGAAATTTTTCAACTAAAGCTATAATATTATGAAGCAAAACTTTACCTGCCATTCAAAAACCTACTTTAACACCCAACACAGAACTGAAAACAGACATGCAGAGATGATGCATTCAGAGAGTTTTAAAAATAGAACTTGTGGTCAAGCAATAGAAACTAAGAATGCAATTAATATTAATAGTATATATTAAATAGAAAACATTTACCTCCCCAGTCTCAGCATCCTCGTCATCATCCATATCCTCATCTTCATCACTGCTTTCATCTTCATCCTCATCTTTAGCACCTTTCTTTGGCTCTGCAATTTTCACCTTCTGCTTACCCAGAGCAGAATCCTTGGCAGCATTTGCCTTCTCTGCCACAGCAGGTTTCTCTGGCTTTGCCTTGGTATCAGGTTTCCCTAAAATTCAAAACACCATGGAATCTAATCTAAATTAGATAATAGAAAGTAAATATACATAATAAATAATGCAGTAATTTAATCCTTTGCACCATTGCTTGTATGGAGAGGGATGTCCTCGTCAGAATCTGTTCACAATAAAAAGCTGGAGGTCAGTGCCTCCATAAATTCTAGTCCGAAAGCAACATGAAAAATGTAGGATACCAAACTCACCAAATTCATCATCTTCCTCATCAGTGAGCACAAAAGAAAACATAGTCAAGGATATAACAAGACAGACAGCTTTTAAATGATACCAAAGAACTTAAAACAGAAAGGAAAAAAAATAAAAAAGAGCAATATATATGAAGGATATTCATCAATTGGATTTGAAGCCAGGTATCCATAAAAGAAGACACTGCCATTTTTCCAGTTATGTGATATTTCAAAGTCTCTATCAAAAACCAAGTCAAATTGTTGCTGGGGCAGCTTCTCCGTGTTCAGTGTAGCAAGAACAAGTTTCTTCCCATCAACAGTCACATACAAGCAAATAGATTCACCACCTTTATCTTTCTTTGCCTCACCAAGATTAGCCTACAGAGAATTAACAATGAATACTTTTCTATGAAAAAAGTCAATAAAACTACTATTATTGAGTGTCATAACTAGTATACCTGTGAAAGATGCAATACCATGCCCTCTCCAGGTTCCACTGATAGAGGCTCTCCATTTTTTACCTCAACACCTAGAGAAAGAAGATGTTACCGTGAAGTGGCATTAATGTAAGCACTAGTTACAGTTGAAAAAGCACACTATATCAAAGAACATGAAGGCAAACAAAGAAAGATATTATCATGCAATCCTAGACCAGTTAATTGATAAACCCTCCAAGCACAGATGTGGATATGATTATGTTTAGTAAAGTCAAGTTTTTGGTCTTATCTTGCAGGTGACGACGATTCAAATTGATATATCCATGTCAAATTACATCAGATATGCAGGAACCTTAAAAATAACAGTCTTGAGAAGAGGATTCTATAGACTAAAACCAACAAACGCAAAATGCAAACTTCAAATTAAAAATAACTAAATGAATCATAGTAATTTTCAACCAATATAGTTTACAATTGCTATAAAACTGCAAGTTTTTAAATTTCTAGGTAACTGATGTTACATATAAGTGTAACATGCCAAATAGAATAAACTAATGCAATCATAGCAAAGTTACATATATAGATGAAATATATTAGTGTAACATACTAACATGCCAAATAGAATAAACTAATGCAATCATAGCAATATTGCAACAATATTTTTCAGTTACAAGTGAAACCCATTAACTAAAATCTCTTAATGCCTAATTAATCTGAGTGTCTTGTAGCAGTGTAAGGATTTTTACCTTAATTACATGGATTCAAGTTTGACTCAATGATCTTACACATGAAGGCACAAGGGGGAGTCAGAAAGGTTACAAAATTTCAAAGAGGCATTAATAACTAATAAGTACAATACAACCAACACTTGTCAATAAGCATCACAAATACAGTGAACCTCAAACCAAGCTGCAGTTCAGACTAAAAACTAGCAAACAGTATTTTAATTCTAACAATCTAAGATGACTCGTGAACACGTGCAAAAAAGATACATACATACACGCACAAATACAACCAAGTGGGGAATACATTCATATACACATACAGACAAAACGAATACATACACAATACTGCATGTGTGCGCGCGGGGGCGCATAGCCACAGCATAAAAATGAAATGCAAACATGCGCAAAATGAAAACGAGCAAAAAAGGCAAAAACAGAGAGAATTTCAAATAGAAATGACGGTAAACTCAAACGTGAACACATACGAATATGCTACAGAATTGCAAAAAACATTCAACAAAATATAGAGAAAAATCAACAAAAATTATATAAAAAAAATGCTAACGAAGAGACTATCGCCGGCACGATCCGAGTCTAGAAACATAAATGAAATTAAACAAGGGAAGAGGGGGAGCGTTACCCCAGAACTCCATTGTTGAAGCGGAAGTGTGTGGCAGAGAAGTAGGGTTTTACGTAGAAAGAGTGGGAGCAGACAGCGAGTACAGGAAGTATCTTAGGGTTCAATGAAGGAGAGAAACGAGAGTATATAAGAGACAGAAATGCGGGGCTTTAACAGAGTATTTCGCACACGGTAAAGGAGCACTGATTTGAATTGGGCTTTCCACTAATGCTTCCCATCTTGGAAAAAGGGTCCAACGGGCTGAACCCACTTATATGGCAAATTATGCTGTGGAACCGTGTCCACCTTGCAAACTGGACACAGTTCCAAAACGGTGTTGTTTTGGTAGAAAACGATGTCGTGTCAATTCAAAAAAGAAAAATTTGTTCTCTTTCGTTGTTAATGGCGTTTGTCTTCATAAAGTCTATGTGTTATAATTGCTGAACTCTATGTTCATAATTATAGAACTCTATGTTCATGATTTTTGAACTCTATATTCACAATTATTGAACTCCATATTCACAATTACATAACTCTATGTACATAATTATAAAACTCTATGTTCAGAATTTTTGAACTCTAGAAGTCTATGTTCATAATTACTGAACTCTATGTTTATAATTATAGAATTCTATGTTCATAATTTTTGAACTCCATATTCACAATTATTGAACTCTATATTCACAATTACAGAACTTTATGTTCATAATTATAAAACCCTATGTTCATAATTTTTGAACTCTAGAAGTCTATATTCACAATTATTGAACTTTATATTCACAATTACAGAACTCTATATTCATAATTATAGAACTTTATGTTCACAATTACAGAATTCTATATTCACAATTACAGAATTCTATATGCATAATTATAGAACTCTATGTTCATAACTTTTGAACTCTATATTCATAATTCTTGAACTCTATATTCACAACTGCAAAACTCTATATTCACAGTTACGTAACAAAGTATTCACAATTATTGAATTCTATATTCACAATTACAGAACTCTATGTTGATAATTTTTGAATTCTAGAAGTCTATATTCACAATTATTGAACTCTATATTCATAATTATAGAATTATATGTTCACAATTATTGAACTATATATTCACAATTACATAACTCTATATTCATAATTATAGAACTCTATGTTCATAATTTTTGAACTCTATATTCATAATTCTTGAACTCTATATTTACAACTACAGAACTCTATATTCACAGTTACGTAACAGAGTATTCATAATTTTTGATGTCGCTGAATTCTATTGACAAATTTATAAAAATAAAATAAAATAAAATAAACATATTGGTGGAGGAAAAACGGTGCCACTAATGACATCGTTACTCCCGAATTGCAAAATGATGTCGTATTGGACCCACGGGTCCATGGCATAACAGTCTCACTTTTCTCTGTCCCTTTCAAATTGTACAGATTAATACTTTGTTTCATCCGTTTTAAATTTAAAAAATAAAAATAATTAAAAATTACTCTCCTGTCTCATTTTATATGTCTTACTTATTATTCATTGGTCAAACCAACTCTTTATTTTTTGTTTATTTTCTTTATTATTTTTACTTATTTTAAATTTAATTTTTTATGTTTAATAGTACTTTTAGTTTAGTTTTTAATATATAAATTTTGTATATTAATATTAAACGTAATATTATAAAAAAATGAATTAAAAATAACTTCAGTCAAGCCTCATTAATCGAATCAGATACATCAAATGGGAGGGAGGAAGTAAAAACTTTCCTTATTGAACTTGAGACCTCTAATAAAACACACAAAGCTCAACCCACCAAGACACACCAACTCTTGTATATTAAAGTGTGACACCTAATATTTATCCTAAATTTTTGGGCTGGCAGCTTCAACCATCGGCCATTGGCCGACTGGTGGCATGTCCAGCTAGCCACCTCAGGCCATGGCATGGCAGGGCGGGGTGGTGCGCCCTTTCCTAGCGCATGACTAGCAGGGTTAGCTATAGGTTGGTAATTGACCTTTCTGGCATCCATGGGACACGTGAAGGATGGATATGGAAGACTAGTTGATGTCGTACACTTGTCAACAATCCGAAAGACTTTCTACACTATATAAGGCACCATTCCCTCCCTTTAAGGGGGCATCATCCGAGCACTACAGGCACCTTTGTCTAGTGGTGTTTGGTTTAGACCCTCAACCCAGCTACCTGGGTTCGATTCTTATCAGTAGCATAGTTCATTTCTTGGGTCGTGATCTTTGTATTTGGGCCGCCAGGGAAATAACCCGTGATATTTGTATTTGGACAATTCTAGCGGACATCGACGATGGATGGATTGAATCCCCGGCGAGCTTCCTCTGGAGTAGATGGCGACTAGTTCTTCGACCAGTAGCAACAGCTCCTATCGGCGACCTCCCTCCCGTCCCCGGAGAGCTTCCTCCGGAGTAACAGCTCCTATCGGCGACCTCCCTCCCGTCCCCGACAGTTCCTCCGGAGTAACAGCTCCTATCGGCGACCTCCCTCCCGTCCCCGACAGTTGAGCAGCAACGATGAATCACCAACAGCAACAGATCGACAGATTCCTCTCTCGTTCGTCGATCTATAATACCCTCCGCGTAACAGTGATTGGTGGCATAGTAAGTGCTCAGATCGACAGATTCGGTGGCATAGTAAGTGCTCAGATCGACAGATTCCTCTCTCGTTCGTCGATCTATAATACCCTCCGCGTAGCAGTGATTGGTGGCATAGTAAGTGCTGGAGAAGAATGTCGACGTAGCAGTGATTGGTGGCATAGTAAGTGCTGGAGAAGAATGCCGACAAAAGAGGTCTCGCACTCTCGTCGTTGGCTGTGTTTTTTTATTTTTTTTTATTTTTTATATATAATATATATTTTAATAAATAAATAAATAAAGTTTATAAAAAAACAAAAATAAAAAATATTTAAAAAAAACATGTATCAACCATGTGAAGACTTTACTTTGAACTTAATTGAACAACATTACAGGTTTATGGAATTTAAATGGTGATTTTTTTTTTTTTTTTAGTTAGGAAACCCAATTACACTATCTAATCGACTTAGAGAGTCAATTTAACACTTTTTTTCTACAAAATAATTAATTTTTGACTTCCATCTTTTTACACACTTAACAAAAAATATCTCTCTCAAACAAAGTTAAAGTTCCATCTCAGCAGAATTGAAGCCTCAAACAAAATTTTCTTCGCACCTCAAACAAAATTTCCCTCTCAGCAGAACGTCGCACCTCAAACACTTAGCAATAAACACCATCGTCGCACCTCAGCAGAGCTTTTCACCGTCGTCGTCGACTTTGCACTAAGCAGTACAGAACCGAAGCCTTCGTCGCCGTCGTTGAGCCCAACCCGTCGCCGTCAGCAGAACCAAAGCGTTTGCAATCGCTTCCACTTGCTCCGCCGTCTCACCCTCACCGTCGCTCCCACCTACCACCTCAACCTGCACCTCTTCCCTCCTCTACTGCTGTCGCCTCCTCCCTGCTCTTCCACCGTTGATTAATTGTTGGATTCCCCATCACCATCCTACATGTTAGTCCTAAACCCTAGATTAATTGTTGGATTATTAGGTTGTGAATGTTCTTAATCCCTAGATTAATTGTTGGATTGTTCGGTTGTGAATGTTCTTAAACCCTAGATTAATTATTGGATTATTAGGTTGTGAATGCTCTTAAACCCCAGATTAATTTTGACACGCAAGAAGGACGAAGTGGTTATTTTTGTATATGTGAACTTGTTCTGATTGTTGCTTTCATTGTTGAAGTGATGCAAAGAGCATACATAATATACTTTTAATGTGAATAACAAGTTGCAGAACTGGAGAAGGAAATAATGGATGTAAAGAAAAAAATTCAGTTCGTTCAAGGAAAGATGCAAGTGCTTGTGAGTACTTCTGAGCTTCACTCCCTTCATCCCTTTCCACTTAAATTTATTTGCAAAAGTCCACCCATTATCCATACTTGTGTGGGGTTGGATGAGGTAGTGTATTATTATTGCTAGCTCTTTAACCACTCCACTCATATGGTGTGTGATGTTCATTTGATTTGTCTGATAACCTAACCTTTTCAAGACCATTGTTTTTGTCAATGTCAAATAATGCATGGCTTTATTTTCTGTTTTCAATGCTAAGATATGTAGTTTTTCATTAACCATGTATTAGGAAATCAATATAATAAATTGTTAGGACAGCATATTATTTTCAGTTTTGTGACTTTTGTCCATCAATAGATTATTTTTCAGAGTATCATTGTGATATCTGATTCTTTAAAATCAAGATAGCCCCACAATATCATTATTTCAGAATCAGAGTTCTTGTAATGAATATTTAATAAATGAAACATGCTATCTATAGAAATGGTCTGCATATTCTCCTTGGAGGTGTTTGTGCTTTAACAGTGGTAGTCTTCTTCCGCTTTGTAAGTTTCCTGTTCTTAGCAGCCTTGCATCTGTATCAATGTGTTTTTATTTTGTATGGTTGTCTATTTCAAATCTACATTTTTTTTTTTGTTGACATGAATCAGGTATGGGCCTGCACGCTAGCTACTGGGCAATCCCCAGAAGAAATTTGGCAAGGAAGACCAAAAGCTTGAGTTGAACTCATCAACTATGCCTAAGTCCTTATGGCTTCTATATTGTTATTACAAGTGTGCTCTTGTAATAACTTATGTTTAATTTCTTTCTTTTTTATCCGAATGATTTTTACATTATCTGAATAGTCAACATTTATGAATATATGAAGGGCTATGAAAATGTTTCATGCGGCTTAGGAAAGAAAGGACGAAGTAAAACTGTTTAGGAAATTGTCAAGGGAGTTAAATCAATTTTTGGTCCTACATTTATTGCGTGTGTTGGACACATTTAACCCGCATTTATTAATTTTGCTAGATTTGTCCAGATTTATTAAAAATTGGAAAATTTTAGTCCACCGTCACAATTGACGTTAAGGCTCTGTGAAATAGAAGCGCATTTTTGTCCTTTCAAGTGCTTATTCTTCATCAGCTCCTATTTTTCTGTGCTCACGGTCATGTGTAACACCCCCAAATTTAATTCTCAACACCTACTATAAATAGACCAATAAAAACAGAAACTGCCATTAATAGAATTCCTGAAGTACGCATACCACCGTTTAGAACTAAGTAATAATTCAACTTACAAAATAACTTTAAGTCCTTAATAATAAATGAGGGTGAAACCGCCACATCTAATCCAACACTGACTAGATGTAAGGCTCTAAACTATAACATTCAATCACAACTTAATCCAAAACTAAAGAAATACAATACGAATCAATAACTCCAAAACATCAAAAACAAAACAGCTACTAAGTTCTAATGCGCGCTCTCAGCCAACAACTTACTCATTCACCTGCACAAATCACAAACAAGAGAAACACGAAATAATAAAATTAGCAAAACATTGCTAAGTAAGGTTTACTCTACCTTGTAAAACGGGTTTAATATAGTATATATTCACAATCCAAAACAATTAGCCACAAGGCTTAACAATTCTCAACTTCCACTTAACACTTACTTCACATCACACTCCACATAGAGATTTAGGTTTCTCAACTTAAGATTTCAAATCATTTCTTTTCCAAATTACACGTTTCCAAAAGAAATCATTTTTAGGAAGTATAGATGAATATCAAACCAAATAATGGGCAGGGTCTTAATTACTTAAGCCCTAGTGAACGGTGATCACTCCACTGAACACTACGCAAAATCCCATTTAAACCAACCAAACAATGGGCATGGTCTTATTTAATAAGCCCTAGTGAACAGTACTCACTCTACTGAACACTACACAAAAATCCCATTTAAGTGGAACAGAACTAATACCTTAAGTGTGCACACCCCCAATGGGTTTCCAAGCCCAATGGGTAGTAACTAGTCCTAGTAGCCAGGATACATTTCTACTGACTACTACTCAACAGGGTAAATACCCTAGTGGCAGACTCCGCTAACCATCCCTCAAAACAACAGGACGAAAAGTCCTAGTGAGACAGGATATGTTTTTACTGCTCACTCCTCAAAATAACAGGGAGTTTTTAGACTCCCTAGTGAATTAGTATATTTCAACTGTTCACTCCTCAACAAACTGGGTCAATCCAGAATTCATAATTGAACACTATACAAGTCAACAAAAGCTTTTTGTTCTCCATATTTATAAAAAATGATAAGAGTAATGATATTTCACAAGAAAACAAATTCTCAATATCTCAAATCAGAAACTGACAGAAAATTTCAGAAATGATGACCTGAATTGCAGAATTTACTGAGAAAAAACGGTAACACATTTTCCCATGAAATTTTCCAGATAAGTATTAAAAAGAGTCTAGACTACACACAAAAATTTTCAAGCCAATTCAAGGTCTAGAAGTATTTTTCCCGAAATATTTCCCAACACTGCGCCAGGCAGAAACTAAACTGGCAGTACACTGCCTCAACTTTACGAAAATTTTCTGGAAAACCCGAAACATATTTTTAACCAAAACTTTTTACAAACATCAAATATAATAAGTCTAGGTTCTCCATAAAAAATTTCAAGCAAAAAGAAGTTCTAGGAAGCAATTTTCACGAATTTTTCTTTCCAGCTGCGCCAGTCAGAATTTTCACAGGCAATAATCGAATTCTGTAAAATTTATCCTTTTTAATCACCACAAAATCACCATATCTCATATGCCCACAAAACCAAGAAAAATATACACATCTTTACAGAGTAAAAGTAAATTTTGATAGACATAAGCACTTACCTGGATACGTAAAACAAATCACACACTTGACCCGAGTCCTACGTTTGCTCCTCTGCAAACTCTCCTTCTAACCAAATTGAATATTCATATAAACACAGAAAATCACATAGGCATATAATCATAGAAATTTTACCACAAACATATAATTAAACTTACGAATAGATGACACTAGATGGAAGAAAAATTGACGCCTAGGAGTTCTCTTGTGTCGAAGCCGAAACTGGGAATGAAAAGAATGAGAGTGTCGACTGCGAAGATGATGATTTAGGAGGGGAAGGTGTCGTATATGCTAGGGTTTGTTTTTATATTTCTTTTGATTCCAATAGCAGCGTGTGTTAAGAATTAGAGAGTGAATTTAAAAAGGTTTAGGTAACTAATATCATAGAATTATAGAGTGAGTTTAAAAAGGCTTAGGAAACTAATATCATAGAATTACATCATGACTAGACATATATATCCCAAACTTAATCTAATAAACTAACATATATATATCAAACTTAATCTAATAAGCATAGGTATATATATATATATATATATATATATATATATATATATATATATATACTAAAGCCGTACTGGAGAATCACATATATATACTATAACTTAAGTTAAATTTATTTAATATAACATAAACATATTAGTTTTAGGATTTAAAAATTAGTTTATTATTATCATATAAGTATTATGGGTTTAGGAATATTAATAACCATAACATAATAGTAGTATTTTTTTTTTTTTGGAATAGTTTATTTATAACAAATTAAAATACTCAAATAATCGGGGTATCACACTCTACCCCCTTAAAAGATGCTTCGTCCCCGAAGCAGACCCATAAGGCAACAAGGATCAAGGGAACCGGGAAACCTCGCAACTGGGAAACCCAAACTCAACCTCACCAAGAAACTTAAACCTCACCAAGAAACTAAAACTCGAGTTTCATACACAAAAATGGAATGATGCATTTCATACACAAAAATGGAATGATGCAATTAACACACTAAAAGAACAACGCGGTGTTACATTCTACCCCCCTAAAAACAAAGTTACGTCCCCGTAACTTAGATGAGTACCTTGATCGAACAACGTCGGGTAACGATTTCTCATATCATCCTCTACTTCCCAAGTGACTTCTTCTGTCAAGTGGTTAGACCACAAGACCTTTACAAGCTTCACAACTTTCCTTCGGGTTTCCCTTGTTTTGGTATCAAGAATCTTTACTGGTTTTTCCTCGTAAGTTAGAGACTCATCTATCTCCACAACCTTATAATCATAACAATGGTGTTATTAGTATCACCATCACCCATTCAAGGGTCTCAAGACAACCTTTTAATTCCTTACCTCTAGACGAATTACATGAGAGTTATCATGCATGTACTTCTTCAATTGCGATACGTGGAATACATCGTGTACCTAGTCGGAAAATACGTTTATAATGGCTTAGATAAGTCGTGTTTCCAAGAATACTAATAATAACTACTCATTAGCAATAAGGTCGTTACCTTATCCAACTCCGTTGGTAAAGCCAATCGATAGGCTACCTTCCCAATCCTTTCCAAATTTTCATATGGTCCAATAAATCTAGGACTTAGCTTCCTCTTCTTTCCGAATCTCATTACTCCCACTAGTACAAAATTGAACATAGAAGATTGACCATAGGCCACCATTGTTGAAAAAATGGTTGCCTAATCTTAGCCCAAAAATTCGCGGTGGCAATTTTGTAAATAAGTAATCAATAATCCACCACCATTATAACTGTAATGGTTGCCTATTGTATTTTTTATGTATTTTGAAAAAAATTAATTTTTAATAGAAAACCATTTCTAATAAAAATGGTTGCTTTAAAATAGAAATTGTTTTATAATAGGCGACCATTTCTAATAGAAATGGTTGCCTAATATTAACCGTAGATCAGAACAAGACATCGCGTCTATCTAAAATAATCCTCAATCCACGGCAATTTATATCCTACACCACGGCGTACATTGCACTATGCGCCCAGATGCAAAACGACGTCGTTTTAATTATTATTTTCTTTGAAATTTCCCGCCCCAGTGAATGGCAGTAGGCTTTTCTTTAAAAAAAAAACCGCTGTTCAAGAATGTACATAATGTTATACTTGAATACACATAATGTTATACATGAATACACATAATGTTATAACAAAATATACATACTCTTTTTAAAAGATAATACACATAATCTAACATAATACATAATAAACATAAACTTTTAACATAATACACATCAACTCTTAACATAATACACACAAATTTTCTGATTCGGATGTACATAATTGTATAAAAACAATGTACATAATTGTATAAAAAATACACATAACTGTATGAACCAATACACATAACGTTGTGAACGAATACACATAACGTTGTGAACGAATACACATAATCTCAGCAACTTCCTACCGCGCCTCCCAACACGACCCCAATATGACGTCGTTTTGGGAGGCACGCGGCGCACAGTGCTATGTGCACCGTGGTGTAGGATATAACGATTGTCAATCCACCGTCGCTTCTCTTCTCTCTAAGCCCTCTCTCTCTCTAAATCCCTCCCTTCTATCTGGGACGCGACGGAGATGGAGAGAGCTCTACTGCTCTAGGGTAACTTGATGACGGAAAACGCTCCGACGCGACGGAGGTCGTCAACCGCTCTCCAAAAGCTCCGCTGCGGCCTGGGGTCGGCAACGACGTTCCACCTTCAGATCTCTCTCAAAGGCTCAAAGGTAACGATATATTTTTTTCTTTTCTTTTGCTTTTTCTTTAAATTAGATCTCAGACCTGTCTTCTCCGCCGGAATCACACCCACTGCCGGCGAGGACTTCAAGCCAACGGCGGCGAGCAGTTCAGTTTTTATTTTATTTTATTTTGTTCATACTAGGGTTTTTTTAGTTGCAATCATCTATTATTTTTCTCAACCGTTGAGCACAAAGAGATGATGATCGCACTATTGTATCATGTTTGCTACTCTATTGCATAATTATATATTATAATGACTTTGGGAGTGTACGCAAGGTTTGCAGCTATTGCTCTGGTATTGCATATTTAAAAATTTATTTTTTTTAGTGGGACGAACATTTGCATTTCTTTACTGATCTAATAATAGATACTGTGGTATAGAGCCAACTATTTTAGCAGGAAAAATTGATCCCATCCTTTTTGAGGCTCTATTTGTAAGTTATGACTTTTAATACCATGTTTATGGATATTCCTGTGCCTTCTATTTTTTTGTATTTCTTTTTTTCATTTTAGGATCCTCATCCCCACAGAATCAAGCTTTTCTCATTAATGAGCTCAAAGTGACTTCAATGTTTGAATTCCTGTCTGTGTTCTTTTCAGGCTTCCCAGTATGCTATATTCCTTTTTTGCTAGAATTCCTCAGATATGGCAGAACTTTAAGATATGGCAGAATTCCTCAAAGAGTTCATCATTCTGTTCTGGTTTCTCGTGCAGAGTAAGAGCACAGGAGAGCTAAGCTTTTTAACGTTCTTGATGAACTTTGCCGGTTCCATGGAGAAGTTCATTATAAATGATTCATTGTTGTAGGCAAACCCCACAATTTTGATAGATCTCTCTCTTTTCTTTCTCCAAGAGAGTTTTTACCAGCATCCAAGAAGAAACTCCAATGAGTGGTATGTATCTCTCTCCCCCTCACTTTTCAAGCAGGTATATTTTAAGCCCATTTCATGAATTAAGTGTATGCTCTTGGGACCTTTGGCACTCAATAAAACCTCGTTTATATGATTTGGAAAGTTTCCATAGCGTTTGTCTCTGTAATTCTCTTTGAAATTGATCACTTTTGATATTTTCCTTATTTCACATCATTATTACATTACTTTTTTCTATGATTTCCCGCTAATGGCTTTCGTGAATGATCATCTACTTCTCTGTTGTAGAAGAGCAGCAGCTCAGAAGCAACGGTGCTGCACAAATCTGCCTTATCAAAATTTGCCTATAACATGGTATACACAAATCTTAAACTACTATTTCCTGTTTATAAGTTATGTTCCTTTTCAGTTAACTTCCATTTCTCCATTAATTATTCAGTGCACCTTGGTGGTTTACTGTTTTTATTGTTTTTATCTAATTTACATTCCTGGTGTTCCTTGGTGGTTTACTCATCTACTTTGATTGCTGGAACTGACAAGTCTTTCTGTCTTTGTTTATGTTTCATTCATTTATTGAGGAGGATAAAGTGCAGGTTTTTTTTTTTCCTCCTTATGACTTATGAGTATAGTTATCTTCTTTGCTAATTTGTGCCCCAAGATGATAAGTTGTTAACTAGATTGCCATCTTTATCTGCAGTTTGCTAAAACATTCATAGCTCTAGGTAACTTAGTTACAAATGTTTTCCAGGTAAAGTTGAACCCGTCTCTTGCAGATGCTTGGTTTGAGCAAGGTATTTTTATTGGTGCTGTGATTTGTTTAGTTCAGAAGTGGTGTATGGGTGACATAATTCTGCAGTTGAGTACTATTTCCTAATGCTGATAGATATCTTATGAATTTCATGCTCAGGGACCCAACAAACAAATACTTTGTCAACTGTCAATGCTTGAAAGAAAAATGGCTCAAGGTGATTTTTCTTTATATGCTTGCTACTGTGATACATTCACTGGCAAACAATATCAAAGACGCAAGAAACAAGCTACCAAAGTGGATTGATTCAAACTAATAAAATGGAAACAAGTGGAATAATTCAGATTAGTTTGAATATTTCAGATTAGTCTTTTCCTACTGCCTATTCTTATGTTTTGTTTTATTTCATTCCTATTTTTGTGGTTCTTACCGTTGCTGCTTTTTGTATTTAAGGAAGATGCTACAAGACATCAAGGCATCATGAATTTATGTAATTTTGGCTAATGTTATTTGGAAAAAGAAGAACTCCTGATTTCTTCACAATTGTCTTTGCCTTCGTCTCTCTTTTGCTATTCCTACTTCCATCTGTAATCATAAGTAGAAGTCGAGGATCCATTCCCCCGCCCGCTCGCCACTCCAGCCCGGTACGTCGTCCGGTGACGAGATCCCATCCACCTTTGCCCGTAACATACTGTATCATGATCATCTAGAGCATAACCTTTTCTTAAGATAATTTTGGGATATCTTTATACATTTGCAGAGTAGCCTGGGGCTACATAATAATTTTAGACCATTTACTATGACTATATCCCTTAGGCCAGATTGACGAAATTTGTTACAAGTCCCTCTTTCAGTTACTGCCCAAAATAAGTTGGGGGACGCAAGCTGACTCTTTAGTTTTCCAATCCCTAAGCAAGTTGTAATTGGCTTGAATTTATGGTAATAATTTATATATATATAGAGATCCATTTAATCTTATTGACCTAACTTCCTTTATTTTTCAAAATTCAGACTGATTCCGCTGTGGAAAATAACTGCACTGGCATGATAATGCCCTCGATGTGGCCTGAAGGGCAAGCCATCGAAAACAGACCGCAACATCAACAGCTATGGCATGCCGATGGATTTCATCAACCTATGTGGACTAGGGAAGAGAATTGTAGCTTCATAGCACCAGAGAACTCACTATTATGTTATGACTCGACAAATTCAGGTGATTTTTTTTCCTATACATATAAATTATTCCATTTTGCATCACTTCCATCTTCTAGAAATTCCCCCCACACTCAATATCCTTTGGGTTAAATGGACATTAAGCTTTGGTCTGCACAGATACAATGCTTGCTGTCCAGAAGCATCTAGTATGTACACTAGACGAGCATATATATATATATATATATATATATATATATATATATATATATATATATATATATTGAAGATTAATTGTATATGGTATATGGGGGTACAGGTCCTTTGCTTGCAAATCAGCTAAAGATGGAGATATGAAAGAGAGCAAAAGCAAAGGTTTTTGCAGTAGTTAGGCATGATGTATATATGATTTATAGTAGTAGATAGCGGGGAAGTAGAGAGGATGGTGTGAAGAGTTCCAACCCAACCGGGTATCCGCATTCCCTAATTAACAGAGAACCAGAAACTCCCATTGCTCTTATGTGAGTATAACAAGTATGACATCTATTTTATGAATGAATACTAACGTAGAGGAAAGCGGAGGAGTCACTTCGTGTGATGGATGCTTCGCTTGTTTGTATGATGAGATAAGATAACGATTCATTCATGCTTGTTTGTAAAGAAAGATGGACAGTATTATTATGATGTTGGAATTATTTGTTTTGTTTTCCAATATTTTTTCCCTCCCTGAAATGGTAATCTGCAGGTATCTGGCCACAACATCTTCTGATCATACTGTCAAGATATGGAATGTGGATGGATTTACCTTGGAGAAAACTCTCATAGGTACATACCAAATTAATGTGGTTCTTTTTCTTTGATTTTTTTATGTTAAATCTCTAATGTCCTCATTCTCTTATTTCACTACCCATAAGATTCTTCATAAAGTCAAATGTGATATTTCTTATTTGGAGGCATTTTTAGTCTGTATCTTGAGAATGCTTGGTCAAATCTTGGGGTGACTTATTGCCATATTTGCATGCTTCTTATTGTGTGCTTTGTAGTCTGTAACCCCAAAGTCTAAGTTGTACCTTGAGCTTTGTAAGGAGTTCCCTTGTTCCTTACACTTCCTTATGTTAGTAAGGGTATTCTTGACCTTTCACTTGGTTTTAGTATTGTAACCTAACCTAGTAGACCACCTTCATTCTTTCCTTATACTTTCTAAAAATCTAGCTCCACCTTCTCTTTAAAAAGGTGGGTAGCTTTTCTTCCAAGCCAAGTTGGAGCCTTGCCAAAACTTCAAGAGTTGCTTCCAAGATTCAACCTTTCATATATTTGGGCATCTAGGAGGGTAAGATCTAAGTTCATCTTGTGTTTTTGGTTTTATCTTAGGTGTCTTTTCTTAAAGATAGGATCTTTATGATCTTTTGGTATGTTCTTGAAGTGGGTTTGGAAGGTGAGCCTTGAGAGGAGCTTGTTGAGGTGTAAAGTGAAGTCTATAGTCTACAAGAGGTAACCCATGCTCAACAAAATCTATTTTGCTTACCTATGTGAATATTTCTTGGATTCTACATGTGTTTTGCTATGAAATGTGAGTGTTTATGCATTGTCTTGTGAAAATGCATATCTAGAGCTTGTGTTTAGGGTTCTTGTGTGCCATTGCTTAGCCATTCCTTTGATTCAAGTCATGTTGTTGTATTTGGTGAGATTTGGCATGTTTTGGACTTGAATGTGAGCTTGGAGTTGAAAATCCCCGAAGGGATTATTTTGGTACAGGACGTGTACCCGCGGGCGGAACGGCGGGCGGGGCACCACCCATCGCCCCACCCGCGGGGTACAAGGCTTGTGGGAGAGTGTTCCCGCAGGCGGGGCACTACCCGTGGGTCCAACCGCGGGGAACATGTTGGTTTTGTTGGGGATTTGTTCCCCGTGATTCTTTTGACTCGGTATTTGGTCTTTTGACTTCCCGTTTTCTTTTGTGGAACTATTTGAGTGTCTTCTTGATGTTTCGTATGTCGAGAACTATGTGGTAGGAACCCATGTAGGTTTTGGTGTCATGAATCGTGCTAAGTGTTCAACATTGTGTTTCGTTGAACCGTGATGAGTCTTGTGTGTTCTTCGGAACTACCTTTGGTTTACCCGTTTGATGAGCATGCTAGTTCGGTGTTAAATGCTAGCGTGTGTGTTGTTTGTACCTTCCTATTGGTTGATGATAACTTGTGTTATTCATTGTTGTTGTTGTTGGACTGTATGTAACACCCCCCCAAAATCAAGACCTAAAAACAAGTCTTAACACATGCAGATTAACACAAACACTAGCACAACGGAAGAAAACGGAAACTGGATAAAAGAAATCCAAAACAGGGGTGTTATGCCACGTCTACCACACCCGGTAAACGCTAAGGCGAACAATCTGCAAGTGTATCACTATCCCAAAACATCAAACTACAAACAGTCTAAAACCATTGGCACGCAGGCCACAAAAACACAATCTAAAGGTACAGGCGCTAAGCTACCGGCTCTAGACATCGCGCTCGACTACTCAACACCTGAAAGAACACAAAGATAAACATCGGGGTGACGCCCGGTCAGCGAAAGATGCTGGTAACCCACCAATACCGTTTAAGTATCATAAATAGGTAGATATAAGATATAAAAAACATTTTCGAAACGGAATACATATATATAAGTCAAAAGCCAAGATCAGAAGACAACACAAGACTCACCACTCACAAGGATAACACCGGGAACACATCCCAACCACCAAGGTTAACCACACACAAGGATAAAGACTCACCCAACGGCAACACATGCCAAAACACCACAAGGCTCCGTGACTACACACGTCACGAGAGAAGAGAACTCACCACAACGGCTACACAAGCCCTCGTGACATCACCCATCACGAGTTGATATGCCTTCCTTATGCCCTGTTCCAACCTTATGGCTACCCCCAACCTTGTACCTTCAAAGCCAACCATTACCTCCAGAAATCCCCTGTACAGCCAAGTCCAACCTTATTCCGTCGGGACCGTCGTCCCCCACCTATAACCACCAACGAAAACCCACCAATCACGGCAACACATGCCCGGATAACACAATGTTATCCCCCAATCACGTGGACTCAGCCACAACTCCATAATCACGTCACGGCCACCACGAGGACCGCTGCAATACCTTGGTGACTAGTGTCCCATACCACTAATCGTGCAATCCAGGTAGAGCCACACACGCACCACCACTCACACGAAACAATCAACGGATTGCAAAGAAGGTATGAAACATACTCAATCAAGGAACGGGTCACCACCCAACAACAACAACGATGAATAACGCAAGTTATCATCAACCAAACGGAAGGTACGAACAACACACACGCTAGCATTAAGACAACAAACTAGCATGCTTAACAACGGGGAAACTCAAGATAGTTCCGAGGAACACACAAGACACTTCTTGGTTCAACGAAACACAAAGTTGAACACTTAGCACGATTCAAGACACCAAAGATCCTACATGGATACCTACCATAAAGCTCTAGACCTACGAAACATCAAGAAGACGCTCAAATAGTTCCACAAAGAATAACGGGAAGTCAAAAGATCAAACACCGAGACAACCGAATCACGGGGAAAAAATCCCGAACCAACTCCACCGTGTTCCCCGCGGGTGGACCCACGGGTAGTGCCCCACCCGTGGTCCCGCCCGCGGGTACACTACCCACAGGGCGACACGTTCCCCGCGGGTAGGCCGACGGGTGGTGCCCCGCCCGCCGTTTCGCCCGCGGGTACGTCCCTGTACCACAACAAATCCCTTTGGGGATTTTCTCCTCCAAACACAAATTCAAGTCCAAAACACACCAAATCTCACCAAACACAACAAAATGACTTGAACCAAGGAAAATGCCAAGCAATGGCACAAAGGAATCATAAACACAAGCTCTAGATATGCAATATCACAAGATAAATGCATAAACTCTCACATTTCATAGCAAAACACAAATAGAAGCCAAGAAATCATATATAGGTAAGCAAAATAGGTTCTGTAGAGCATGGGTTACCTCTTGAAGACCAAAAGACTCTTCTTACACCACAACAAGCTCTCCGCTAAGCTCACTAGCCAAACCCACTTCAAGATCAAACCAAAAGATCATAAAGATCCCACCTTTAAGAAAAGACAACTAAGATGGAACCAAAAAGACTAGACAAGCTTAGATCTTACCCTTCTAGATGCCCAAATAGAGGAAAGATTGAATCTTGGAAGCAAAACTTAGAATCTTGACAAAGGTCTCACTAGGCTTGAAGAACAAGCTACTCTTCTTTTCTAGAGAGAAGGTAGAGATATTTTCTAGGAATTGTAAGGGATGAAAAATGAAGAAGTCTTCTAGGTTTAGGTTACAACACTAGCTTTGGTGAAAAGATAAGGATACCCTTACTAACTCTTAGAAAGTGTAAGGAACAAGGGAACTCCTCTCAAAGCACAAGGTACAACACCACTTAAAGATTGACTAGTCAAATACTAGTCCTTGAGTATCAAAAATCAGGATTTTAGGAATCAATTCCTCAAGAGAAATAGAATTAATTACTCAATTAATTCATGGATTGGAGTGTGGATTTTTGTGGTGTCACACTGTGTTCCATTCCTTGATTGAGTACGGTTTTATATCTTCGTTGTGATCCGTTTATTGATTCCTGTTGAGGTGTGATGTGTGTGTGGCTTTACCTGGATTGCACGATTAGTGGTATGGGACACTAGTCACCAAGGTATTGCAGCGGTCCTTGTGGTGGTCGTGAGGTGATTATGGAGTTGTGACCATTGTGTAAGGTTCACATATTTCTTGGGAGTCATGTGTTGCCGTGTGTGTGTACGGTACCCTCGTGTACTATGAAATCGGTGGTTTTGTTGGAGGGACTGTTGGAGGGGGAACGACGGTTCCCGGAGGAATAAGGTTGGACTTGGTGTACAGGGGTCCTGGAGGTAAAGGTTGGAAATAGATATAAGGTTGGGGGTAGCCATGAGGTTGGAACCGGGCATAAGGAAGGCATATCAACTCGTGATGGGTGATGTCACGAGGGCTTGTGTAGCCGTTGTTGTGAGTTCTTCTCTTGTGACGTGTGTAGTCACAAAGGCAAGTGTTGCCTTGGCATGTGTTGCCTTGGGTGAGTCTTATTCCTTTGCGTTATGCATGTCAGGTTTTGATCTATTGTGTGATGATAGATCATGCCTTGAGTCGTGTTGTTCCTTGTGGTCTTGGGATGTGTTCCCGTGTTGTTGTTGAGAGTGGTGAGTCTTGTGTTGACTATTACTCTTGATTTTGTACTTATATATATGTATTCCGTTTCGAAAATGGCTTTACGACTTATATCTTATCTATGTAGGATATTTCACATGTATTGATGGGTTACCAGCATTATTTGCTGACCGGGCGTCGTCCCATGTTTTATTGTGTTCTTTCAGGTGATGTCTAGACGTGTGCGCGGTCTAATACTTGCTAATATAGCTTCCCCCTTTCGTTTTGTGGCCTGTGTGCCAGCTTAGATGTAGAACTTTGAGACAATGGGTTTAGATGTAAACATTGCATATGTCGCCGGTGCGTTCATCCTTTTGGTGAACGTGGCATAACACCCCGTGTTCCGGATTATGTCTATCTATCTATCTTTCAGTCTTCCGCTGTGTTTGTTGTTTAGTTCAGTTATCTGCATGTTTAAGGCTTTTAAATAGCATGTTTTTAAGGGGTGTTACACCTTGCTTATTATCCATGCGCATATACCTACAGAAAGTGCTGAGAAATATGAAATCAATTCAAAAAGGAGAAGATTTATGGACTGAATAATTTCTTATGTATTAGAATAAATACACTGGACTTTATAATAAATACAATATTTTCATTAGAAAAAAAAATGGCATCAGACTCCTTTATCATCATTTGCGTCTAATTGTACAACGTTAGCAAGTGAATTGAAACATATATGTAATGAGTGCCAAAAAATGTCAAATTCAATATCATGGAGTTGCTTATAAGTTGCAGCATGGAGAATACTAAGCAATGAAGAATCAAAACAACTTTAAAAAAAAAATAGTAAAACTGAATTGTCATGCTCTTTCAAAGCAATCAAGAGCATACATGTATATTCATATCTATTATAATCTTTCATAGTGTAGGAGGTGATATCTATATATACAAACATGTGTACTGTATATTATTTTGAGTAAAAAAAAAAAAAAACATGTCAATAGTTAACAGAGGCAGGCAGTATGAAAATGATCAAGGTATCAATATAAATTGGGGTACACTAATTGTCAGTTATGACTGTTAGGTTACCAAAAAAAAAGTTATCATCTTCCATGCTGTAATCGTTCTAAAGACAGAAATCTCACACATGTTTATAAATAACAAACAGGTAGCCAAGTAAACAGATACATATATCACTCTTCCTTTACTATCACAGATTATCAACATCTAATATAAACTACATCAAAGCAATATGAGGAAGCTAAAAGGATCATTTATCATTGGTGGCAAAAGAAAGCAAGCAGAGGAAGATTAATGTTAGTATTTGAAACTTACCTGTCATTGTCTCATAAAATGTTTTTAAACAGAATTCTTACTTGCGTTAGTAGTTATTTACGTTGTTCGTTGTGACATGTTTACCTTCTTTAAACTATAGATAGAAAACCTGTTAAGCATCATATTAAGATAGATAATGTTAGAATATATTGTATTTTATATTTGAGGTAAGCAAAAAAAGAAAAAAAAAATAAATTTACAGGGTGTTTGGTTGGAGGGATTTTAAATTCCCTTCCCACTTAATTCGCACCTAATTCCAAAGGCTATTAAATTCCGTAGTTTGGTTGGAGGGAATTGCATTTCAATGGAATTGCAATTCCCCCATTTTCATGGAATTAAAATCCCATGTCCCCCCTGGGATTTTAATTTCTGGGTAAAAAAGATAGTGATGGGTCAGAATTACCCTTTCCTTTTTTAACCTAAAATTAATGTCTAACAATAATAATGGACATTTTTGACTTTATACTACTTATTCCCTTTCAATTCCCATGTATACCAAACATTGGAATTGAAATTCCCAGTAATTCTATTCCTGTCAACCAAACACTGGCCGGAATTTAAATTCCCACTTTATTCCCAGTAATTCAACTCCCATGGAATTACAATTCCTTTCCCACATAATTCCCCCCTCCAACCAAACGCCCTGTCACTGGCAATTTTATACTATAAATGTTTTTACATGATATACGACTTTGGTGGTTCTTAAAATTCAACCAATTTTCACAGAAATATTGTATTTTAAAGCTTTAAAATTTTCCAGTGTTAATTTTTATTTGTACATAACACTTTATATTAAATAATAACCAGAGAATTAATTTCCTTTTTACAAAAAAAATCTTTCAAATTAAACAAATATCAAAATAATTTAACAGCAATTTATTATACCACTTACAAATATCAAATTTGCTTTATAATATTATTATAGGTACATTAAATAAATTGAACAATTGATTATTTACTTTACTGCGTATAGTGTTAATTTTACATTTTGATAGTAAGATTTAATTAATTTAGAATCGTAACACACGGTTATTTAAATATTTAAATTGCCGTATAATCTTTAAATAATTCAAGTCTACAGAGATCATTTTCTTTTTAATTTTTAAAATTTATTACTTAAAAAAAATATGTATGTATGTATTCAAGCATAAAAATCTAACAAATCTTATGCATGCAAGTGAATCGACCAGGATACATATTTCAAATGCCAAAAAATTAAATTTAATTTCATATTATTATCTAACCTTATAAAAAAACGATGTAATGCGTATAATAATAAAAAATTTTAGATAAAAAAAATGAAAGATTACAAGGATTACCTTTGATTCTGTTTGAAATCTTGATTTTGAACTTTCGCGATTTACGATTTCTTCGTCCAAAAACAGTACTGACTTCCGCCTCAAACGCATGTAAGAACAAAAACACTTAACTATTGTGTAATTTTTGGAGTTTTGTGGATTATTTGAGAAGTATAAGGACGATTTAGGGTTTGATTTTGGAAGGATCGAGTGAAATTGCTAAAAAACGAAGTAGAGAGCGTAGAGAGATCGGACAGAGCTGCTGAGCGAGAAATTAGGGTAAGAACAGATGGTTTCTTTACATTTATACTTGATACATGGGCTGGATTTTTTTTTGGGCTTTAGAAATATTAGTTGGGCTGCTAGGTCTGAGAAACTAATTAATATATATACACACATTAAAAATTAGGGGTGTTACAGTGTTAATGGACCTATCGGACAAGTCCCCGTAGGGCGACCGCGGAGACCTCCTTCTCACTAGCCTACGGATTCGAAGCGAAAGTCCCAACGGAGCTTCTGGTACCCAGTCGACGCGTTCTCCTGTACAATGATGAAGGCAATCAGGAGAATTGCAAGTTGAAAAGAATTTTCTAGAGGAAGGACAAGATATGGCTTATATCTGCATAGCCGAATACCAACGGACAATTAACGCTACCAGGACAGAAAACCAGGGTGAGATATCTCCAGGTTTGGGAGATCTCGTGCTTAGGGACCGAGAGGCCAGTCGGCCCACCGAGGGTAGAAAGATGGCCATCAGGTGGGAAGGGCCGTATAAGATAGCCGACGAAGTCTACCCCGGTACCTACCGGCTGGAAACCTTGGAGGGTGAGCCCATAGAGCGCGTATGGTACCCTCATCGCCTTAAGAAGTTTTACCAGTAGGAAGTTGGCTGTGCATTTTTTCCTTTTGTTTTCACTTAAACAGCTAGTTCGTTGTAGGCCCCTAGCGGCCAGTAGTTCATGATATTTTTCCTTTTTAGCCTAGCAATAAAGTTTGAAGTTATTTTCTTTTGGATTAGTGCCGTAGTTATCACCTCCTCTGTGCGAGGAAGGCTGATTTTGCCTTTTCAGGCAAGGAGTTTGGTGGGCGGTCATGTCGCCGCGTTCGAAGTTCACCTCCTCTGTGCAAGGACGGCTGAATCCGCCTTTTTAGGCGAGGAGTTTGGTGTGCGGTCATGGTACCGCGCTTCGAGTTCACTTCCTCTGTGCGAGGACGGCTGATTCCGCCTTTTCAGGCGAGGAGTTTGAATGGCGGTCATGCCGCCGCGTTCGGAGTTCACCTCCTCTGGTCGCCGGAATCTCGGCCGGCGGGCTCGCGGCCCGACCCTGATTGTCATCCGCGGCGAAGGAAGTAAAAGAAGTGGATGAAGAGGAAGACGAAGATGAAGATGAGGATGACATAAAAGAATGGCGGGAGAGGGAAGAAAAATGCGAAAATAAGTGATATATCGGAGGAGAAACTGACCTGAGAGGGAAACGACGGCCGGAGATGAGCAGAGTTGTCCCGATGGGCAAGAACTATCAATTTTTGCATCTAGCTTCTTCATCATAGTGTCCTGGCTAGACATGTATTGCATGAACATCTCTTCCAGTTGAGGCTTTTTCTCCTGAGCAGGAAGTTGAAGCTGTTGTGGTGCAGGTTACTGCTGGAAAGGTCTATATTGCTGATGTAGAATTCCTGATGGTCCTTGTTGCTAGAATCCGGGTGGTCCCATTGGTCTTGCATTACCTTGATCTCTCCATGAGAAGTTAGGGTGATTTCGCCAACCTGGATTATATGTATTAGAAAATGGATCATTCCATGGTGGTTACCTACCCATGTTGGATCCCATGTAATTGGCCTCTTCATAAGATGGTTGCAATGACTCTGCATTCATACAAACAGAAGAATTATGACTATATGTATTGCAATAAGCACAAAATTCTCTATTCAAACTATCACGAGTCATCAAGTTAATCTGTTTAGTCAATTCAGCCACTTGTGTTGTCAACTCAAATTGTGTGCTAATTTCATGCACAGTAGCTCTTCGACCTCTCACTGCCTTTTGTCGAGAATTACTAGGTAAGCTCTCAAAGATAACTTCTAACTCATCACTATTTTTATCACATGTGTATCCACCTGCAACAGTATCTACAAGAGACTGACAATTAGGAGTTAAACCATCATAAAAGAATTGTGTCAACAATAACAATGGGAATTGATGGTATGGACATTGGTTCAAAAGCAATTTGAATCTATCACATGCTTTATGAAATAATTCACTCTCTTTGAGTAAAAGTGCATATCCTACTCCTATAGTCCATTGTCTTTTGAGATGAGTAATATTTAAACATGAAAGCATTGTAAACATCATCCCAAGTTCTTAAAGAACCCTCTGGTAAATTTAACAACCACTGCCTAGCATCACCCCTCATGCAATATGAAAACATTTCATTCTAAGCTCTTCTTCAGATAAATTATTCAAAGGTAAAGTTTGTACCGTACTATAGAGCTCTCGCATGATACCCAAAGCATCTTCACTTCCCAAATCGTTAAAGGTAGGGAGCATATTCATATGAAAAGTCTTGAGTCATAATTCCTAGCTGCATCAGATAATTGAATGCAAGAAGGGTTAACAGCTATTACCGGTCTTTGAATGTCTTGAAGACGTGGTTGAGCTGCTTGATTGTGAGGAGGTGGAACTATTGGTGGTACGGGGTCAAGCCGCCTTCGTACCCTGTTTTTCCTACAAGTACGTTCGATTTCAAGATCAATAGGAAATAATTTAGCGTTTTTATGCCTTAGTGATCGCCTTAAGTTCATAAACAAACAAAATTATAACACCCCTGATTTTTAAGGATATTTTAAAACCTTTAAAACTTAAGAGATAAAGCAACATCTAACTATTTAATTAAAACTAAGCAGAAGCTAAACAAACTAGTTATCCACCCGTGCGATGCGCAGACAAAGTGTGTGTGCATATATATATATATATATATATATATATGAGAACATGTGCTTAGGTGAGAACGTGAGAACACATCATGTGCATCCATCTAATATTTTTTAATGGTTTAGATTTGATTAAGTGTGTGCGAACGCGCATTAAATGTGTGCAAACACACTAAATCGCGTTTGCACACATTTAATGCGCGTTCGCACACACTTAATCTAGACCATTAAAAAAATATTAGATGGATGCACATAGTGTGTTCTCACGTTCTCACCTAAGCACATGTTCTCATTGGAACTCTAATATATATATATATATATATATATATATATATATATATATATATATATATATATATATATATATATATATATATATATATTTATATGAAAATCATATCTTAAACCTTAAGATCAAATCTTTATTATTATTTTTATTTGAATTGGACTTTCTATTTTTTATGATAAGTCTGAAACATAAAAGAACTCAAAAATATAATGATTGTTGAAAAATGTTGGTGTTATATGTGTATAAAATCACGACATAACATATGCATTTGTTGAACGATTTTTATTTTACAAACATGATTTTTTTTTGTATTAATATAAATATCTATGTAACAAAAAATAATAAAATACAAAATTTGATATATTATTATTATTAAACACGTCTTTATATACAACATTTGATATTGGAAATCATATTCTCCATTGTCGTTGCAAATAAGTAATTTAAGACCGTTTTGTAATTTATTATTTTAAAAAAAAATTTATTTATCATATCGTAAAAAATATTAAATTTTGAGAAATATTATTTATCATATTAAATTCTGAAAAATCCAATTAAAATAATAATAATAATAATAATAATAATAATAATAATAATAATAATAATAATAATAATTACCCTTAACCTAGAAGTTAATATATTTGAAATATTTATTAAATTAGGCTAGGGGCCTACAATGAACTAGCTGTTTAAGTGAAAACAAAAGGAAAAAATGCACAGCCAACTTCCTACTGGTAAAACTTCTTAAGGAGATGAGGGCACCATACGCGCTCTATGGGCTCACCCTCCAAGGTTTCCAGCCGGTAGGTACCCGGGTAGACTTCGTCGGCTATCTTATACGGCCCTTCCCACCTGATGGCCATCTTTCTGCCCTCGGTGGGCCAACTGGCCTCTTGGTCCCTAAGCACGAGATCTCCCACCTGGAGATATCTCACCCTGGTTTTCTGTCCTGGTAGCGTTTAACTGTCCGTTGGTATTCGGCCATGCAGATATAAGCCATATCTCGTCCTTCCTCTAGAAAATTCTTTTCAACTTGCAATTCTCCTGATTGCCTTCATCATTGTAGAGGAAGACGCGTCGACTGGGTACCAGAAGATCCGTTGGGACTTTCGCTTCGAATCCGTAGGCTAGCGCGAAGGAGGTCTCCACGGTCGCCCTACGGCGACTTCCGATAGGTCCACAACACTGTAATACCCCTAATTTTTAAATCATTTAAAGACTTATAAAATAAAGGCAAACTAATAACAATTATCCAAACAGAGCATAAGCTAAACATAATTGTCGGGGTGTTATGCCATACCTCGGTGCACAGGCTAAGATTATTCAGGCAGGTGCAATCCACAAGTCGATAAACAAAACACAATCCACGGCACGCAGGCCGGCTACTGTATCTAGGGCTAACTAGACTAAGGCTACGAGTCCATCTAGCGTGCTCCTTAGCTAATGATCATCACCTGAAAAACATATCGTAGCAACCGTTAGCGAATAATGCTGAGTAACCCACTCCTACACATTAAGTATAATAAATATAAATATAGGAAATCATTTCGAAACTGGAATACATATATAGTCTAAGCAACTCTAGCTTTAAACCAAGATCAAGACTCGAGACTCAACAACAGACTCGACATTATAGAACAATCCTAAAGACTAGCATGCGTCCTAAGAATACGATACAAAGCATAACAGACAAATAAGTTCATAAGTAGCAAATAGAGACAACAATGGAATTCAAGACAACCAATTAGCGAGTAATCATCAAGTCACACAATCCATTTTCCAACCTTATACCAAGTTCCAACCTTTTCACTCCACTCCATCCTTATTTCAGTTCCAACATGTACCTCCATGCCACCCTTATACCTCCTCCTTATCCCTCCGGAGCAACTATATGCCCCACTCCGTAACCACCAACAAGTCCACCAACATGGTAGCAGCGAAGTGTCATTCGCATGGTCCGTACCTCTAGTGCCAATACCAAGGGGTTAGTGCATATAGCTCTAACATGATAAACGAGCAAGTCTAAGGGGTGCTCCGTGCCTTTAGCACGATAAACGAGCACTTGGTGTGCTTTCCGCCAACAATTCATTTCCACCAATCACAATCTCATCATCATCAGTCACACCGATCATTGCGCAATGACCACGATACCCATCATCATTCAATCAATCAACACATAATCAATCAATAACAATCAAGACATAACAACAACGGTACGTACTACACATAAAATCCTAGAACGGTATCCAAAGCATCAAACGAGACTCATACACGTCAAACGGGATACAACGGGACACAGGGAAACATTAAACGGGGAAAAACACCACACCGGGACATCACTTCCCAGCGGGTGGAGGACCTGTGACACCTCGTAAACTTAAATACTAATTGAGGATTAATTGAAGAATTATCCAAACTTTCTTTGCTAATCCATTTCTAAAAATCCTGAAATTTAATAGTCGAGGGACTAGATTTTGACTAGTCACTTAAATCTATTGAGTGTACCTTGTGCTTCATGAGTTGTGCCCTTGTCCCCTTGTCTTTCCAACCTTAGTAAGGGTAAAAGAGGTTTTTTACCCATGAATTGTTGTTCAAGCTACCCTAGCAAGACATTTCATTTCATTCATTCACCATTCAAGCCTAAGTCTCAAAAACTCTAGCCTCTCTCAAAAATAACCTAGCTTATTCTTCAAGCAAGAAGGTGAACCTCCAAGCCTTGCAAGATCCTTCACCAAGATTCCTACTTTCTTCTTCTTGAGCATAGGAAAGGGTAAGCTAAGGTTCTTAGCTTTTTGGTGTTTTTAGCCATCTTTTGGGTGTCTTTATCTAAGTTAGAATCTTTCTTGTGTTTTGGCTTGTGTAAGAAGTTGGTGTGGAAGAAGAGCTCTAGGAGAAGGCTTAATAGAGTGAAAAGGAGAAGTTGTTAGGCTACAAAGGTAACCCATGCTATACAAAACATATTTCCTTACCGAAATGATGATTTCTTGGCTTCTATTGATGTTCTTGATGTGATTTGTGAGATTTAATGCATGATCTTGTGATGATGCATGTTTAGAGCTTGTATTTAGGTTTCTTGAATGTCATTGCTTGGCTTATTCTTGGGGTCAAGTCATTTCTTTGTTGTGTGTGAGATTTTGGGTGTTTTGGACTTGAACTTGGCTTTGTTGATGAATTTCCCTGAAGGGAAAATCGATATACACAAAGTGTACCCCGCGGGCGGAACGGCGGGCAGTGGCCTACCCGCCGCCCCACCCACGGGGAACGTGGCTTGTGGGCATTGTACCCCGCGGGCAGGCCCACTGGTGGGAATTTGTTCCCCGTGACTCTTTTCTTCTTGGTGTTGATGTTTTGACCTCCCGTTGCTTGATTATTGGGCTATTTGTGAGTCTTTTTTATGTTTCTTATGTCTAGAACGATGTGTTAGGAATCCATGTTAGGATTTGGTGTCTTGAATCGTGCTAAGTGTCCAAATTTTTGATTCGTTGGGCTAATATGAGTCTTAAAGGTTCGTTTGGACCATTTTGGTTTACCCACTTGTTGAGCATGCTAGTTTGATGTTGTTATACTAGTATGTGTGGTTTGTTCCTTCTTATTGGGGTTGGCAACTTGTGTTGCCAATCATTTGATGTTGGATTAATCCTTCGTTGTTGAGTAATGTCTCATGTCTTTGTTGTGATCTCTTGATTGATTCGTATGATGTGATCTTGTGCAAGTCGTTGTACCCTTTGTTGATTCTTGATTGGGCTATTGATGAGTCTCAATCTTCTTGATGATAATGATGACTGTGTGTGATTATGATTGAGATTGGTGGTAATATTATTGAGCTTTGCTCACGAGATCGGTGGTAATATTGTGACTTTACAGTACCCTCGTGTACTTTGAGATCGGTGGTAATACAGTTCTGATTGGTGGTAAAGATTGGTGGGGGACGACGGTCCCAGGCAGAATAAGGTTGGACTCAGAAGTACAAGGTGGCACTAGGTGGTAAAGGTTGGAACTGGTATAAGGCCGTGGGTAGCCATAAGGTTGGAACAGGGCATAAGGTTGGAACTATGAAACGTGAAACATGAATGTGTCATTATGTGATTGTATGATTCCCTTGCTTATGAGCATGTCTTGATGAACTCTACCTTGTGTACGGTAGGTTGCATCTTGTGTTGTATTGTCTATGTTGTTTGTGGTCTTGCTGTTGTTGTGAGGTTGATGATCCTCGTTCTTATTGAGAGTGTGATGAGCCTTTGATGTTGACTTCCTCCCTTGGTTTTAAAATGATATATATTATATTCCCCAGTTTCAAATGGCTTTGATTATATCTATCCATACTATGTTATTTAACGCGTATTGATGGGTTACCAGCATTATTCGCTGACCGGGTGTTATCCCTATGTTTTACAGGTCTTGAGTAGATGATGAGAGCGCTAGTCGTTGTGGTAGCTAGTGTAGTTCCCACCTTTCTTGTTGTTTCGTTTTGGGCCTGTGAGCCTTTGTTAGACATGGCATGTGTGCCTTAGACTTGAATTTGTTTTGATGGATTGTAGTACCCCATATTTTTTGGGCACTATTCTTGTTACCCTAATTTTATTTTATTCTTTGAACTCCAAATCTGACGTAATATTTTTCTAAACTCCTATTATTTCTTAAGTCTTGTGGGTTCCTAATCCTATATATATGCCATAGCCAATATTTATTATACATATATACATCTCTACAGTACAAGCTAATCCATTATAAATATATATAAGTTAATCCTATGTTAATTCTATATATATGTGTATGTTTACACGGCAATACTAGTATATATATATTTAATATATTCCTAATCCTATTATATTATTCCTAACTATATATATTCCTCAAAGTTAACCTTAATTAACCCTAAACCTAATTTCACCTCTCTGTTCACTCCATTCGTCAGCCGTCCTTTCTTGTTCTTGCTTTCTCCCCATTTACAGCCTCAATCCTCTTTTGGAGAAAAACAAAATTTAGTATGGGAGTTGAATATAATGATAAGGATAAGATGGAGATGATGATATACTAAAGGAAATAAGATGAAGAAGATGATAATGCTTCGACGGTAGAAGCAAGGTAACGATCGGTGCCGTATGATGATGGTGACGAACGACGATTCTCCGTCGGTGATGTTGGGTTGATGAAGAATACGACTGCTTTCATGGTATATTATTATTATATTACTATTGAGAATAGTAATTATAAGTTGGATGATGATTAGGAAATAATAAGATAATGATGATAATGATTATGGTGATTGATAATGATTAATGGAGTTGTTCAGGATATCAGAATTGATGGAAAGTGGAGTACATGCTATGTTGAGCTAAGAAAGAAACTGAAGTCTCTCATTATTGATTGAAGAGGGAAAAACATTAAGAAGCAATCAGAAGATGATGACTGCCTTCTTAAAGGAGTCCATGGTCCACAGTAATAACAGAAAAATAAAGGAAAAGACAACTTTGCCCTTTTAATATCTATACATGGACTAGACTAGCCCATTGTTACTTTGTCACCCCCCCTCCCCCCGTAAGCTGGAGCATGGACGTCTTGAAGGCCCAGCTTAGGATGGAAAGCATCAAAACTCAGCTTTGGCAATCCTTTAGTGAAGCCATCTGCAACCTGTTTATGTGAGGCAATAGGCATAAGCTTAACCACCCCTTCACACACCTTTTGTTTAACAACATGACAATCAAATTCTATATGCTTAGTGCGCTCATGAAAAACATGATTCTCTCCAATTGCTATGGCAGACTGGTTGTCACAATATAACAGACAAGGACTATCACAATGCACCTTCTAATCTGCAAGCAAATATAGCAACCACTGCACCTCACAAACAGAAGAGGCTAAAGCTCTGTACTCAGCCTCAGATGAGGACCTGGAAACTGTGGCTTGTTTCTTAGTTTTTCAGGAGATTAAGGACTAGCCTAGGTAAACACAATACCCAGTGATAGACTTTCTTGATTCTGCACAAGTGGCCCAGTCTGAATCTGAAAAACCCTGCAGTTTAAGAAGAGACTTTGCAAAATAAAATAGCCCTTTACCAGGAGAACCTTTGAGGTATCTCAATACCCTATGAGCTGCTACAAGATGTGAGTCTCTGGGCTTGTCAACAAACTGACTCAACTGTTGAGTAGCATAAACAATATCAGGCCTGGTACTAGTTAAGTAAAGAAGTTTACCTACCAGCCTTCTATATATTTCAGGATTATCAAGTAATCTGCCTTTTATATTGGTTAGCTTTTGCCCTGCAGTAATGGGTGTTTGTGCTGGCTTGGAGTCTAGGAAGCCATTTTCCTTCAAAATCTCCAAGGTGTATTTTCTTTGACAGAGATTAAGACCATCTGGAGTTCTGAGAGCCTCTATCCCCAAGAAGAAATTTAATTGGCCAAGATCTTTTATTCTGAAAGCTGAATCCAGAAACTGTTTTAAATCATCAATCATCTTTGAATTTGGGCCTGCAACCACTATATCATCAACATAAATGAGTAATGCAACAAAAGAAGTGTTTGAACCCTTAGTAAACAGAGAAGTGTCTGCCATGGACTGCTAAAAACCACTGTCTATCAATGCCTTAGTGAGCTTAGCATTGCATTGCCTGCTTGCTTGCTTTAAACCATATAGGGATCTAAGCAGCCTGCATACCATCCTAGGATTATTGGTTTGAAGGCCAGGAGGCAAAGTCATGTAGACTTCTTCTTCTAGATCTCCATGCAAGAATGCATTGTTGATATCTAGCTGTTGGATGTCCCATCCCATTGTAATGGCCACAGCTAAAAAGGTTCTAATAGTGGTCATCCTAGCCACAGGGGAGAATGTTTCAACATAATCCACTCCCAACTGCTGTGTATAACCTTTAGCAACCAATCTAGCTTTGTATCTTTCAATAGACCCATCTGCCTTGTGCTTGACTTTAAAAACCCATCTACAACCAATTGGAATCTTCCCTGGGGGCAACTCGGTTAAAAACCATGTCTTATTCTCAATCAAGGCATCTATCTCAGTCTATAGCTCTTCTCCAAGTATCATGTTTGACTGCTTCACTGTAGGACTGAGGCTCAAAAGTGGAAAGAATAGATGATGCACAAAGTCTGTTATTGTAAGTAAGGCCTTCATAAGAAATGAACTTGTCTATGGGATATGGAGAAGTTCTAGCAGAATTTGTGTTTTTTGACATGGTATGGCAGTAATAGTCATGTAATTTAATGGGGATATGCCTTACTCTTTCTGATCTTCTATACTGCATTTGGTTGTCAACTGCTTCATTGCTTATTTCAGGTGTGTAGTCCTCAGGAATTACATCATTGTTTGTTGGAATACTCCTTTCTGAACTGTCATCAAAGGTGATGGTGGTATCTTCATTTATGCCAATCACATCACCCCTTTCTATGTCTGTAGAAGGTGTGTGCCTTATGTTAACTGATGAAGGAATCAGTGGAAAATCAGTCTCCCCAATTGCTTGCATGCCTTCATCTATTTCTGAGCTATCTTTCCCTTCCTGAAAGGGATATATATGCTCATAAAAGTGGACATCCCTGGAGACAAACACATCCTGATTAGAAATATCATATAGCAAATAACCTTTAACATTGACAGGAATCCCTAGAAAAACTCACTTTCTAGCCCTTGTCTGCATCTTATTCCTTCCTTGAGATGTAGTAGCAGCATAGCACAAACAACCAAACACCTTTAGGTGATCATACTGCACACTCTTGCCAAATAGTGTCTCAAAGGGGGTTTTTCCACTTAGTACAGGGGTTGGTAATCTGTTGATTAGATAGCAAGCATGGAGGACACAATGTCCCTAAAAATCCATAGGAAGACCTGAATGAAACCTGATGGCTCTAGCCACATTCAGGATATGTTGGTGTTTTCTTTCTACAACCCCATTTTGCTGGGGTGTATATGCACATGACTTTTGATGGATGATTCCCTTTTCATTACAAAAAGCTTCCATGAAGAATTCTCTTCCATTATCTGTTCTCACAGCTTTAATATTTGTGGAAAATTGAGTAGAAACATAGTGATAAAAATTCTGAAACAACATTCCAACTTCTGATTTATTTCTCATCAAGTGCAACCATGTAAACCTACTACAATCATCAACAATTGTAAAAAAAATATTGTTCTCCTTTTAGAGAAGCTACTGCAAAAGGTCCCCAAACATCTATGTGAACCAGGTCAAAACATCTATCAACCCTAGAATGACTAATAGGGAAAACTGATCTCTTGTGTTTGGCAAAATGACAAGCATCACAAGCAGAATTACATGGTTTGGAAAGTTGGTCATGCTTTATTCCATCTAGGAGATGTACTTTATTTATAGGGTAGTGACCTAACCTATTGTGTCACAATTATAAGGATAGGGCACTACAGTGAATATCAACATTCTTATTTGCACAATGGAGCTTTCTTCTGATTGGGGGGTCAGTCATAAGGTAGAGTCCATTCCTTTCTCTAGCAAAACCACACACTGTCCCATGGAGACCCTGAATATTGCATGAATTAGCATCCATTATGAGTTTACATGGTGTTTCTTTTGTCAATTTGCTAGCAGAAATGATGTTGAAAGTAAATGAGGGGATACACAGAACCTTTGTTAGCAATATACCCTGATGCAACCTGATTTCCCCAATATGACTGACATTTACAGTTTCCCCATTGGGTAACTTCACAAAAACTGCATGCACTGGTTCATATTTCTCAAAATACTCTTGGGAACAGATGATGTGATTTGTGGCCCCTGAGCCAACAATCCAAAAGCTAGGAGAAACAGCATTATTAACAAATAAATTGGGAACAGAACTACCTTCACAAGAATCATCAGGAGGATTCTTAGGAGCAGACTTCATCCCTGAGCTATTCACTTTTACAGCAGAGCTAGTTGAAGCTTGAATTCCCTGATTCTGGTTTTGCACAAAATTCATCAACCTTTGAAATTGATCAGCTGTCAAACCTAAATCAGCACCTTGGCTTATGAAAGAGTTTGCAGATTGCTGAGCTTCTTGACTTTGTCTGTTTCTAGCTTTATAACCGGTTATCCATCCAGGAGGATATCCATGTTTTTTGTAACATTTCTCAATAGTATGCCCATTCATACCACAATACGTGCACTTAGGTACATTTCTTCCTCCACCACTGTTGAATTTTTTCTTATTATTTGCTTCTGTGGCTGCCACAAAAACCTGTTCATCTGAGACTTGAGTCTGACTATTCTGAAGAGCATTAGACTGGACCAAGTCATTGTTCTTCTGAATAATGGATCCATTGAGCTTCCTCTCAAGCTTCAAAGCCATATTAAGGACCTTTTCCATATCTGGAATGGGATCCATAAGCAGTACACCTGACTTTATAGTCTCAAAATCATCACTAAGACCATCTAAAAACCTGATGACCTGGTCATCTGCTCTCTCTTTCTGCATTTTACTCAGGAGATTACAAGTGCATCTAAGGGAGCATTCACACACCAACAGAGGTCTCATAGCATTCAATTTTTCCCACAAGGCACTACACTTTGTAAAATATTCATTAACAGACAAGTTACCTTGTGCATTCCTATAGATTTGATTCTGTAATTCTGCAATCCTATGAGGATCAGCTTGCGAGTATCTCCTCTTGAGAGCTTTCCAAATGTCAGCAGCTACTTCCTAATACATCACAGTTTCAGTGATGTTCGAACTTATGAATTTCAGTAGCCACGAGCAGACAATGGTGTTGCACCTTCTCCATACAGGATGTCTCGGATCAGCTTCGCCTGGATCTGGAATTGATCCAACTGCAAAGCCAAACTTGTTCTTAACTTCTAGGGCTATCTTCATAGACCTACTCCATCAAGCATAATTGTGCTCAGATAGGGGAGGCGACACGAGAATCAGATTCGGATTCTCAGTGATGTACAGATACAATGGATCATCGAATTCATCACTCCGCTGAACTGGAATTTGGCTAACTGGAATTTGATTCGCTGGATTCAGAATCTGTCCGGTGGAAGCTTCTCCGTCAGCTTCATTACTTCCGATCACTACGGTGACGTAGTTATGGCGTCGCTCTGATACCATGATGGAAAGTGGAGTACATGCTATGTTGAGCTAAGAAGGAAACTGAAGTCTCTCATTATTGATTGAAGAGGGAAAAACATTAAGAAGCAATCAGAAGATGATGACTGCCTTCTTAAAGGAGTCCATGGTAGTCCATGGTCCACAGTAATAACGGTCCACAGTAATAACAGAAAAATAAAGGAAAAGACAACTTTGCCCTTTTAATATCTACACATGGACTAGACTAGCACATTGTTACTTTGTCAAGAATGATTTGGCCAAGTTGTATAAGATTAATATTGATAATAAAAACAGTAATAATTATAATAATATTGTTAGGGTGATTGATCCGCAGGTTCCTTATCATGGTGATTAGAATGCTATTATGTTTTGATAGGAAATTTAGCTTCGAGGTAAGACTTCATGTTCGCTAAAACTATTATTTTCCCCGAGTATTATATGTATTGTTATTATATGATATATGCTATTAATGTGGACACGAGTGCATTTATCGATAAATGGTACTATTGTGTGGTGATTCTCGAAATATCGAGAATGGGTTTCGACGTGTCGAACCCGCGTGTTGTGTAAATCTGCGGCTTGGAATTTTTAGTGTTACATATGGTGAAATTTGCATTACATCCTTATTGTGGATTAAAAATTATGTTTTTGAGAAATTATATATTCTGGAGAAAATTGTATTTTTTTGGGGAAAGTGTTTATCTGTGGAGAAATAATATGATTTTGGAGAAATCATTAAATTGTGAGTGTTCAGTGTGAGCACTGTTCACGGGGACTAATTACTACTCAATGGGCTTGGAATCCCATGAGGGTGTAACACATAGGTTATGATCCAGTTTCCATTGTTTGTGTGGTAGCAGGCAGGAAAACCTGACTACTTGGATCATATACTACCCAGTGGCTTGGAATCCCCTGGGGGTGTGCACATAGGTTTTAGTCCAGATTCTAAGTGGATTTCGATGTGGTTTGTTAATTCTCCATTTATAAATATTAATTCTCTGTACAAGGAAGAGTATAACTCTACATCTATTTCGGAAAAGTATAAAATTATATGAGATTTGAAAATATAAAATCCAAGCCATTATTTTACGGGTGAAGTGGAACTTACTTAGCTTATGCTAATTTTTGTCTACTCTCTATTTTTGTGTCAAAATTATTTTTACAGGTGAACATGGATAAAGGAATTTGAGATGAATTCAAGTTGAGCAGGAATTAAATTGGCTCATTGGAGATTTGATATTTTGAGAGTAAATGATTGTAATGTTATTTGCAGTTTATGTATTAAGTTGAATTTGGATTATTCAATTTAAGTTGTATTAATAGCCTTAGCGTTTGGGTATAAGAGAGATACCTGAGCGTGGCGGTAACACCCATTTCTTTTGGTTAGTTAATGCTTCCGCTATGTAATTAGTGAATTTATTTGATTATGAAAATGGGGGTGTTACATGGATAGTTGTAGACTTAGCCTGTGCACCCATGGTTTATGGGTGTGGCATAACACTTCCCGATTTTTATTTAGCTTCCGTTTTTGTTTGCTTGATGAATAGTTGTTTATCGTTTGAATTTAAGTTTTAAAAGTTGTGGTAAAATCGAGGGTGTTACAAGACCACCCGCCGGCTGCCCGCTGGAATTGGGCACGCCGGGCAGCGGGAAGGTGGTTGGGATTCGTCCCCCCACTGGTACGAAGGTGAAAATCTTAGTCCGGGGTTCGTTTGTGGAACCCAAAACCATGTCTAAACACATCCTAACACGCAACAACAACATCACGGATTCAATAACGAAGATTAAACCAAGAATCATTCCAAATATGTTCTAACACGATTCCTAAACATGTCAAGACTCGACATCAATCACATAACGGTTCAAGAGCATTTGGAACCTCAAGAACATCAAGAAATCCGCTCCTGAACCTCAAGAAATCTATATTCAAAATTCTAAAGACAAGTCCTAGGTTAAACTTAACACCCAATCATGCATAAACCCACCCAATAATGCCAAGAATATCATAACACGAAATTCACGATATAAACCCTAGGGACAAGCTCTATACATAATTAAATACAAGATTACACATATAATCAATCACAACATCAAGATCACCAAGATTATCAAATAGGCACAATATAAATTCTAGGCAGGGCTCTATCAAGACTCAATCACAGAATCATCCACACAATTATCAAAGGAGCCAATGATATAGCAAGGAAAATAGGTTTTGTAAGACACGGGTTACCTCTTACCCTAATCAATATCCTTGGCTACTAAGGTTCTTCTCTAAGATCTCCCTCCATTGGATTCCTCTAGGTTCGGTGGTGGGGAATTCCTTTGCTAGGTTTCTTCGGGGAATATCTCGCGTGGTATAATTAATTGTGGTAGGGTTTCTAAATGCTTTCTATTCCCCTATATATAGATTCAGGAGGCCGAACTAGAGTCTGAATAGTAAAGGCCCACTTTTCCTATTCCTAATAGAATTAAAGACTTGGTTATGGATAAGGGTCCATGATCCATTGTGGACCATACTAATTAATTAATGGGAATTCTAGTCTAATTAAATCTTTTTTAATTATATGTTTATGGATTTAATTCCACGATTAGCCCGGATACGGAGGCAGTAACATGGGATGTTACCAGGGGCGGAGGCAGGATTGAATAGTGCGGGGGGCAACTACGGTTTAAGTACTAAATCATATACATTGATATCCAATTAACATATTTCAAAATAATCATTACATCACAAATTTAGTAAAGTTTAGAATAAATCATTTATAATTGAATCTATATTAAATTATTTTGCAATATGCTTTTCATTTCTTTGTGCGGTTAAAAGAATGAAAACATTCACAATATTTTTAAAAGACTATTAATTATTTCTTGAAAAACTCTCTTCACAACATAATAGCAATTGTTTTATCAAATACATATACTACACAATTGTATGTGGTTGCTCCGAGAAGCAGGAAAGTTGGCCCAAAGGGAATCGTCACTTAAGAGAATCAAACCCAGGGTATCCCAGAATACTCCCTCACAAAGAGAGCTCATTTCCTACTTGAGCTACCCTACTGGGTTATATATATATATATATATATATATATATATATATATATATATATATATATATATATAGAGAGAGAGAGAGAGAGAGAGAGAGAGAGAGAGAGAGAGAGAGAGAAACTAGTTGGTAGGTTAAATGATGTTTAATTTGATTGTGATCAACAACATAGGGAAGACATAATTTGAAATGGAAGAGAACTGGAGAAGTTGAGAAGATGAAGAAGTTTATAACTTAACCTATAAGAAAATTTAAGTGGGAGGGGGGCCAAATATTTGAAAGGAACAATAAAATTTTAAAATTATATATAATATTGTTTTAAAAAACTAATACATATATAGTATTAAAAAATAATTGGGGTGGGGGAGGGGGGCCAAGGCCCCCCAAAGCATACACTTCCCTCCGCCCTTGGGTGTTCCAACACCTTCTCTAACTGTTCGACCCATGTACCACACAACTCTTCTAATTTCTTTCGCAACCCATCCAGTAAGGTGGTTTAGGTTTTCAATTTGGCTGTTCACTTGGGGGTAGGCCACGACTACCTTGATGTGTCGGATGCCATTCTGCACGCAAAAGGCGACGAAAGCCCAGTTGTCGAATTGTCTGCCATTGTCCGTGACCAACTGCTCGGGCAGTCCAAACCTAGATATGGTCTTCCAAATAAATCGGCGGAACTAGAACTTGGTAATAGTAGCCAAGGGCTCGACTTCTGCCCACTTTGTGAAGTAGTCCACGACATAGATATGGTCTTCCAAATAAATCGGCGGAACTAGAACTTGGTAATAGTAGCCAAGGGCTCGACTTCTGCCCACTTATTGAAGTAGTCCACGACAGCTTTGCAAAATCCCACCCGTCCGGGGGCCAAGGGAAGTATAAATATTTGTTGGAATCTTCTCTTTATAGTTATCGAAATTGCAATCGAGTGCTCCATGTTTTTTTTTCACTTTTTTTCATTCGTCCGGGGGCCGAGGGAAGTGGTCCAAGCAAGTTAATCCCCCACTTGGGGAACGGAATGGCCATGGTGACTAGGGGTGGAAATAGGTCAGGCCGAGCCAGGCTTTAGAAAATTAGGCCGGGGCCTGTTATGAAAATTAAAAGCCTAAGCCTGGGCCTGTATGTAGGCTTTTTTTTAAGCTCAAGCATGAGCCTGCAGTTGGCCTGGCCTGGCTTGAAGACTTTTTAAAAGCCTATTTAATAAATAGACTTTAAAAAAAAGCTTCAAAGTAGATCTTTCATAGGCTTCGAGCCTATTTAAATAGGCTTTTGAGTCTATTTAAATAGGCTTACATTTCAAATCTTTTTAATATATCTACTATACTAATAAGAGCCCAAGAGAGTTAGGCCTATAATGGGTAGAAAAAATGGCGGTCACAGATTTTAATTAAATGAATGGCTCAGATTGATTAAAAGATTGATAAGATTTAAATTTTACACTAAACTTTCCTAAAATACCCACACACCGTTACTAATTCCGTTAAAATTTTAAGAATTGACGTTAGTTCACCGTTAACTTAGTCATTGATTTCAATTAAAAAAAAAAAAAAAGGTCTTAGGTTCGAACCTCATCCCAATCAAAATTGGCATAATTAGTACTCTATTTTACTCTTATTAAATTATATTATATAAATAATAATTTAGTAGCTACAAAAAAAAATTATAGATATGCATTTATTTAATTTAGAATTATGTGCCCACAATGCCTTTATTCAAAAAAAAAATTATTCATTATCAATAAATTAAATAAGAGAAATAATTGTATTAGTTATATTGTCTTTATTTTTCTACAATATAAAAATTCTTTATATTCAAATTTATTAATTGATTATATTCGCTACATTGTCCTTACAATGTCTTAATTCTGTGAAAAAAAATTATTCATTATCAATAAATTAATTAAGAGAAATATTTTCATTAGTTATATTGTCTTTATTATTCTCAAATGTAAAAATTTTTACATTCAAATTCATCAATTGATTATATTCACTACATTGTCTATTATCTTTTTTTTGTGCACTATTTTTCTAATTAAATATCAAAGTTATAATACAAAATAATGCTATATATTTATTTACCAAGTATTTTATTAATACCATGAAAAAATTAAAAAATATATAATTAATAAAGCCAACCATATTAACTACTTGAGAGATTTTGTGACAAAGAGAGTATTCAAATCACACAATAAATTGAAGTGAGAACTACCTTGCAATGTCCTTGTTTGACAATCAGCAGTTAGCGCGCGGATTATATTAGCGGATTTGACCAACGAATTTATTTAATTATTAACAGTGGGTAGAAAAAATGACCGCCAAATTATTAAATCAAATGAATGGTTCAAATTGTTCAGGTTTTAATTTTTTTTTAAAATTTTTCTAATTTATCCTTAATTATATGATTATAAATTTAACTTATCCGTTAAATACCGTTAATTCACCGTTAGTCTAATTATAATATTAACGTCTAATATAAAATTATAATTACACCATTAATCTACTTCTAATCTTAAAGTCTTAATAGAACTTAACCACAAATCCTAATGTCGAAATCTCATCAAACAATATTAGTATATATTTAATATTTTATGCCCTAATTTTTATTTGTTCTCCCTTATGTCCCGTATTTGGTTTCAACTATACCTATACAATTATTTTATTGACAATTATAATCAATCTTAACTATATTATCTTGCATTTGTAAACTTAGAATTACCTATTTAACCCGCACGGGCTTGGCTCAATGGTTTAGTGGGCACTATTTGAGAGAAGAGACCAAGGTTTGAACCTCGGCGGCGGCAGTGCGGGAATTATGTCTAAAGTGGGCAGATTCCTTGTTCGCACCGGCATTTGGTCCTGTCTGCTGAACCATTGAGTCACCCGTGATTTACAACTTCCTACAATGCTCTGTCGGGTCAGAGTGTGGGGGGCGCGTAAAAAACTAGTACCTGTAAGAAGTTTATAAAAAATACCTAATACATACATAAGTATATTACCACAAATGTGTGGGAAGAAAACGGAGCCTCTCAAATGCCTAGAAAAAAATTATTTTTTAGGCAGCCACTAATTGAAAATTTTACAGCTTAACAAATAGACTTGCTCTACTACACAACAGTTCAAAGGCAAGCTACTTCTTCTGCTCAATCTGAACGAACCTAAAGAATAATGCAGCAGCTGACAAACCATCTTCCATGAGCAACCTTCCCCCTTTTGTTAAAGTTCATTTGTATAGTCCAAGGACACAATCTTGCATTACTAACAACCACCATATGAAGAGTATCAATAGTAAGAAAACAAATTGAAGATGAAAAAAAAAAACTTTTTTTCTCCATTCTTAATTGGCAATGCTTATGAAACCACACTCATTCAGTACTGCCTCAAGTTCTTAATACTCACTGTGAAGACAATAATATATGGAAATAAAGACAAGGACGGGAAATCTCAAATCTGATGTTTATTGGGAACAATGAGAATGTATATCTAGTGGCTTGGGGTTCAATATGAAGAAATTGACAAGCATTTGATTTTTTTAAAATTACTTTGGTAATGTAAACAGTTTGCTGCTTACCTTTTGTTTGAATTTAGCTTTGGCTTTGGCGAAACCTTGGAATATGCACTAAGAATTCTGGAAAGAAAAATTACATATAAGTTAAATTAAGTGACAAAAATTTATGTATCTATCTACACACCACAAAAGAAGTATAAGAATAAAAAAATCATACACATTTTCATTAGAAAGAGATAAAAAACACAGAGATAGCATACAGTGTATAATTTTCCCAAAGCACCATTTGGCAGCAGATGACGCACCTCAGTATTCATGTAAGTTAATGCACATTTGCCACATATCAAGTTTTAGAGAGCAATGAGCAAGGCGTGTTCAACAGTTCAAGCAACGCTAGGTTGAAAACATGATAGGATTGGCTGGACTAAAGAAACCATCTCAAGCTCCATATCTTGAGATAGGATTGGAGCCTAACCACATTAACCTCACTGGAATCCCCGTCTCGCCACCTACTGGAGAGTGAAGACGAACGTACAAAGTCTAGGAAGTCAGGAAGAGTAAGAAGACCACAAACCTGGCCGTCGGTCGCCACCTCGCCGCCCTCGGCCCCTCGCCGCTCAGTCGTGTCGCAGCCCTAGCCCCTCTAGTCGAGTAGTCGACGATTAGATTTTTATCTGCCGTAATGGCTATTTGGAATTAGGGCTGTAGACTCGTAGGTTATATATATATATATATATATATATATATATATATATATATATATATATATATATATATATATATATATATATATATAGAAGAGCGCTCATATGCGGCGGGGTCTTACAGTGCGGCGGTGCGGTCAAATTCCAGAATACACCAACAGTGTTAACAATATGCACCAACAGTGTAATAAAAACACACCCCAATGAAATGTAATAAAACATCACAAAATACACCACAGACTCAAAAAAACACACCATATAACTCACCACCCCCAATGGTGTATTTCCGAACAGTGTATGATGTTTTTACTCACACCTAATGGTGTGCGTTTGGTGATGCAGGGCTCTGTTACTCTGTTTTGTGTGGTGTATTTCCTAACGTTGATGGTGCATATTTGGTGAACTATTGGTGTTGCCGCACCGTAAGAAATAACCGCACCGTAAGACACTGCCGCACCTGAACCTGCATATATATATATATATATATATATATATATATATATATATATATAGGCTTCGAATCCGGTGCACCCCTATGATACATGAGTCCATGAGCTCTCATGATATCCATTGATTAATTTTCCATGAATGGTTAAGATTATAAGAGATTTTTAAATTATTTAAGGACATATAGAAATGAAAAGGATTAAATTGTAATTGTATTTATGTGTTTAATTATGGATATGATAGTAATAGAATCTTAAGAATTAAATTAGGGATTTATTAATGGTAATTGATTGATAAAGGTATTATGTAGTCAGTTGTTGAAATAAAAAATGCGTGAAAAAAAGAGAGGGAGTGCAGACGAACGGGTGGGAGTAGACGACGAACCTAGGAGCACACTCCATGAATGGCTTGTAGCAACACAGGTAGGTGCATAGGCGTGTCTAGGCATGTGCGTATGTCGTGGAAAATTGCTTCTAAGATTTCTGTTGTTGGGGCGGATGAACTATAAGTTAGGCTTGTTTGTGTGCCGCTGTTAACAGCGTATAGGTGTGAGCGTGGTTGCGTAGTAGCTTGTGCAAATACCCGGGTTTATTGTAACGACTAGAGGAAACGGAAGTTCAGAGGGCGGGTGCATCGACGAACAGTAGTCTGTGCATAGCGTGTGCATATGAGGAAGGCTTTGTTTTTTTTTTATTAAAATTTTAGTTGTTTGGTTTGACGAGCTAAATGTAGCGAGACGTGTGTGCATGCGGGACTTATCTCTGAAAGTGTAGAACGACGTGAATTTTGATTCCAACTTGTAATGATGTTAGATTATTAATAGGGTGCGTAAACCAACATTAGTCTGTGCATAGTAGTATATAAATTGTGCGGTAATTGGTTTCTTTCTTTTTCTTTTCTTTTTTTTTAAAAAAAAAAATTTTTGTGCCTATTGTTATCTGTGTTATAGTTTTTTTTGGACGACCTAACGTAATGAGATGTATGTGCGTATGATACAAATGTTTGAAGTATAGAAACGACATGGATTTTTATAACAACATGCAATGATGTTAGTTTGGTGGAGAGTGCGTAGACAACGATAAGTGCGTGCATAGAGAGCGACTACAGTGCCGACACTACTATAGAAAACGGATTTAACGTCTACAATATAACGTCGGTTTCTAGAAAATCCGACGTTAAATATTTAAAATTATTTTTTATTTTTTAAAAAATACATATGACGTCGGTTATTTAGAATAACCGATGCCGTATATCGAATAAAATAAATAAATAAAAAATAAATAGGAGATACGACATCGGCGTATTATAACGCCGACGCCGTATACTTGAATTTTAAAAAAAAATAAAAAATAATAGGAGATACGGCGTCGGAGAATTAATCTCCGATGCCGTATCTATAATAATTATAAAAAATAAATAAATTAAAATAGTATACGGCGTCGGCGACGAATATCGCCGACACCGTATACTCGAAATTTAAAAAAATAATAAAAAATAAATAGGAGATACGGCTTCGGAGAATTAATCTCTGATGCCGTATCTCTAATAATTAAAAAATTAAAAATTAAAATAGTATACGGCGTCGGCGATGAATATCGCCGACGCCGTATACTCGAAATTTAAAAAATAAAAATAAAAATAAATAGGAGATAGGACATCGGAGAAATAATCTCCGATGCCGTATCTCTAATAATTAAAAAAAAATTAAAATGGTATATACTCGAAATTTAAAAAAAAATAAAAATAAAAAGGAGATACGGCGTCGGAGAATTAATCTCCGATGCCGTATCTCTAATAATTAAAAAAAAAATTAAATTAAAATGGTATACGGCGACGTATACTCAAATTAAAAAAAATAAATAAATAAATGTAATTATACGGCGTCGGATACATAAAATAACCGACGCCGTATAACCAACTCACTAACATAACCTAGACGAACATTTCAGTCTTTCACCGCCCAAATACTCAGATCTGCTCACTAACATAACCATTTCAGATCTGCTCCGATCGTAGAACACTAACATAACCTATACATTTCAGATCTGCTCCGAACGCCCTACCACTTATGCCTCCGATGCTCTCCACCGCCGTCTAAGCCGCGTCCTCAGCCTCGCTCGCCGCACGTCGACGCCGCCGCAACAGTGCCTTGCCGCTCGCTTCTCGCCGTCGCCTACGCCTCCGATGCTCTCTACCGCCGCCTAAGCCGTCGTCCTCGGCCTCGCTATTGCCGCATGTCGACGAGCCGCAACAGCGCCTGCCTTGCCGCTCACCGTCGCCGCCTCTCCTCGCGCTGGGTCGCCGGTCGTCTCCGTTCGTCGACGAGCCGCAACGTGTAAGGTACGTACGTATATATATATATATATATTATATTATATATTAAAAATGGGTTTTTATTTTATATATATATATATATATATATATATATATATATATATATATATATATATTATAAATTAAAATTGGTTATGTATATAAATTTTTTGAATTTCAAATTTTATATATTATTATTGCTCTGTTGTTGCATCATGTTTATTCAACTTTGATTGATTAATTTGAATTCTTAGCAATGGTATTGAGAAGGCAGTGAGTAATTCTCCTTTTGGAACTATTATCTAGGAGATTAGTATGTTGTTGCAGCAGTTCCCTCATGTTAGATTTGTTTTTGTTCTGTGTAATGGTAATCTTTATGTAATTCTGAGGAGGGGAGGTTTGAGTATTCTGCTTTTATTTCTTGTTTTCTTTCTGAGTTGGTTTGTAAGGACATTCTGAGAAATTAATTCAGCTTCCTTTGATTTTCATAAAAAAAAAAAAAAAAAAAAAAAAAAACCTTGAATCATCTTACTGTTCAATTCTTATACCATATTTCTTTCCCTTGAAACAAAATTACATCAATTTTAGATGTTGTCTGCCTTGGCTCTTGGCCCAGCATCATAGTTTGGGGGTTGATCAAACGAAAGGCATCAATCACCACCTTTCCTTCAACACTTTGCTTCAAAACTCTGTGCATTGCAATATCAGAAAAGATAGCTTATTGTGCATGTTCAACAGTGACTCCCCTATTAGGAATCAACTAACAATATAATGCCGGGGTGTGGCAGCCCTTGGAGTTGAGAATTCAACCTTTTAGGAAGAAAGAAGCATATTGAAAGCTGTTGAGGTACCCACCCTTATTAATGCTTCAATTGTATAGTATAGTAGTTCATATATATTCTGCAAATTTTGCCTAAATGAAATTTATTATTTGACTAAATGAAATTTTTTGGTTTGATTCACTTGGTCATGGGCCGCGTGAAGACATTAAACATATAATGGAAACGTATGTAAATTTATATAATTAATTAGTAGTTATCATTAAACTAGTGATGCCAAGTATTTATATATATTCTATGTCTTATATTAATAGGTGTATGACTGCAACAAACATGATGAATGGAAAGAAACAAAATCGTTCACCAAAATGGACTATATGTTCGGTAAGTACTTCATTCACATTGTAAAACATCCAAACCTATTGTTTTTTTTATTAATTTATTTTAATTTGAACGTAATTCAATGTAGTGTGACAAAAGGGAACCACCGAATGTGGTTATTATATGATGAAGTTCATGTTGGAAATTGTTTCCAACAACCTAAGCAAAGGAATGGATAAGGCAAGTAATTTCATAATATATCTTTTTGCTTCAAACGTTTAAAAATACTTGCTTATTTATTAATTTTATTTCTTTTGAACTTGGTAGGCTTTGGAAAGACAAGGAAGATTGCCCTACAACAAAAAAGAGATTGATGAAGTTAGAGACAAATAGTCTAAGTTTCTTATTGATGAATGGCTTAATAAAACGCTTCTTAGTTGATACTTTACGTTTAAAATTAGTTTATGTTTATTGGCTTAATGTTTAGTAGTTTTGTTGAATTGTGATACTTATATTAGTTTTATGTTTAGTAGCTTGAATTAGTTTAATGAATTGTGTTCTTTATATTAGTTTCATGTTTAATAGTTTGATACTTTACGTATAAAATTAGTTTATGTTTATTGGAATAATGTTTAGTAGTTTTGTTGAATTGTGGTACTTATATTAGTTTTATGTTTAGTAGCTTGAATTAGCTTAATGAATTACGTTCTTTATATTAGTTTCATGTTTAATAGTTTGAATTAGTTTAATAAATTAGTTGATGTTGAATGTTAAATTGCTAGCTGCGCAGGATTTGAAAATTGATACAGGTTGGATAGAAACCATAAAACGAATATAATAAAAAAAAATAATAATAACATACGACGTCGGCTTTTAGGATAAAGCCGACGTCGTATGTTATTTAAAAAAAAAAAAATATATATATATATATATATATATATATATATATATATATATATATATATATATATATATATATATATATATATATATATACGGCGTCGGTTTTTATGTAAACACCGACGCCGTATATATTTATTTTTTTTGTTTAAAAAATATTAAATATATACGGCGTCGGCTTTTACCTAAACTCCGAAGCCGTATGATAATTATTTTTTTTCTTAAAAAAAATAAATGGCGTCGGCTTTTACCTAAACTCCGAAGCCGTATGTTAATTATTTTTTTTCTTAAAAAAAAATAAATATATACGGCGTCGGCTTTTACCTAAACTCCGAAGCCGTATGTTAATTATTTTATTTCTTAAAAAAATATTAAATATATACGGCGTCGGCTTTTACCTAAACTCCGAAGCCGTATGTTAATTATTTTTTTTTCTTAAAAAAAAATAAATATATACGGCGTCGGGTTTTACCTAAACTTCGAAGTCGTATGTTAATTATTTTTTTTCTTAAAAAAAAATAAATATATACGGCGTCGGTTTTTAGGTAAAAACCGACGCCGTATGTTAATTATTATTATTTTTTTAAATATAAATAATATACGGCATCGGATTTACCCTAAAATCCGACGCCGTATGTTACATACGACGTCGGTTGTTTAACCGACGTCGTATCATTTACTTACGACGTCTCTAAAGTCGACGTCGAAAGATAACCGACGTTAAATGGCGTATTTTAACCGACGTTAAAACCGTTTTCTGTAGTAGTGCGATATCCTTTTCCTGTAGTTTACTTCGCGAATGTTTGAGTAGTAGTTATTGATTGCATAGATATGATTTCTGGAATTGACCAACGGCCTTAATATTGTGAACAAATTAAAATGTTATGAAAATGTTGTTGTATTGCAGGTGCACCACCCATTACAGATGACGTTGATGACCAAAACTGTGAAATGTATGTATCACCTACTGGAACCAATGACTTCAGGATGTCATGGACTTTGCAAGTTCAACAGTTGCCCCAACCCCAACTCAACAACCGCATTCCTTTGGCAAGCGTTAAACCGCTTCATCGGTTTGACCAGATGCTTCGGAGCAGCGCGAATCTTCAGAGGGGGGAATAATGCCTCATCAACTTCATGTTGAGCCCTCCGATCCGGGGCTAGTTGTGCGGGCTGATGCGGAACTTCAGCAGCATCGGCCTGTGGCAAAGGTGCCACCACATCGCCAACACCTACCGGCTCAACCGCAACACAACTACCCGCTCAACCGCAACATCACCTGGGAATGGCAAAAACTAATCACAGAAAAAAAAAAAAAAACAACAATAACATTACACAAATAATACAACTGCATGACAGCATAAAACTGATAGCAAATGATAAATGCACAAATCCAACACCCATAGCGCATATACCGAAATGCAAAAAACAAGAAAAATCCACCACAAATGCACAAGCCAACTAAAGAAAGCAATAAAAACAAGCAGTAGTGTCAATAAGCATCAAAACATTACAATAACAGGCACACGGTAACACACTACATCGCACAAACCACCCCACCTAACCACGGAAACCCCCAAACCCCCTTAAAAAAAACACGCACCAACCCAAAACCAGTAGCGCACCAACCTAAATGCAAAAAACAACAAAAAAAACCAGTAGTGCCAATGATGAACAACAAAACTGAACCCTAACTTGCACACGATAACAAGCTACTACGCACAAACTACGACACCTAACCACGGAACCCCCCAAAACTCCTAACAAAATAAATAAATAAACACGCACCAACCCAATACCAGTAGTGCACCAACCTAAATGCAAAAAACAATAAAAAACCAGTAGTGGCAATTAGCAACAAAACTTTACCCAAACTTGCACACGGTAAGTAAAAACTACACACAAACCACCACACCTAACCACGGAACCCCCCCAACCCTCCTAACAATAACAAAAATAATAAACATGCACCAACCCAATACAAGTAGCGCACTAACCTAAATGCAAAAACAGGAAAAATCAACCACGAGGCACAATCCAAACACCAAACCCGAACATAGAAAATATTGAGATCCCAATTGCAATCGCCCCCTGCAAAATACACAAAACCAACCATAAGCTCCTACACTGTCACACTAGGAAGTAAGAAATGTCAAATAATAGTTGTAAACAATAGATAAGGTGTTTATATTGTGAAAACATGAACTCTAGCAAGTAATCAATAATTTCCTGGATTTTTTACCATAGCATCATGTCTAGATTCCTCTTACCAAGTACATGAGAATTAACTCCAACAAATTATAATTGACTACAACAGCCAACAACTACTTGGATCCTCGATAAAATTATTGTAGATTTAGATGCATGTATCTACTGTTACACGTACAGCTTCTATCTCCTGCAAAATACTGCAGCAGTATAAACCGTTTACCCTTTCATGTAAAAATCATTACATATATATTCAAGGAAAACATCATATTATAAAGTGTTTATGTACACATATTGGAAAGAAAGCCCCCAAAAAATAGTGGCACTCAAGCATAACAGAAACTATGATAGAAATATGAGATTTAGAATGTATGTATACAAGTAGCAAAAAGAGCCCAGTGAAATAGTTCACATTCAAGAAAAAATAGTAATTACTACAATTCTTCCAAGCTGACAATATCAAAAGGGTAAAGGTCCAGGGTTAAAAATAATGTAATTGGACTGCTTATCAGATACCATCAAGCAATCATGAGTCGATGATCCAAAAACTCCCTAATGACTTTCGCTCAAAACCAGCAACTGCACCAACAAACCAATATTTAAAACAATGTAATTGGAAACTTCAAATGTCATAACAATGCTCATACAAGTGGTACATTATATCAGCTTGTGATAGGAATATTTTTTGTAAGTTTTGATGAAGCCAAATGTACTTTAGATCCCCTTAGTTTTTAAGTCTTTGAGTACAAGCATCATAAATCAGAATAGCGAGTCAAAAGGAATCTACCATAGGAAGAACAAAATTAATTTGAGAAATTAATTTTGGTCCTACGAGTATTCATCCAAGAAAGAAGCATAAAGGAATGGCGTTGCAAAGAATTACTAGATGAGCTTAACGGCGAAATGGTAGAAGTCCTTACTCAAAATGATCACACCTGAGATTGATTCCCCCCCAAGGATTTAATTTGTACAAAAGAGCACAATGCTACCAAAAGAGCACAATGTGCTAAGGAGCACGATGTGTGCTAAGGAGCACAATGTTCAAAAGGAGCACAATGTATCAAAAGGAGCAAAATGTTCTACAGGAACACAATGTGAACAAGCACGATGTGTCCAAAGGAGCACAATGTGACCAAATCAGAAAAACACAATGTTCAAGTCAAGCACGATGTGTCCAAAGGAGCACAATGTGACCAAATCAGAAAAACACAATGTTCAAGTCAAGGAGCACGATGCTCAAGTCAAAGGAGCACAATGTGGCAAAGAAGCAAGATGATCAGAAATTGGATAAATTCGAAGGAATTTATTCTAAGTCTACCCACATGCTACAAGAATCCAAAATTGCCTGAAAGACATTTGATCAGAACGGAAAAATATTTATGAAGACATGAATATAAAAACTTATCCTAGAAATAAATTCTATCAGATTAATTTATTTCAAAGATATGTTGGATATTCAAAAAGACAAAAAAAAAAAATAATATTTTAAACAACTAGAAAATCAAGTTGTGATAAAATATTATTTGTCAGGCAAGTTGACAATCAAATCAAAATTAAAGACCTACTATTGTCAACAATATCAAGCTATGAAGATTCAAATTTCAAATATCAAATTATCCCACTCCAACGGATATATTTGATTGCCTATAAAAAGCCATGAAGACAAAAGAAGAGGTGTACAAGAGGTGTACAAGATAGACACGAGATAGAAGTGCAATACACACGAAAATTTAAAAGTGCAAGTGCTCAAATATTCTTAGAGACTTAGTCTGAATAGTCTCAAAAATTCTAGTTGAAGAGAGATACAATTACCTTTGTATTTGTAATTGTAAAAAGAGTATAGCTGTGTGCAAAATACTCTAGTGAGTGTAGCTGTGTGCAAAACACTCGTAGTTGCTAAGTGTAGCTGTGTGCAAGACACTTAGTTGGCGTTGAGTATAGCTATGTGCGAAATACTCGAAGTTGAGTGTAGCTGTGTGCGAGACACTCGGAGTTGGGTGTAGCTGTGTGCAAAACATCCGGAAGAAGTGCTTGTGTAGCGCTTATTCACTATTGTAACTGTGTGTGGAAAATAGTGAATTTCTCCTAGACGCGAAAGTAGAAAAGTGGACTAGGAAGATTACGCCACTTCCGAACCACTATAAATTGCCTCTCTCATTTACATACTGCACTTACATAATTTGCTCTATCTATTTATCTTATCCGACTAACCCGTTTACTATTCACAGTCAATCTTAATCGTTCGGGTTTAATGTGTTTTCACGTATGCATGTGACTCAAACTTCTCGAGCTTAAATATTGAATTATTCTAAGCAAGTTTGACGTGTTGCATGTAACATTCGTTACACGGTCGACGTGATACGATATTTATTTACAATCTTGAATATTGTTATTATATATTGTGTGAACCATCTCCTTTATATATTCAAGATACCTCTGTTACTTTATCTTACATGCGTATTTAATTCATTAATTGGGCCTAACTCTTTACATACTACCTATTCCGCTGTGTAGTTTAAACTTACTCTATTTACTTGATATTTAGAGTTGAAGTTACCAAAGAGTTATTTATTTTGAAAAAGCTTGAAAGTCTATTCACCCCCCCCCCCCCCCTCTAGACTTTCACCACCCTATCGGGACCAACAATTGGTATCAGAGCGGTTGTCTATTTGAGTCAACTTTGACTGCTAGACAGATCTTGAAAAATCAAAATGATGAAAAGAGATATGGCTCTTACCCAAAATTTATTATTTTCCTTAGAAAAATTTGATGATTGGAAAATTCGCATGCAGGTACATTTATCCGCATTACACGACGAAATGTGGGAAGTAGTTACGAGTGGTCCTATTGAGATTTTGCAAGTCAACACCTCATCCGTACAAACAAGTGACACTCCACAATACATTCCAAAACCAAAAGAGGAATGGTCTCGTGAAGATAGAACAAAAAATAACTTGGACAATATTGCCAAGGATATTTTGTTTAAATCTATCGATGACACGTTATTTCCAAAAGTTCGAAAATGTCAATCCGCGAAGGAAGTTTGGGAAATGCTCATTCAAATTGGTGAAGGAGACGAGCAAGAAAAGGATAATAAGCTCACTATAGCATTAAAGAAATTCGAGGATTTCAAAATTCTAAACGGCGAGAATATTACCGACATGGAAACAAGATTTGCCAAAATCTTATGAGAGATTAATGATCTTGGAAAATATATTAATCAAAAAGAAATTTCACTCAAAATTCTACGTGGTCTACCATCTACATGGGACATGAAGGTCACGGCCATGAGAGATCATAGGGATCTAAAAACCCTATCAACCGATAAGCTCTTTAGTGATTTAAAAGCTTATGAATTTGAGATGAAATCAAGATTAGAGGAAGATCATGAAGAAAAGAACAATGCACTTGTAGCCGAGAAACCATCAACTTCGAGGTCAGTACAAAATGTTGAATTATTGCCTAACGATCAATTTGCTCTCTTTGTCAAGAAATTTAGGAAATTCATGAAGAGAAGCAACTACAAGAAAAATCCACAAGGGAAATCGTGGAACGTAACAAAGAATTCGAAGAAAGAAATTGTTGAGGAAGATTTGAATTTATGCTACAATTGTAGAAAGCCTGGACACTTTGCAGCAAGTTGTCCACACCCTAAGGTAAGTAAAAGTCAATATACAAATGTTTCTAACTCTCAACAGGAAGAATTCAAGCCCAAAGATAAAAGGTTCACAAAGGAGAGAAGAAAAGCACTTATTAGTGACCCACTTGAAATAAGTGAGTCAGAAGAATCTTCAAGTGATGAAAGTGACACCTCAAAGGATGACAATGCAATGTTTTGCATGAGCATCTCCAACAACTCACCATGCGAGGACATGTGTCTTATGGCAAATGGAAGTGAAGAAAATGAGGTAACATCTAACTCTTATGATTCTGTAAATTCTTCATTTTCTAGAGAGTCCTTCTTTCACTTAATGGAAGAATGTCAAACCGTAATGGACACTCACTCTCAACTCAAAGAGCGCAATTGTCTTTTGATTCTTGAAAAAGATCAAATAAATGAAAAATTGCAAAATCCTCTACTTGAAGTGAAAGACTTGAAAGATAAAATTATTTGTCTTCAAGAAGAGTGTAAATCAAGGGAAGTGAGAGAACACAACCTTAGAGAGGTTATAGCAACATTTACACATTCATCCAAAATAATGGACAAAATGGTAAATATGCAAAAACCCTCAAGTGATAAAACCGGACTTGGTTATGATCCATCGTGTTCTCAAGCCTCCAAAAACTTGGCCAATTCTACTACTACTTTAAATAATAAAGTCCAAGTAGTAAAATTTGTTAAAGGTCAAGAAAGCACAGTGAGACAAGGAATTGGTCACCAAACTAATGTCAAAATTAATGCTGTTAGGCCAAAGCCTCAAAGAAACAATATTTCACCTAAACAGTATACAAAAAGGCAAAAGTTTTTTCCTAAATGGAAATACACCAATGAGTCTAGTGCATAAAGCCCTCATAGGAGAATGGGAAGGAATCCAAGAATTGAGGCAGGGAGATTTTATCCCCCCAGACAAGATTGGTTTGATAATATTAAACCATGGACTAAGTCCAGATTTAATGCTTATCATAGGCTCAAACAATCTACCTCCCACGTGCCAAAAAATCGAGTCAATTTTCAAAAACCGGCACAAAAATTGTTTTCAAAAATTAATTATGATTATAATGTGTTTAATGGTTACCAATCACCTAAACTTAGATCAGTGAGTACAAGGTGGATTTGGGTACCAAAAATGACTAACACTCAAGGACCCAAATCAAGTTGGGTACCTAAAAATGTGTAATTTATTTGCAGGAAGTTTGGTACTTCGATAGTGGATGTTCTAGACACATGACTGGAAATAAATCTAGTCTTGTAAATCTTAAAAATATCGAAGGACCAAAAGTCGTATTCGGTGGAAATGAACGATACGGCATAACAAAAGGAATTGGTACAATTTTTCGAAATGGTTTGAAAATCGAAGATGTATCCTTTGTTGAAGGTCTAAAATTCAACTTGTTGAGTACAAGTCAATTTTGTGACAAAGGATATCTAGTTGAGTTCTTCAAAGACAAGTGCCAAGTGAAGAATAATTCCTCGGGAGAAGTTGTGCTCGAAGGAATAAGGAAGAAAAATATGTATGTTGTGGATTGGAACACAACAAAAGAATCAGTGTGTCTACTAGCAAACAACTCACACGCAACAAGTTGGGAATGGCACAAGAAGTTGAATCATCTAAACTTCAAGACAATCAACAAGCTAGCAAGAAACAAACTCGTTGAAGGTTTACCCGACATTGTCTACAAGAAAGATCAAATATGTGATGCTTGCCAAAGAAGAAAGCAAATCAAGTCATCTTTCAAATCCAAAGCCCAGGAATCTACAACAAGACCTCTAAGTCTACTACACATGGATCTATTCGGTCCAGTAGACCCAGTAAGTCTAAGTGGTAAGAAATATACACTAGTTGTTGTTGATGATTTTTCAGGTACACATGGACGATATTTCTCAAAAAGAAAAATGAAGTAGAGCAAAAGCTGCCAGAACTACTCAAGCTACTACAAAACGAGAAAGACTTGAAAATTGCAAAAATCTGAACTTGATCGTGGAACAGAGTTCGTGAATCAAGTAATTAAAGTCTACTGCAATTCTCAAGGAATTCTACATCAATTATCTGTCGCACATACATCGCAACAAAATGGTGTAGCCGAAAGAAGATATAGAACGCTAAAAGAAGCCGCACGAGTGATGATTACGTCAGCCGAGCTACCTAAAAGATATTGGGCTGAAGCAATCAACACCGCTTGCTATACGCAAAATCGAAGCTAGATACATAAGTCTGACAATAAGACTCCGTACGAATTATGGAAAGGGAGAAAACCTAAACTTAATTATTTTCATACTTTTGGCATCAAATGTTTTATTCTTAATAATGGTAAAACATATCTAAAGACTTTTGATGAGCGTGCAGATGAAGGAATATTTTTGGGATATTCATCTACCAGCAAAGCATTCAGAGTATTGAACAAGAAATCAATGGTGGTAGAAGAATCAATTCATGTTACATTTGATGAAGCTCATAAGAAGAAAACCCAGAGCAACAAAAATGATCAGGAAAGTTGTCAAGTTGAAAAGTCATTTAATGATACTGACATATCTTTCAAAGATCAAATTATACAGGGTATGGAGCAATTGGACATTGATTGCAATAGTGAAGGACACGTGGAAGTCAATGAAGATCCCCACGTGGAAAGTCAAAATTCTCAAGTTGAAACACAAGTTGGAGCTCAATCTGATGAGCAAAATGTGTCTACCTCCAACTTACCTACTGAGCAAGGAAACGTGGAAAGCCCATGCAACCTACAACCTGACTTGAGATGGCTCAAAAATCACCCTCCAGAGCTAGTGATTGGAGATCCACGAGAAGGAGTAAAAACAAGGTCCTCAAATATACATTGTTGGTCCCAAAAGAGGTAAGGTGAAAGTCTAGAGGGGGGGGGGGGGGGGGTGAATAGACTTTCAAACTTTTTCGCACAATATAACAAAAGGTAAGCCAGAGATAAACCAAGACTCTTAACTAGATTGTTAGAGTCAGGTGCACAGCGGAATTAAATAAACGATACGGTGTGTGTGTAGATCGTGTCAAGATTATTGACGTGAGAAGCAAGCAAGAGCGGTAAGTAAAGAAAGCAGTAAAGAACACAAGGCAATTTATAGTGGTTCGCGAGGTGATGTAATCCTCCTACTCCACTTGCTCTTTTCTCCAAGAGCTAATTCACTATATCCACCACTTCTAGGTTCCAAGATACAATGAATTCCGTGATCTAGTGCTTTGATCACCAAGCCCAAACTAATCACGCCCAGTGCCTCCAACACTGCTGCTTCGGGTTTCACGTCGCCGCGTTACTTTCCCAGGATTTCACAACTCCGTGCTACTTTCCCCCCGTCTTCTACGATCCGGTAGAAACGTATCTTCCGTGATCTGGTGCTTTGATCACCAAGCCCACACCAATCACGCCCAATGTCTTCCGACACTGCTGCTTCGGATCTCACAGCTCCGTGTGACAATCCAGGATTTCACAACTCCGTGTTACTTTCCTCCTTTCCCTTGTTTTGCTCCAAAACAAGTTTTGCCATTGCTTCCAACTTTGAAACTCTGTAGATGATCTTCAATGGTGCGCTGAGTCTCTTGAAGTTGATGAAGATTTTAACACTCTTGGATATTTCTTTTCTAAGCTCTGTATCACTCTGAGTGTTTATCTCACAAAAGATATATCAATTTAAGCTCCTGAGATGGAAAGCTTTCTTTGAATTTTGTATGCTCTGTTTAGCTCTGTATTCTTGCTCTATTGCTTCTTGCTTCTTCTTTCCTCAGCTTCAATCTTCATCTATTTATAGCTGGTAATGAGAATCCGTCCGTTGGAAAGAAACGGTCTCATTTTCGAATTTTGCTTAGCTGTATAGCCTTTTGTCAGAAGATAAGATAACGTTGCAGATCTTGTCAGATATTTCAAATTGAGCTTGAGGTTTCAGCAAAAATGGCGTCCCATGAATCTCCATCTGGTGTAGATCACGCCTCTTGGGATTTTTATCTTCAAAATATATTCTCCAATATAATCCCTTACTAGTTAGACTAGTATTTTTGCTTCTGCAACTTCTTCTGATATCTTCCTCTGTTTTTCGTGTATCTGGGTTTGTATACTGCTTCCAGACTTCATCTCTTCAATTGACTTGGAAATCTCTTCCCTTGTGAAACTTCATCCCTTTCTATTTTGGGAAATGAAATCTCTATCCCTTGCTAGATTTGTCAATCCCTTTCTATTTTGGGAAATGAAATCTCTATCCCTTGCTAGATTTGTCAATTGCAATCTCATCCCTTACTTGATTTGGAATTGCAATCTCATCCCTTGCAATCTATATCTCCATCTCATCCCTTGCAATCTATATCTCCAATTGAATTGAAGCCTTCTAAATCCATCTCATCCCTTGCAATCTATATCTCCAATTGAATTGAAGCCTTGTAAATCTCATCCCTGTACCAATTTGAACTTCAATTCTTTCTGATGAAATTGCATCCCTATTTCAATTTCGGGGTTCCAATTTGTTTGGGATACCAATTTGAGAAACTGCATCCCTTCACAATTTGGAAATCTCATTCCCTTTGACTTTGCAAATTGCATCCCTTGAAATCTCATCCCATAGTCAAATTGGAAATCTCATCCCATTGACTTGCAAATTGTATCCCTTCGGCCAAATCATCGCCTCTAACTTGACCAGATGGAATTTTAACTTGGCTTCTTTAAAATATGTGAGATGTGAGATTCGAACTTGTGACCTTGCACATAATATTTCAAGCTTCTACCATCTCATCCGTACAACCTATTGGTTATCTTCTTGTTCCACTTGGTGTACTCCTTTCTTTCCATAGATGCTTGATCTTCAAGATAGCTTCATGCAAACTTCTAGTCACGTTCTTTCTTCTTCGGGATTTCTTGAGGGATTTTCTCAAATTTCATACGCATACATCTTCCTCTTCTGTTTGCCATTTTCTCTTGACAAATTCTTGATTTTTGGCTTGATATCTTCTTCATCCATTTCCTCAACTAATGAATTTATTTTTCCCTTTCTTGGTCTAAGACTCGACTATTCTAATAAAATAAAATTGGGGATCTACGAATTACAATATGGCTTATCAAAATCTATTACAATTTATTCCTAACAATTTCCCCCCTTTTGATAATGCCATAACCTATACTCAAACATTGGCTTTAAGTCTTTGAAAAATATTTTTATTTTTACTCAATTTTATTTCGACAAAGCCAAGATGAGTTTGACAAAAATAATTCTAGGGAAAATAAAACTTTGTGAATTAATTTAGACAAGTCCTATACGCATCCTTGATTAAATTTTTAATCAATTTTTTATCTTTATCAAAATTTTGCATGCGTTTAACAACTCTTGTCTTTTGATTCACCAACTAATTACATGATAGCCAAAAAATAAATCATAAATAGACTTAGATCAGACCAAGGGAATTTTTATTCATATTAGTCGAAAGAGGAAATATTGTAGCTAGCCAAAATCATAGAAATTTAAAACATCATATTTCTTGAGGAATATATGCTTGATTACCTTCTGGGTTTCTTGACTCCCATGTCAGCTTTCAATATATCCTTGATATGTTCTCTCATCTTGCAGATATCATTCTTGAACTTCTCACATTCAAATTTCTTAGTCACATTCCCAGCCATGTAGTGTCCAAAGGCCTCTTTAATGTTGGTGCCCGGAAGAGCTCCGGCTTCCCACCAAATTATGCATTCTTCAAAGCTTCTTTGGAATCCCAGACTTTCACCATTATTCTTGGTATAGTCTCTGAGCTCATACCACATTTCGGTTTGCTTTCGTTTCGCTTCTTCTTCTTTATTCTTGTCCGAAATCCATTGAGCTTGATCAGCTTTTGGCCATCTTTTCACCATACTCGGCACATTCTCGGATGTCCAGACTTTCTGCGGTGTTAAGGTTCCTTTTGAGCATTCGAACCAATCTCGAGTTTCGGCCACTTTTGATGAACTTGATCCAAGACTCGGATTTGCAAATTGAGCGAAACCAACTTGGGATTGTTGACCACGTCCTCGTCCACGGCCTTTCGTAGGTGCGGCGGTCTGAGCTGGTTGTTGTGACTGATTTCCAATGATGAATTCATGTTGTTGTAAAGCCAGATGATTGAGAATTTCTTCCCCCCTTATGGCATTATCAATCAAAAAGCCAAGGGATTTGGAATCTTGCTCTTGATTGGCTTTAACAATCTTAACTCCATCATGTGTTTTGAGAGAAACATCCTGCAAAACAGACAATTTATTAGCCATGGAGGATAATTCCACCTCAAGGTGATTTATCCTTGTTTCTTGATCCTGTATGGCTTTGATTTGTCTCAGGTGTCTTTCACTGTTGATTCTCTCTGTGGCTTCTCGTTCCTTCTTCATCAGCTGGATGATCTCCAATAAACCTTCAGTGAGATCTCCTTTCAAATGTCGTTCGGCTCTTTCAATTTTTGTCTGCAAAGTGTTTTGATACTCCAACAACTCCTTCAAATTTGTTCGTGTGTTCTCAAAATGTTGTAGAGAGAGATGTCCTTGCTCGGTGAGAGTACTTCCGATTTTCTGACACACCATATCACTTGATTCAGTGACTTTTGCAAACAAAGAAACCAATAAATCATCTTCATCTTCTTCTCGGGTTCGGCCTCCTTGCATATTCAAAGAGTGTAAACTCTTGAATAAATTCCTTCTTGAATCTCCAAGAACCGGATTTTCGGTGAGTTGCAAATTCTCTTCTGGTGATTCGGCTTCTTCAAGATGATTTCCCACTTCTTCTTCAATTACCTCTGTTCTTGAAATAAGCTCTGCATTTAAAGTAGCTTCCAGAGAGGTATTTTGAAGTGACAATATAGGGGTGTTATCGTGTACTGGCACTTCATGTGAATATTCCCCCCCAATTGATGGTCTGATTTCACCATCAATTTGGTCTCTAAATTCATCCCTTGTAGGGTCCAAATTTTTTTTTTTTGACTTTTGACCATATAACGTGATGAGGAAGTTTTGTTCATTTTTGGTCCTTTTAAATGGGGTAGGAAATACGATTTGTTCCAAACACAGCCAACCAAACATTTTTAATTATTACTCCTTTAATCAGGAGTACAAGAGAGAGGATCACAAGAGACATTCCTTTTTGACAATACAACCACATCAACTGCGATTAGTAGAACAACATTCATCTTCACTGTTGTCTTCGTCAGTGTGTGGAGGAGATGGGCAGTACCCTGGTCCGGAATCTTCACTGTGCATGTTCGAGCTTGAGGACGAGTACGTTGCATTGAAGAACCTCGTGTAGTCCACAGGTGGACGGATGCGGGGATTCACCGGTGGAGGAGCAGATGGCAGAACGAGTTCTGGTGGTACTGGTGGTAGGTCAGGTTCTGCGGCCGGTGGTGCATCAAACTAAACTGGTGGCGCAAGAGGTTCATGAGAAATTCCTTCAAAGCCCGGTGGTGGCAATACTGGTCCGAATGTCAGCTGCTTCAGATAGTGGATGTACTCGGTGTTGCTCATGTTCATGATTTCCTGGTAGATGTCCGGTTGCACAACAGGTGAAAATTTCAGAAAAGGTCCTTCAGATTCTTTTGACTTCTGTGGTTTGGCTAAGCCTTGACACGGTGGTGGCAAGCTTTTCTCAGCATCTCCTTCTTCAGCATAGATAAACCCTGGTTCTCTTGGTGGTGAAACAGGTGTATATTGTTCAGGGCCTTTCTCTTCAGATACGACAAGAGGGTCGTTTGCAGTATCTCCAACCAGATGTCCTCCAGCCTTAGCCCTTCTGGCTCGCAATTTCTGGAGTCGCACTTGATTCCAGATTCTCTTTGATGTTCTTCTTTCTTCATTGTTCTTCTCCTTCGAAACCATTGTTCTTCCTGCAAAAAAAAAATAAAATGCACTGCTTGCACGGTTTTTGGATTGCCGATATATATAGGCGGAGAATCGTCTGAGATCTTCAGGGATTATGGTCGACAGTTGGGTTCTGAACAGGTATGATTGACATCCATTAAATTTGGATGAATCTCTATTGGTTGAGGAGGACGGTGCTAGGAGGAGATTAGACAAGTAACTACTAGTGTTTAAGAGAGGATTTTATCAGATTTGAGGCATGGGTGACGATCGGGTTCTTCGAGGGAGAGAGGGTGTCGATAAGGATTAATGAAGGGATCTGATTTTGTGAGAGAGTGAGATTTTTGTGGGATTTAATTTATGAGTGGGAGATCAAGAGGTGTAGATTTGAAAGGTGAAGAGTTTTAATGGGATTGGGTTTATGGGGTAGAGGTTTAAGGGGTGGAGGTTTCAATCCAATCTGATCTCTTCCTTTTTCATCTCAAAAATATATAAACGTTAGATGTATCATTTATAAAAATATAATCACATAAATATAATCACACACAAATTACATATAATCATACACAAATATTTCGGGTAACTCACACAAAATTTTGAAACATATATGAATATTAAAAGAAATTAAATCACATCCATATATAAACAAACATACATACGGTAAACTCCTAATCACAATAGACATAGATTTAGAAAATTAGACAAATTTAAATTAGACACCAAAATTAAACATACATATATACGGTAGTTTCTAAAACACAAATAATCAAATAATCAAATATTTAGAAACTAGTCAATTATTTTAGATACCAATTAACATAAACTAATTAAAAACATTTAGTAATTAAATCATAACATCACAAATAGGCACGGCATTTTTAACATAAACAAATAAATCATAAAACACGTATTATGCCATGACTACAATTAAAAACACATAGATATGCGATTAAAACAAATAAACACAAATTTTCGAAAAATGAATTGCATGGCACATATTTTCACGTTAAATTTTACATGCAATTTTATAAGTAGATACTAAACACATTGAACTAAATTATTCATGCAACTTTCGAATAAATATATAAACGTATATATTAAAAAAAAATTATATGAGCACAAGTATCAATTTAAATCATGAGATTAAGTCCAATGATACTTAGCTCATTTCAAGCATTCCCAACTCATGCCTTAAAGTAGAAAATCTCGTTTCGCATAAAGGCTTCGTGAGAATATCTGCAACTTGGTTCTCCGTAGGGATATACTCGATTTTTAGATCTTTCTTTTCAACATGATCCCTTATGAAATGATGTCGTATGTCGATATGTTTGGTTCTTGAATGAAGCACTGGATTGTGGGTGATAGCGATTGCACTTGTATTGTCACAAAATATGCTAACATCGTCGCAATTCACTCCATAATCCTTCAATTGTTGCTTCATCCACAAAATTTGAGCACAACAACTTCCTGCAGCAATGTATTCGGCCTCGGCGGTACTAGTTGCGATGGAATTTTGCTTTTTGCTAAACCAAGAAACAAGCCTTCCTCCCAAGAATTGACACGTTCCGGAGGTGCTTTTTCTGTCTATTTTACAACCTGCAAAATCCGCATCTGAAAAACCAGTTAGCGTAAAATCTGTACCTTTAGGATACCACAATCCAACATTGATTGTTCCCTTCAAGTATTTTATGATTTTCTTTGTTGCGGTGAGGTGGTTTTCTTTTGGATTTGCTTGGAATCTTGCACACACTCCCACAGCATAAGAAATGTCCGGCCTGCTTGCAGTGAGGTATAGTAGTGAACCAATCATTCCTCTATACTTCGTTTGTTCGACATCTTTTCCATCTTCGTCTTTGTCTAGCCTTATTGATGTACTCATAGGAATTTTGATCGATGATTTTCAATCAAGGCAAAACTTCTTTATCAAGTCGCGGGTGTACTTTGCTTGATTGATGAATATTCCTTCCTTCAATTGTTTGACTTGTAAGCCCAAGAAATAATTCAATTCACCCATCATGCTCATTTCAAATTTATTCTGCATAAGCTTCGAAAATTTCTCACACAAAGAATTGTTAGTGCTTCCAAAAATAATGTCATCAACATATATTTGCACTAATAAAATATGATCACCATCTTGAATTCTAAAGAGAGTTTTGTCAACAAGGCCTTTGGTGAATCCACAGCTTATCAAGAACATTGACAAGGTATCATACCAAGCTCTAGGTGCTTGTTTCAACCCATACAATGCCTTTTTAAGTTTGTAGACTTTATCACCTTCGCCTTTTACCTCAAAACCTGGGGGTTGTTCGACATAAACTTCTTCTTCGAGTAGTCCATTCAAGAATGCGCTTTTCACGTCCATTTGATAAACGGTGAAATCTTTGTGTGCGGCATAGGCTAGGAAAATCCTTATAGCTTCGAGTCTGGCTACCGGTGCAAAGGTTTCATCAAAATCTATTCCTTCTTCTTGAGAGTATCCTTTTGCAACGAGCCTAGCTTTATTCCTAACAATCACGCGTTCTTCGTTTGCTTTGTTCCGGAAGACCCATTTAGTTCCTACAACATTGTGGTTCATTGGTCTTGGAACAAGTTCCCAAACGTCATTTCTTTTGAATTGATCGAGTTCCTCTTGCATGGCGTCAATCCAACTTGGATCATTTAGAGCTTCGTCCACTTCTTTTGGTTCAATCTGAGATAGATAACATGTGAACAATGCTTCCATGGTAGATGATCTTGTTTTCACGCCATCTCGAACATTTCCGATCACTAATTCTGGTGGGTGATTTTTGAGCCATCTTAAGTCTGGTTCAAAAGGGTGCATGGTACTGGGTGGATTTACTGGCTGAGAAGAGGTAGTACTGGTTCGAATTTCTGCTTCATTTTCTAGATTTCCAACTTCTCCAGTAATTACATCCAAGGGCTGATTTGCAATTTCCACTTCAACTGCATCCCTGGGTTGATTAGCAATTTCAATACCAATTGCATCCCTGGGTTGATTTGCAATTTCAATACCAATTGCATCCCGCATTTCATTTCTTACTGGATGAGAGATGGGATTTTCTAGAGAATTAATTTCCAACTCATCCATTCCCTGCAAAATATTTTCTTCACACGTATCATCAGTATCACAAAAATCAATATGACACTTGTTACCATTTTGCTCAATATTTTTGCCATTTTCGTCCAGAGCATCAATATTGACGTGTGATTTTTCATCAAATACCACGTGTATGGATTCTTCAACCACCATTGTTCTTTTGTTCAACACTCTGAATGCTTTGCTGGTAGTCGAATATCCTAGAAAAATTCCTTCATCTGCACGCTCATCAAAAGCTTTTAGATGCAATTTATCATTAATATGAATAAAGCACTTGCATCCAAAAATATGAAAATAACCAATATTTGGTTTTCTCCCTTTATATAGCTCATATGGTGTCTTGCTATACTGCTTATGGATCATGCTTCGATTTTGAGTATAACAGGCAGTGTTGATAGCTTCCGCCCAATATCTTTTCGGGAGACCGGCTGCACTAATCATCACTCGTGCGGCTTCTTTAAGCGTCCGGTTTCTTCTTTCGGCAACACCGTTTTGTTGTGGTGTTCTAGCGGCAGATAATTGATGAGAAATTCCATGTGAATTGCAAAAAGCTTGTATAACTCCATTCACGAACTCGGTTCCACGATCGGTTCGGATTTTTGATGTTTGCAATTTTGTAGTTGCTTCAACAGCTTCGGCAACACTTGTTCAACTTCATTTTTCTTCTTGAGAAACACGGTCCAAGTGTACCTGGAAAAATCATCAACAACAACAGGAGTATATTTCTTACCACTTACACTTATTGGATCAACCGGTCCAAATAAGTCCATGTGTAGCAAGCTTAGCGGTCTTGATGTTGATTCGTGCGTCTTAGACTTGAATGATGATTTGATTTGCTTTCCGTGTTGGCATGCATCACACACTTGGTCCTTCTTGAAGATAATACTTGGTAGTCCTTCAACTAGATTTTTCTTTGCAAGCTGATTGATGGTCTTGAAGTTTAAATGGTTGAGCTTTCTGTGTCATTCCCAATTTGCTTCATTCGAATTTCTAGCCATTAAGCATACTGAATCTTTGCTTGTGCTCCAATCAACAACATACATGTTCTTTCGCCTTTTTCCAGTGAGCACAACTTCATTTGAGAGCTCATTTTTGATTTGGCAATTATCTTTGGAAAATTCCACAAGATAGCCTTTATCACAAAATTGACTAGTGCTCAACAAATTGAATTTTAGGCCTTCAACAAATGAAACATCTTCGATCTTCAAACCATTTCTTTCAATTGTACCAACTCCTTTTGTAGTTCCATAATTTTGATTTCCTCCAAATATAACTTTTGGTCCATCGATTTTCTTGAAATTCACTAGACAATATTTATAGCAAAGGATTTGGCAACGAATAAAACAACTCAACATGCGGAGTAGCAACAATAGGCATTGTCTCGGCTAAGCTCGGTACGGCAGTGTTGACATTGGTGTAGCAAATTAATAATGGTGTGGCATTTCTTCGGTTGTTGTTGTCAACTATGTCACATCTTGTTGGCAATGTGTTAGATTCATCCAAATTCAAGGACATTTGATTGCTAGGTATGCTCATATCTTCTTGAATGGATCCCGTAATCTCCGTAGCGGGATGAGGAAAACAAGAATAAAAACTCAAATTCTCATCACCAAAGGTAGCTGGGTACGGCTCCAACTCTGCCAAGCATGCATCATCTTCCCTTAAAATTGATATTTCACCGGGAGCTCTTCGGGTCTCATTCAAAGAATTGAGAGTGGCTCGGTGAACTTCATTTGGATCAAAATCTCCATGGGGTGCAACTGGTGCGGCCTCAGCAAGAACACTCTTTTCTGTCCTTCTTTTCTGCGCAACCTTAGTCAAAAAACAACTGTTAATAACAGATAATCTCGTGGCCTGCGCAAGGTCACGAGTTCCTAACCAACTTAGGACAAGCTCCTCCCTATGTAATGTGTTTGGCCCAATGGTATCGACCAATTTCTTGTGGTCAGACAATCCCCAAAGTCTCCAAGATTTTGCACGTTCGAATTCCTCAAGCAACGTACTATCCGCACCAATAGTGGGTACATCATCCACACTTCCAACCTCCACTCTATCAACCGACAAGGGTGGATCATTTGGGTATAAGGAATTTATGATGGGTGCGTGTAAGTTGGTTAAAGGGTGGCTAGATGCATCTTCATTTGATATTATGGCAGGGGTGTTAGATCCCTCATTACTCGCATCGCGAATAATGGGTCTAATAGCTAAGGTAGGGTTTGGAGGGTTGAGGTTTTTTCTTTTTCTGGAGGGTTTTGGTACGGTGGGGGCTTTGGGTTCGGATGAATTAGGCCTAAAAAGGTAGTTGTGGTTTTGGATTAGTTTGGCTTTGGATAAGGGTACATTTTTTTTTCTTAGAATCTCACCCACAGCAAAACCATAACCAATCTCCTGTTGAAACCATCCCTCCAACAAAAGGTTTGGCTTTCACAATATAATCACACAACTTCTCAAATAGAAACAATCCCCAATCAACACAAACATTGTTCGTAATCACACACATAATCATAAGCTTCTCCTTAGACAACTTATCACGGCAATTATATTTGGACTCAACACACTTGTGAATAATGTCCAACAAGAGTCCATATTCCCTTTTTAGATCAATCTTTTTGCCGTTTAACTTCGGAGTTAGCGGTGCGTCGGCACCGCGTACCTCGGCCCATATGGCATTCAAGTCAAAATCGTGAGTCTCAACTCTTAAGTTCGACTCTACGAGATTGAACACTCTCCGAAAATCATCAACATTAATTTCCACTTCTACACCTTTCACACTAGACTTGATCGAATTGTTCTCAATAGTTCCATGCAAATACAATTCGGTCACTTCATCCTTATAGAATCCAATATATCTAAAGGTGCAAAAATTTAACAACCCACAATTTTCTAGAGAGTTGATAATTTTTACCCGTAAATTTTTGTCTTGGACTTGATTGGAGAAGTTGGTGGTGTCGAGGATCATCCCACTTAGAACTCGGCTTGACCTCCTTGTTCCTCCGGCGGTGATTGTCTCAGTCTCCATTTGACCTAGATCAACCTCCATTGGCTTGAACTTGATTTGAGTGAAAATGGTGAGAATGATTTGGTTTTTGGCAGTGAAGGTCCGAAAAGTTGAGGGGTTTGGGTTTTGGGTTTTAGATGGTTTTTGGGTGTGATTGTAGTGTTGGGTAATGGGTATTTATGGGTAGAAATGTTTTGAGTAGAAGATTTAGGATGGGTGCAGAAGCATTTGAAGTATATTTGAATTCTACCTCCTTCTTGAAGTCGACCTGCGAAAATGGAGAAGAAGAAATGAGTTCAATCTTACAACTTTTTAGGTTTTCTTCTCCTACCCGTTAGAAATGGGGATAAAGCCTTGTGAATTTACAACCTTGCCCCTTAGTGGATGGAAAGAGACTATTGATCTCTTTGAGGATAAATTCGACCTTCTACACGATTTAAATCTGCCAACTCAGATTTAAATACTCCATTTGTAGGTACATGGCGCCAAAAATTGTGCTTCAAATAACCGCCAACCTGGAGAAATTCAAGAGAAAAAAAAATCTGGAAAATAATTTGTTAGTGTAATAAATATATTCCAGCTAAATATTATCACCTCGATTTCAGTTTTCAATAAAGCTGATAATTCCTCTGAATGTCATATATATGTCTAACAAACTGAAAAAGGGTCATTCTAATTTCCAAAAGAATTAAAATGAATTTGACTTTCTACATAATTGAACCTAACATTTCTCTTTGACTTTTGAGGGTTCAATCTTATGAAAAAGGTTTGGACAAATTTACAAGTAGAAAATTCATTAGAAAGTTCCCCCTAAATTATATGCTCATCTAAACATTAACCCAACCAAAATAAATTCCCCCTAAATTGCATACACTTAAAGACATAAAGCTTAATTAAATCATTCTCATTAATGCACACTTAGAGATAAAATAGCAATTAAATCATGCAAATTAATTATGCAAAATTCGTGACAATTAAGCAGGCATGTCCAACACAAATTTAAGACACATAAACACATGCTTTATGAAAACATGTACGCAAACTTTTTCATGCAATTAACCACATAACACACGTACACAAATTTCGTAAGACACAATTAACATAACTTGCATAGAATATAAGCATCTTAAAATTACTAAATCACTAAGATCACATAAGTAACACATTTCACATAAAGTACGTACACATTTCAAAAATTAAAAGTTTCGAAATACTTAGCTCATTTCGATCATTCACATTTCATTCTTTAGAGTTGCAAAGCGAGATTCACACAATGGTTTTGTGAGAATGTCGGCAATTTGATTTTTCGTGGGAACATGATCGATTTTTAAATCCTTCTTTTCGATGTGGTCTCGGATAAAATGGTGTCGATTATGATCGCACTAGTATTATCACATAAAATGCTAACAATTTTGCACTTAATCCCGTAGTCCAATAATTGTTGCTTCATCCACAAGATTTGTGCGCAACAACTCCCAGTTGCAATGTATTCGGCTTCGGCAGTGCTCGTTGTTATGGAGTTTTGCTTTTTGCTGAACCAAGAGACCAATCTTCCCCCTAAGAACTGGCATGTCCCTGATGTACTTTTTTGGTCTATTTTACAACCTGCAAAATCTGCATCTGAATAACTGGTTAGTGTAAAATTTCCTTATTTGGGATACCATAATCCCACATTGATTGTTCCTTTGAGATATCAAATTATCTTCTTGGTTGCGATCAGATGACTTTCTTTGGGCTTTGATTGGAATCTTGCACATATCCCAACTGAGTAGGATATGTCTGGTCTGCTTGCGATTAAGTATAGTAATGATCCAATCATCCCTCGATATATCGTTTGGTCGACATCTTTTCCTTCATCATCTTTATCCAATTTTTTAGATGTACTCATGGGAATTTTGACTGAAGATTTTCCATCTAAGTCAAATTTCTTGATAAGATCTCGTGTACTTGGCTTATTTATGAAAATTCCTTCATCAAGTTGCTTGATTGTAACCCCAAAAAGTAATTTAATTCTCACATCATACTCATCTCGAACCTGTTCTGCATGAGCTTAGAAACTTTCTCACATAAAGATTTATTAGTACTTCCAAAGATAATATCATCAACATAAATTTGTACTAATAAAATGTGATTATTTTCTTGAATACGAAAGAGGGTTTTATCGACTAGACCTTTGGTGAATCCACAACTATTTAAGAACATTGACAAGATTTCGTACCAAGCTCGCGGAGATTGTTTTAACCCATACAATGCCTTCTTTAATTTGTAGACTTGATCACCGAGGCCTTTTACCTCAAAGCCGGGCGGTTGTTCGACGTAAACTTCTTCTTCAAGTAAGCCATTGAGAAACGCACTCTTTACGTCCATTTGATATACAATGAAATTCTTGTAGGCTGCATATGCTAGGAATATTCGAATTGCTTCGAGTCGTGCGACGGGGGCGAATGTCTCATCAAAATCTATGTTTTTTTCTTGAGAATATCCCTTCGCGACTAATCTTGCTTTATTCCTAACAATGATGCCATCTTCGTTTGCTTTGTTCCTAAAGACCCATTTAGTGCCAATTACATTTTGGTGCGTTGGTCTCGGAACAAGTTCCCATACGTCATTGCGTTTGAATTGATCTAATTCATCTTGCATTGCATCTATCTAACTTGGATCGGCTAAAGCTTCGTCAATTTCTTTTGGTTCCAATTGCGATAGAAAACAAGAGAACATTGCATCCCATGTAGATGATCGTGTTCTAACTCCGTCTCTCGGATCTCCAATGACTAACTCATGTTGGTGATTTCCTAGCCACTTTCGATTTGGTTGAAAATTCGTTGGATTCTCAGAGTTTCTTTCTTATTGAAATACCACTTGTTGTGAATTGTTGATGGGTACATCTTTGGGTATTTCGACTTGAATTTCTTCCGTCGGTATTCCGGGTACAATTTCGATTGTGGATGTGGGTGATACTTCGGGTGTCACATTGGATATTGTCTTAATTTGCTGAGTACCCATATCACTTGATTCTTCCACCTCCTGCAACACATTATCTTCGAAAATATCGTTAGAATTTAAATCACGATTACCTCCATTATCTTGGCCATTTTTGTCGTGTTTTTCGTCGAACACAACATGAATTGACTCTTCTACCACCATGGTTGATTTGTTGAATATTCTGTACGCCTTGCTAGAAGATGAATATCCCAAGAATGTTCCTTCGTCTGCTCGCTCGTCAAAAGTCTTTAAATGAGACTTTCCATTAACAAGTACAAAACATTTACAACCAAATGTATGAAAATAGGTGAGATTGGGTTTTCTCCCTTTCCATAACTCATATGGTGTTTTGTTATAGGACTTGTGGATTAGACTACAATTTTGAGTGTAGCACGCCGTATTGATTGCTTCTGCCCAAAATCTTTTTGGTAGTCCGGCGGTTGATATCATGACTCGTGCGGCTTCCTTGAGTGTTCTTTTAAGACCCCTGAATTTTGAAATAATTAAAACTTATAAAATAAAGGCAAATCCATTGATCAAATCCCAAACAGGGCATAGAGCTAACCATAAGTGTAGGGGTGCTATGCCACACCTAGGTTTGAGAACCTAGGTGCACAGGCTGAGTTAACTAAACATCATAAAATCTTAATTCAATACTCAAATACAATCCCAAGGAACGCAAGCCAACTATTGAGCTAAGGATAATTAATCTAAGTCCAGGGCTCTGACTAGCGCGCTCCGAAGCTAATGCTCATTACCTGAAAAACATTCGGTGTAACAACCATCAGCGAATAATGCTGGTAACCCACTCCAACGCGTTAAGTACAATATAGGTAGATATAAGAAACTCATTTTGAAAATGGAATACATATATACTTACGAGACTCTAATTTAAATCCAAGATCAAGACTCAAGACACGTTAACAGACTCAACAGTATAAAATAATCATAAATACTAACATGCATCCTAAGAATGCAATACAAGGCATACCAGGCAGATAAGCATATAAAAATAGCAATTAGAGGCAACGAAGGCATTCAAGACAATCAATTAACAAGTAGTCATCAAAGCACACAATTCATCCTCCAACCTTATACCAAGTTCCAACCTTGTAGCTCCCCGGCCTCCGTCCTTATATCAGTTCCAACCTGTTGGTCCCGAAAGGGTGGCGAGAAGTCTAGAGGGGGGGGGGGGGTGAATAGACTTCTCTAACTTTTTCAAACTTCTTCTGCAAACAACACTTTGTAACTTCAACTCTAAGTAACAAGCATAAACAAGTATAACAACTTAGAGTGTGCATAGCAGAAAATGTAACGGCAAAGTGTTGTGCTTTAAATTGTGTCGTGCTCAAGAGAGATTCTATACATGCATCACGTTAGAAACACTTGATATAGATGTAGGATGATGTATATAAAATTTTACTTGCATGCAAACGAGGGAACTATCAAACCCAGACAGATAAAGATACGCAATAAACCGTAACGGGTTAGTTCACAGATAATATAAGCATGCACGAAATATATATGAGCAGTAAGTAAATAGAGAGAGAGATTTATAGTGGTTCAGAGGTGGTGTAATCCTCCTAGTCCACTCTTCTCTTTTCACTTCAAGGAGGAAATTCACTATTCTTCGATCACCCAGATACAATAGTGAATAAGTGCCCAACGACACTTCTCCGAGTGCTTCGCACAAAGCTACACTCCACCAAGGTTTTTCGCAAGCTCCTCTTGTTACTCCGCCTTCCTGAGTACTTCGCACAAAGCTGTACTCCTACACCACGAGAACTACGCACAAAGCTACGCTCTCACCGGGTTTTCACAAGCTCCCCTTGTTACTCTGCCCGTTACAACCGAGTGCTACGCACAAAGCAACACTCCAACTGGGTTTTTCACTCTCTCCAGTTACTCTAACCCTTTTCTACACTCAGTAGAAGATTTACAAAGAAATACAATTTTTCTCTCACTCAGACTTGAATTTAATCGTGTATAGCTCAATATATCACTTGATGATTGATTGGATAATTTTCTTCGTTGTTCAAGTGTATTGTGAATCTCTTCAAGTGTTGTTATGTCTTCAAGTCTGCTTGGGCATTTTATAGCCAAAGAAAGCTATTTGCCCGTTGATCAACTTTCGATCTCGATCGTCCAATTTGAAATGTAGTTGATCAATTAATTTTGCCAACTTGGTCTGCAAAAATTATTTCGCCGTCTGTCAGAAGATTTAAATAAATTTGTCGTTGCTCCTCTTTAATTTGACAAAGCTTTTTCCTTGGCATGGGTAGCCTCCAAATTTGAATTTCTCTGGCATGACTTTTGTTGAATTATTGATCTGATGTGCCAAGTTGATCAAATAATTTATTTGTTGATTCTTGCTTGAGTATTAAAAAGATCTCCTTCGTATATCAGCTTCTTCTTCTTCTTCGACTTCTTCTGCAGAAATAGAGCTTCAAAATAATGTTTCTGTCTAATTCTATCATGATGTCATAGCTCCTTTTGATGAAGTCATGTCCCAATAGTATATCATGTTCCACCTTGTATCATGGACTATATATCATGTTCCACCTTGTATCATGGACCATATATATCATGTTCCATTTCATATCATGAGCTAGCTATCATGTTCCACCTTGTATCATGGACCATATATATCATGTTCCATTTCATATCATGAGCTAGCTATCATGGACCATGTATCACGAATTCATAAAATAGCTTCGAGTGGGAATTGAACTATAAACCATCTACTTTGCTTAGCAAGGCTTCTTCCACCTCAACTGGGTGTCCAATTAATAAAATCCAAAACTTAAATTCTTTTGACTTATCTCTCCCACGTGTTCTCCACTAGCTTTATCACATTGTGATGTCATTACCAGATAGTCGTGACGTCATCATTCGATAATTCTCAACTATTATTACTATCATGATGACATCATCTCCTGATATTGCTACTTCACGATAGCAATTCATCTTTACACCAAAATTACTTCTAATGAGAATTGAACCGTGATCATCTTGCATTAAGCATGCTTCAACAAGTCTTCTACCATCTCGTCCATCTCAAGCTTTAGTAACTTGATGCTTCATAAATGTGTTAAGCTATGATCTCGCTTTCATTTATTCTTCCTCCAAACTGCTTTCACGTAGACTTCATGTAGGCTTCATGGCAGTGGTGCACTATACTTTGTGAACCAGAACTGACTCAAATAAAATAAAATTGGGGTCTACAAAATACATTTGGCTCATCAAAACTTATACAATATATTCCTAACAATTTTCCCCTTTTTGATGATGCCGAAACTTATACCTAAGTCATTTGGCTATGTCAAATTTTTGAAAAATAATCTTTTTGTCCAATTTTATTGCGACTAGCCATTTGACTGGTTTAACACATTTAAGACCTAGAGATTTTAATTTTGGACGGTCCTAAACGTATATTGAGACTATAACGCGGGGTTGCGTATTTATTTTTATCTTTTGATTTTTCTTCCCCCTTTCAATTTTATTTTCTCAATTATACGCCTCACATGCAATTACTAAGTCCAATTTAAAATCTTGAGACTTTAAAGCAATAAACATACTAGTCACAATAAAGAAATAAACCATATGCTAGCAATTTATATTATGTACCAAAAGGCATAATTCGAACAAGCTAGCTATTATGTACACCAAAAAATTGAGGCTTCAAAATTTTACCTGTTGTCAATTAAGGCATTCACGTGTGCCCTTAATTTCTTGAAGTCTTGTTCTCCTCCTTCGAGTTGGTATGGTGCGGTGACTTGCTCGGTAACATAATTTCCATAAGCTTCTTGAATATTGTCACCCCGTAACACTCCGGCTTGGTACCAAGCAACGCATTCTTCAAATGATCTTCCATCCACCATTTCGTTGCTTGTGTGCCCAAAGATTGTCTCCAACTCTCGTATAAGCTTTAATTTGTTTTCTTCATAAATTGATCTTGAAGGTGATGATCTTTGGCATTCTTGTTGGCTAGGAAAGTCCGAGCTTTGAGCGGTCACAAGATAATCCATTATCCTCCTTTTTCCTCGGCCTTGAACTCTCGGTGTGGGTGTGACTCCTCTCGGTGCTCCTGGCGGTCTAACAAGTTCAACTAGTGACCGTTGTGACGACGGTCCAATCAAGTGGTTCACCAAATGGCTTGGGGCACCTCTAGCTCTTTCCCCCTTTTCGGCAGCATCCACATAACTTTGGAAACTCGCCGAAGCTTTGTCTTGGCTTGTTTTGACTCCAATTAATAGATCATTGTTCATGCCAACTTGGTGTAGTAGAGCTTTCAATTGACTCTCCACCAATCGTAGCCTCGATTCACACTCTGTTCCTTTCTTCCCTAAGTCAAGGAACATCTTCAAGACTTCCCTATTACGCTCTTCTTGCTTAGTAGACATTGTGGCCATATCACCTTGGATTGATCCTTGTCCAAGTAACAAGGATTCGGCCCTTTCATAAGCTTGCTTGTGAAAATCATCTAATTTGGTATCAACATTACCAAATTGATTTTGGACTTTCTCAAACTCTTGAAAGACATCTCCTCTCAATTTTTGAATTTCTTTTCGTACATCCCCAATAATATTTTCTTTCAAAGCATTAATATCAATGGGAGTAGAATGTACCTCCTTGTGTGGTTCCTTTCGTGGTTGTCTCGGCATGGATGATTCCGGTGGTTCCACATAAGGTGTATTGTCAAGACACAAGGGCTCATCAAGTGTAGGAATGAGTGGTTCGGCAGTGGCAATTGGTTCGGCACGGCTTAGTGACACTTCAATTTGTAGTACATTTTCTTGTTCCTTCATTCGGTTTTCATCACCAACATTTGCTTCCAAATTTTCATTCACCGAATTCGTCACATCCATAGCTGTGTGGGGTGAAATAGCATCAAAACTAAGGTTGTCATCCCCAACATTCGAAGGAAATGGGTCCAATTCTTGCAAGCTTCCACCTTCGGTCTCCTTCAAGTGTGATGCTTCCCCATGTGTGCCGTGCACTACTTCTCTAGAAATGACCAATGCTTGGGCAATATCATCATGAGCAAATCCATCTATTGTCTCAACGGCATCTTCGGGAACCTCTTGAGCCACTTCCTTGCCCCGATTAATGGCAACTTTCTTAACAAAGCACTCATTAATCACCGAAAGCCTAGTTGCGGTAGCAAGATTTCTTGTTCCAATCCATTGTAGAGCAAACTCCTCCAACTCTAGAGTATCCGGTCCTATTGTTGTAGCAACCGATTTGTGATCACTTAGTCTTCAATTCCTCCAAACTTTCACACGTTCATACTCCTTCAACAACTCACTACTTGCCCCATAAGTTGGAATGTCATCTACACTCCCAACTTTACTTGGAATTCTCTCTTCTTCATTCGGGTTTGGGGTGTGGGTTACGGGTATGGGTATGGTAACAAATTGATGGCTACAAGCATCATCACTACCCCTTCCATGAGTATTGGATTCCCCGTGACTAGTAGCTCGGTTAGAAGGAGGCTTTTTGGCTAAGGAAGGGGTTGATGCATTTGCTGGTTTTCGTTTTCGGATATTGGCTAGGGAAGGATCAACCGGGATTGGGGTTCGAAAAAGATAATTTTGGTTTTGTATGGGTTTTGATTTGGATAGGGCAACACCTTTCAACTTCAACAACTCCCCAACAACAAAACTGTATCCAATGTCATTAGGAAACCATCCATTCACCAATGGTTTTGCTAGCCTAATTTGATCAACCATTCGGCCATATATAAACCGTCCCCAATCTACGGCAACAACATTCACAATGGCATGCATCAAAGGCAAATTCTTCTTTGTAAAATAATTCCTACTAGAATATTTGCACTCAATTGTTTTATGCACTATATCAAGTAGTATTCCATATTCGTGCTTCAACATAACCTTAAAGCCATTAGTACACGTCTCGACTTGTGCGGTTTTGTGTCTAATTTCACTCCAAATATCATTTAAATCAAAGCCGTGATCTTCCACTTTCAACAATTTTTCCTCCAATCCAAAATGAGTTCTCACATCATCTAACTCAATTTTTAACACAACTCCTCCAACAGTAGAATTTATAACACCATGTTCGACAAATGTGTGTCTATAAAATTCTACTACTTCATTCAAATAGAAACCATCATACTTGAAAGAGCAAAACTTCAATAACCCACTACTTTCAAGAGAGGTTAAGATTTTTACCCCCAAGTCTTGGTTTTGGATGAACTTGTTGTAGTCCTCAAGGTCCATGATCATCCCTCGAATCACCCAAGTGAGTTTCCTCGATCCTTCTGCTCCAATTGGGTTTTGAGCTCCTTCCATCTTGATAGAACAAAAATTAGGGAATTTTGAGATGGGTTTCGGGTAGGGGTTTCGGCAGTCCGAAAAAAAATGGGTAGAAGGAAATGGGTTTTTGGTTGTGAGAGGTTTCAAGGACAATGGTGAGGGTGGGTAATGGGTATTTGGGTGTAGAATGGATTTTTGTGGGAAATTTGGGATGGGTAGGTTTGATTTGAGAGATTTTTAAGCTTTTTATTCTTCTTGCATGCGTGCGCCGGCGTGAGGGAGGGAGGAAGAATGAGATGATCTTCTTTCTTCCTCTTCTTCTTGTTGGAGGCAAATTAAATGCCTTTGCAAAATTACCATCTTGCCCTTTAGTGGATAGATAGAGATTGTAGAACAATTGAGGGCAACTTCGAACTTTCACTGATTTAAATTTGCCAACTCAGATTTTAATACTCCATTTGTGGGTACATAGCGCCAAAAATTAAGCTTTAATTCGCTGCCACCTGTAGATGTTCATGGAGCAAAAATTTCTTCGACGCAAAATTGTTAGTGCAATAAATCTATTCATGCTAACAATTTAATTTCGACATCTGATAAATCTGAAAATTAAAATTGATCGACCAATAAAATTAATTTAAACAGATAAGATCAAAATTGATGCCAGATACATTTCTAAGAAATTACATCAGATTGACTTAAGCAGGTGAAAATTAAAATTAAAGCTGATGACCATTCGGACTGACAAAACAATTTGCATGCACTGTTATCAACTTTTAGCATAGCTTATCAGAACATTCCCCCTAAATCATATAATCCCTCCACTATCATGATGCATTCCCCCTAACTTTTATAACCCTTTAAAAACAATAAAAACAAATAACCAATTTCTACGTACCTAAGTTCGTAAGATAATATTACTAACATGTACACAAATAAATTGTAACACATTAATTAAATTAAATCACGTAGAACACATAGGTAACAAATTTCATGCAATTTCATGCAAATCACGTACACAAATTTTTCGAATTTCAAAGTTTCGAAATACTTAGCTCATTTCGATCATTCCCATTTCGTGCCTTAGAGTTGCAAAACGAGATTCACACAACGGTTTTGTGAGAATGTCGGCAATTTGATTTTCTGTGGGAACATGATCGATCTTCAAATCTTTCTTCTCGACGTGGTCTCGTATGAAGTGATGTCGGACGTCGATGTGTTTGGTTCGCGAGTGGAGCACAGGATTTTGGGTTATTGCAATTGCGCAAGTATTATCACATAAAATACTAACATTTTCGCATTTAATGCCATAGTCCAACAATTGTTGCTTCATCCACAAAATTTGTGCACAACAACTCCCAGCTGCAATATATTCGGCCTCGGCAGTGCTCGTAGCTATGGAGTTTTGTTTCTTGCTGAACCAAGAGACCAATCTTCCCCCTAAGAACTGGCATGTCCCTGAGGTACTTTTTCGGTCTATTTTACACCCTGCAAAATCTGCATCTGAATAACCAGTTAGTGTAAAATCTCCTTCTTTGGGATACTATAATCCCACATTGATTGTTCCTTTGAGATATCGAATTATCTTCTTGGTTGCAATCAAATGACTTTCTTTGGGCTTTGATTGGAATCTTGCACATACGCCAACCGAGTAAGATATGTCTGGTCTGCTTGCGGTTAAGTATAGTAACGATCCAATCATCCCTCGATACATCGTTTGATCGATGTCTTTTCCTTCATCATCTTTATCCAATTTTTGAGATGTACTCATGGGAATTTTGACTGAGGATTTTCCATCTATGCCAAACTTCTTGATAAGATCTCTTGTGTACTTGGCTTGATTTATGAAAATTCCTTCTTCAAGTTGCTTGACTTACAGTCCCAAAAAGTAATTTAATTCTCCCATCATACTCATCTCGAACCTGTTCTGCATGAGCTTAGAAAATTTCTCACATAAAGATTTATCAGTACTTCCAAAGATAATATCATCAACATAAATTTGTACTAATAAAATGTGATTATTTTCTTGAATTCTAAAGAGGTTTTTATCGACTAGACCTTTGGTGAATCCACAACTAATTAAGAACATTGACAAGGTGTCGTACCAAGCTCGCGGAGCTTGTTTTAACCCATACAATGCCTTCTTTAATTTGTAGGCTTGATCACCAACGTCTTTTACCTCAAAACCGGGTGGTTGTTCGACGTAAACTTCTTCTTCAAGTAAGCCATTAAGAAATGCGCTCTTTACGTCCATTTGATATACGATGAAATTCTTGTGCGCTGCGTATGCTAGGAATATTCGGATTGCTTCGAGTCGTGCGACAGGGGCAAATGTCTCATCAAAATCAATGCCTTCTTCTTGTGAATACCCCTTCGCAACCAATCTTGCTTTATTCCTAACAATGATGCCGTTTTCGTTTGCTTTGTTCCTAAAAACCCATTTAGTGTCAATTACATTTTGGTGCGTTGGTCTTGGAACAAGTTTCCATACGTCGTTGCGCTTGAATTGATCTAATTCCTCTTGCATGGCATCTATCCAACTTGGATCGGCTAATGCTTCGTCAATTTCCTTTGGCTCCAGTTGTGATAGAAAGCATGAGAACATTGCATCTTGTTGTTGGTTCCTAGTAGATGATCGCGTCTTTACTCCGTCACTTGGATTTCCAATGACTAAGTCATGTGTGTGACTTCTTAGCCATTTTCGATTTGGTTGGAAACTTGTTGGATTCTCAGAGTTTCCTTCTTGTTGGAATACTTGTTGTGATTCCACTTGTTGTGAATTGTTGACGGTTGCATCTTCATCTACTGGAGTTCCTTCTTCTTGAATTCTGGGTGCAGTTTCGGTTGTAGGTGTGCTTGATATTTCGAGTGTCACATAGGATATTGCCTCAATTTGGTGAATACCCATATCACTTGATTCTTCTACTTCCTGCAACACATTATCTTCCAACATATCGTTAGAAATAATTAAATTACGATTAACTTTACTATCTTTGCCATTTTTGTCGTGATTTTCATCGAACACAACGTGAATCGATTCTTCTACCACCATGGTTGATTTGTTGAATATTCTGTACGCCTTGCTGGTGGATGAATATCCTAAGAATATTCCTTCGTTCGCACGTTCGTCAAAAGTCTTTAAATAGGACTTTCCATTAACAAGTACAAAACATTTACACCCAAATGTATGAAAATACGTGAGGTTGGGTTTCCTCCCTTTTCATAATTCGTATGGTGTTTTGTTATATGACTTGTGGATTAGACTGCGATTTTGAGTATAACACGCCGTATTGATAGCTTCTGCCCAAAATCTCTTTGGTAGTTCTGCAGCTGATATCATGACACGTCCAGCTTCTTTGAGTGTCCTGTTTCTTCTTTCAGCTACTCCATTTTGTTGCGGCGTTCGTGCGACAGATAGTTGGTGTAGAATCCCTTGTGAATTGCAATAGGATTGAATCACGCCATTCACAAATTCGATTCCTCGATCGGTTCGAATTGTTGCAATCTTCATATCTTTTTCGACTTGTAGTTGCTTTAGCAGCTCCGGCAACTTTGATTCAACTTCACTCTTTTTCTATATGAATATTGTCCATGTGTACCTGGAAAAATCATCAACAACAACCAAAGTATATTTCCTACCACTTATACTTACTAGGTCTACTGGACCAAATAAATCCATGTGCAGTAGACTTAAGGGTCTTGATGTTGACTCTTGAGCTTTGGCTTTGAATGATGCTTTGATTTGTTTTCCTTTCTGGCATGCATCGCATATTTGATCCTTTTTGAACGCAATGTTGGGTAGTCCTTCGACTAACTTCTTTTTGGCAAGCTTGTTGATGGTTTTGAAATTCAAATGATTTAGCCTTCTGTGCCATTCCCAACTAGCTTCATTCGAATTATTTGCCATCAAGCATACAGAATCTTTTGTTGTACTCCAATCTACAACATACATGTTTTTCTTTCTTGATCCGGCGAGTACGACTTCTTTCGTGGATTCGTCTTTGACTTGACATTTGCCTTTGTAAAATTCTACGAGATATCCTTTGTCACAAAATTGACTTGTACTAAACAAGTTAAATTTTAATCCTTCGACATAAGATACGTCATCAATTCGTAGACCATTTTTCACAATTGCGCCAGTTCCTTTTGTCATTCCATATCGATCGTTTCCACCGAAAACTACTTTTGGTCCTTCGATACTTTTGAACTCAACTAGACTAGCTTTATTGCCGGTCATATGTCGAGAGCATCCGCTATCGAAATACCAAACTTCCTGCAAAAAAGATTAATTTCTTTTAGGTACCCATACTTGTTTGGGTCCTTTTGTGTTAGTAATTTTTGGCATCCAAATCCACCTAGATCCCATTGATCCAAGAGTAGGTGATTTGTAACCATTAAAAACTTTATAATTATAACGCACTTTCGAATAATGATTCGGTGGGGGTTGAGAAGCTGATAGTTGCTTGATTCTATGAAATAGAGCAAATCTGGACTTGGTCCATGGTTTGATTTCAAGCGACCAATCTTCTTCTGAGGGATATAATCTCCCAGCCCCAATTCTCGGAATTCTTCCCATATTCCTATGAGGTTTTATTGCACTAGACTCGTTGGTTCTCCTTTGAGATACAAATTTTTGCCTTTTAAAATTTTGTTGTCTTGCCAAGATATCACTGTGTTGATTCGGCCTTGCAACAATTTTCTGGGCATTAATTTTGTTTCCAACTCCTTGTCTCATTGTGCTGTGTTGACTTTTTACAAATTTTACCACTGGAACATTATTAATTAAAGTAGTAGTAGAATTAGTCAACTTTTGAGCGGTTTTAGAACATGATGGATTGTAGCCTAGTCCGGCTTTATCTCCAGCGGGTTTTTGCATGTTTACCATTTTATTCATTATTTTGGATGAATGCGTAAATGATGCGATTACTTCCCGAAGGTTATGTTCTCGAACCTCTCTAGCTTTGCACTCTTCTTGAAGTCGAACATTTTCGGCTTTCAAATTACTCATTTCATTTAGAGCATTTTGCAATTTTTGTGACATTTCTTCCTTTTCAAGAATTAACGTATTATTGCGCTCTTTGATTTGAGTATGAGTGGCCATGACCTTTTGACAATCTTTCATAAGACTTTGAAAAGATTTTTGAGTCTCAAAAGAAGTGTCAACAGAACTAAAAGAACTAGAAGATACCCAGACTTGTTTGGGTCCTTTTGTGTTGGTAATTTTTGGCATCCAAATCCACCTAGATCCCACTGATCCAAGAATATGTGATTTGTAACCATTGAAAACTCTATAATCATAACGCACTCGCGAATAATGATTCGGTGTGGTTTGGAAAGCAGATAGTTGCTTGAACCTAAGAAAGGTAACAAATTTGGACTTGGTCTATGGTTTGTCTACAAGCAACCAATCTTGTTCTGAATGATATAATCTCCCAGCCCCAATTCTCGGAATTCTTCCCATATTCCTATGAGGTTTTATTGCACTTGACTCATTGGTTCTCTTTTGAGATACAAATTTTTGCCTTTTTAAATTTTGTTGCCTTACCGAGATATTATTATTTGGATTCGGCCTCGCAACATTTTTTCGGGCATTTATGTGATTACCAACTCCTTGTCTCATTATGATATGCTGACTTTTCACAAATTTTTCCACTGGAACTTTATTGATTAAAGTAGTAGTAGAATTAGTCAGCTTCTCAGGGGTTTGAGAACATGATGGATCGTAGCCCAGTCCAGCTTTATCTCCAGCGGATTTTTGCATACTTACCGTTTTATCCATTATTTAGGATGAATGTGTAAATGATGCGATTACTTCCCGAAGGTTATGTTCTCGAACCTCTCTAGCTTTGCACTCTTCTTGAAGTCGAATATTTTCGGCTTTCAAGTTGCTCAATTCAAGTAGAGCATTTTGCAATTTTTGTGCCATTTCTTCCTTTTCAAGGATTAACAAGTTATTGCGCTCTTTGAATTGAGTATGAGTGACCATGACCTCTTGACAATCTTTCATGAGACTTAGAAATGATTCTTGAGTCTGGAAAGAGGTGTCAACTGAACTAAAGGAACTAGAAGATACCTCTTCGTCGGTTTCACGCGTCATCAAGCATTCCTCATGTTCGGATGTCTTGCCTACTAAGCATAGTAGCACCGTATCTTCTTGTGATGAATCACTCTCGTCACTAGATGATTCTTCGGATTCACTTGTTTCTAGCGGATCGCTTATTAGTGCCTTCCGCTTGTCCTTTTTGAATTTCTTCTCTTTCGACTTGTATTCAACCTGTGGAGAGTTAGAGTTGTTCGAATTTTTGTTCACCTTGGGGTGTGGACATTCGGCTATAAAGTGTCCTCGCTTCCTACAATTGTAACACACATTTGTGTTGTCTTCGGCAGATTCTCTTCTTGATCTTCTATTTTCTCGAAAAGAACTTCATTGTGGTGATCCTTTGTTCTTTCGCATGAACTTCTTGAATTTTCTAACAAATAAGGAAAATTGTTCGTCAGATAAAAAATCATTATTTCCTATTGACCTTGATGAGGATGGTTGTTCGGCCATCAATGCCGATGTTCGTTCATCGCGTTCTTCTTCGACTCGTGTCTTCATCTCAAACTCGTAAGCCTTAAGATCACTAAAGAGTTTATCCGTAGATAATGTCCTTAGATCTCTATGGTCACGCATTGCGGTCACCTTCATATCCCAACTTGTAGGTAGTCCGCGTAACACTTTGAGCGATATTTCCTTCTGGGTAATGGCCTTTCCCAGATCCGTGATCTCTCCAAGGATTTTGATCAATCGAGCTTCCATATCAGTAATGCTTTCGCTTGGAAGCATTTTGAAATCTTCGAACCTCTTCATAGCGATGGTTAGTTTGTTGTCTTTTTCTTGTTCGTCGCCTTCACCGATGCTAATGAGAGTATCCTATATTTCTTTTGCTGTAGTGCACTTTCTAATCTTTGGGAATATGGTGTCATCTACGGCTTTGAACAAAATATATTTGGCAATGTCGTCCAAATTATTTCGTCCTCTATCTTCACTCGTCCACTCCATTTTTGGCTTTGGAATATATTGTGGACGCGTTTGGAGTTAGTGCGGCGACAGTATTGACTTGCATAATCGAGATAGGACCATTTGTGATGACTTCCCACATTTCATCATTTAGAACAAATAAGTGCACCTGCATGCGTATTTTCCAATCATCAAATTTGTCAAGTGAGAAAAGCAAATTTTGAGCAAGAACCATATCTCTCTTCATTTTGAAGTTTTGAGATCTATCTAGCAGTCACAAATGACTCAAAAGACAACTGCTCTGATACCACTTGTTGGTCCCGAATGGGTGGCGAAAAGTCTAGCGGGGGGTGTAACACCCCACTTTTCTAAACTTAATTAAGGTACTAAAGCCAAATTAAGATAAACTAAGAAGCTGAAATAAAAACAACTAAATAACATAAGAGGTGTCACCGCCACAATCACCGCCCATGGTGACTGCACAGGCTACAAAAGGGATCTAAGAGTCAAGCTCAAAGTAACTAGAACCAAGTATCTAGGGGATGAAACCGCAGTGTCCAGCACCAACAAAAGGATAGTCGACTACAACCCAAACATAACAAGGAGTTTAGACTACAAAGTTATGTAAATTAAACTAGTCTAACTCGTGCTCTCTTTCTTACGAACTGGGCCCACCTGAAAGGGGTTAACAAACAAAAAATAGCAAACAAAACCCGTTAGCACGAAACTAAGTATAACGCCACTCAACCCTATAAAGTAATACAATATATACTCTTGGAAACAGCAGTTTCACATTCTTAGATCAAACAAGTGTAAACACTTAAACATACTTTGGCGTTAACTTCTAGATGCTTGCAACCTAATAAACATATAGGCACGTTCTTACCATAAACAACTCATCACATTCTCAACTTATGAACAATCTAAAGCTTTCTCAAGTACTCAACAATCTCATGCTTTCTCATATAATCAAATAAGCAATCTCATGCTATCAAATACTCGTCGTGCAATCTCGTGCAAGGCATATAACTCATAAGTAATCTCATACTATCAAATGCTACTCATGCAATCTCATGCAAGACATATCTCATAGGAAAACTAGTGCTATCATATACTACTCATGCAATCTCGTGCAAGACATATCTCATAAGCAACTCATGTCATCATATATTACTCATGCAATCTCGTGCAAGACATATCTCATAAGCAAACTAGTGCTATCATATACTACTCATGTAATCTCGTGTAAGACATATCTCATAAGCAAACTCATGCCATCATATACTACTCATGCAATCTCGTGCAAGACATATCTCATAAGCAAACTCATGCCATCATATACTACTCATGCAATCTCGTGCAAGACATATCTCATAAGCAAACTCATGCCATCATATACTACTCATGCAATCTCGTGCAAGACATATCTCATAAGCAAACTCATGCCATCATATACTACTCATGCAATCTCGTGCAAGACATATCTCATAAGAAAACTCATGCTTTTATATAAGTATAGATAGATATACATATATACTCTTTTGTAAAAGAAGTGCTTTTTTTGTGGAGGTTTCTTAGAGCAAAAAATGACTCGCTTTGCTCTTCTTTTCTTAGAGTCTCAATGACTCGCTTTCTTAGAGTCTCAATGACTCGCTTTCTTTCTCTTGAGTCTCTTGACTCGCTTTCTCTTTACTCGTGGGCGAGGCAGGACTTCACCATAATGTGAATGTACCTATTGGGCTCGGCGTCTAGCCGGCCAATCTCTCATCCCGCCCACAGAACCAATCTTGTGGTTCTAAACTCAAACTCTGTGGATTCAGGTATCGAACTATCAGTGTGCACACCCCCTAACTAGGATTCCAAGCCTGGCGGGCAGTTTCTAACCTCGTAACGTGGAATATGCCACGTTACATGATATCGGATCGCAATATCCGTTGCTTTTTCTTTTACTCCAAAAAGACATAGTCCAAACGGGTCCTCTAAAACAAGATTTTCCTCACAATAGATATATATAGATATCACTCATGCAATCCAAACATGCACAACTTTTCTTATGCAAATATGCACATAACTTCTCAACTCATTCTCAATATGGCAAGATAGTGACTTTCCTACATGGATATGAGTTTTTGGAAAATAATACTTAGGCTCACGTTGGCCACTTATGCACTTTTAAAACATGATATGTTCAACAATGCCATTTATTGTAAAACAATGCTTCCTTTTCTAATCACTGTGAAAACTCAATAAATACTTAAATCATGCTTGTTAACCATAACTTGACAAATCTTCTCATCAAACACTTAGCATGCAATTCAATATGTACTTAGAACTCAAAATACACATCTCGTACTCATTTACTGCAATTTATTCTTTCAAGATAAACATGCTCTAAACAATTGGAATCTTGACAGTAAACTCAATAAATCATGACACACACTCGAGGCATGCTCTTCTAACTAAACTCAATAATTAAAGCTCATACATCTCTACTTAGCAATCAGATAAAAACATACTCAGCAAATAAATATTCAAGTCTGATGCTTCTCAATTTCATTTACTAGAACAACATCTGTAGGAAAATCTTCTACAAAAACTAACACCAAGAGCTCATTTCTTAAACAAACTTAACACTATCAAAGTCAAAACGTGCGTCAAGACGGCCCTGAGGTACCGAGCCACAAGGGCCCACGACTCCTCGTCCAAAATGACACGTAGCTAAGCCACAAAGGCCCGGCCACTACACAGAGAACTCTCAACGGGGCTTGGGGCGGGGCTTAGCTTGGCCCGCCCCTTGGACCGCCTAAGACGCGGATCTGGGCAACGACCCTCCTCTAGGGCCGTCCCCTAGAGCCGGTCTACTACGGTGCTAGCCAACGATCTCCTTTGTGAGCCGTTGGCTAGGGTCGTGAGGCTTATTGGTGCACACTGTCTGTGCACCAGTGGGCTTCTTCTCATCTGCAAATAAAATTTCAAGCATTTCCTACACATCCAAACCATCAACAACACCATCATAAATCAACAATAGTTCACTTAATAGCTCAAACACTTCAATAATCTAACATTTTTACTCATTTCTACTCAACAGTAGACTTCACAGAGTCTAGAAAATAGCTTGGGAGTCCATGGGTTATACCTTTGAAGCTTTCTTCTTCTTGCTTGGATTCCACCTTCTTCCTTAGCTAGCTGCAACCTCCTTCACCTCCTAAACATCTCAAACAACCCACACAACCATCTTAAAACTAGAACCTCAGAGATACAAGATGAAGGGAAACAGAGAAAGAATGAATGGCCAAGTTTAGCTGTGAACTTACTGGGATTTCTTCTGGATGTCTTGTAAAGCTTTTGGGAGGAAGACAAGGTTGGGAATCAAGAGGCAAAGTCTGATAATGGCTCAATATATAGTAGCACAAAACCCTAGGATGATTCCTCATGATTGGTGGAGGGTAGAAGAGTAAAAATCTTGGCTAAAAGATATTATCAGACAAATTTGGTTGCTTGTGGTCCACCATGCTCCATGAACCAATGGCTAGAATTGCTATTTTAAGATAGTTTGGGGTTGAAAAAGGAATTTTTCCAAAACGATTTCTAGATAAACACTTGATTTAGGCTTCTCAGATTTCTCCCGATTTCACTCAGATAGGTTTCTCAATTCAAAACTTGGCACGCAATGTACCCGAAAATTTAGGATGTTGGTTTTAAATCAAGTCTTGGTGTTGAATTTAATTTAAAGTGGCTCAAAATATTTTATTCAACACCGATTTCATCGCAAAAATTTTTATGGAGTGAAAATTGACTATTTTGGATTTTCTTAAAACTGGATTATAAAATGAAATTTTGGGTTGTCACAGTTATACCGTTGCAAAACCTATTTTGTATATAAAAGTATATCTACGTAGTTTTACGTGTTGGAGTGGGTTTACTTAGCATTATTCGCTAATTTTGTAAAAATGTGTTTTCAGGATCTGGATCTTGTGGCTAGTTGAGAGCGCGGCGTAGAGTTTGTACCTCAATTATGGTATAGTTGTTTGGATTAAGACATTTGTATTAGGCAAACCTTGTATTTGGATTTGAGTAGAAAACTGTTGTAGCCTGTGCATTTAGGTTTAAAATAACCTAAGTGTGACATAAACCCCATTGGTTTAAAGTTTTTGAATTCGCTTCCGCATTTCTTTGGGTTTTCTGTGTTTAGAATTTGGGGGTGTTACACCCTGTTCTTCAATGGTAAAGGCAACATTTTTTTGCTTTTTGGTGTGATCAGCGAGTATTTCCATTTCATAAGTTTGCAAATTTCTGATTAATTGAGCAACAAAATTGTTTTCCCAACCTGCATTTTCTTGAATAGCAGTTACCTTCATCCTGAAATACTTAGCACACCGTGACAATGAACAAAGAAGCAAAAAGAACACAAATATTAATAACTGCTGAAAACTTGAGTTCAAGAAGCACGGAATAGCCAAATCGATAGACTAATAACTTAAATCTCCGGGCTCTGATACCAATTGAAGTTATACGGTGGGTCTTGAATGTAAGTTAAAACATATAGTTCTACTTAATTTTAGTTAACACATTAACATACCATTCATTAAGGTGTTTTTCGAATAAACAAAAACATATTAAAAGTAAGAAAGTAGAACCAAGAACATAGCAATTGTTTACACAGTTCAGAGCTAAACTCCTATGTCTGCGGGGCAACTTACGTCAGCCCAATCCACTAGATGTTCACCAAGATTACAAGGGGTTTGAATACAAAAAGGCCTCAGCCACATAAACCGACTTTAATCTTCACAACATCTGATTTAGGAGAGGTGCGTGCATGTCGTTTTTCTTCTTCAAGCTTCAACATTGCTGCGTCAGCTTTAGGGTGACTGATCCAGCGAGATTATAGATTGTTAAACTGATTTAATATAAAGAGAATAACCCTTACAATGTTACCATATAAAATCGTGGGGAATAATGATAGAAAACCAATGCATTTATACTAGTTGAGATGTAACCAACTTTCCAAGTGAATGCTGCCCACAATTCCTTTGATAAAAGAGATCCACACACTTTAATCCAGGCTGAATACCAGTTCAGTCCAACTGAAGTTGGTTAGAGAAAACCGCCAAAAGATATATGCTGACTCTGATCCAGCGTAAATAGAGATTGAGGCAGAATATAATACTGAGACAGAAGTTGATAGGAGTGCGGTCCAACAATTTTAGCTAATTATATTCTAACCTATGTCAAATAAATTAGCCAATTACAATAAGGTTAAACGTGTATCTACACTTACAATTACTTAATAATTATTGTGATAATTATGAAATTAATTACACAGATATTAGTATAATTGATTAATAATTATTATGCTAATTAAGCTGATAATTACACAAATATTTGTATAGTTACAATTAAACATGGGTTTTGAATTTTTATAATAATTACAATTAATTCATTCTGATATGAAGGATGAGGAAAAAATTAATTGTGATAAGGTGAAAATGAATATACTTAAGGTATAAAAGTATAATCACACCTATATTAGTATGATTGATTAATAGTAATTGCCTAATAATTATTACTCCGTATATTAATTATTAAGCTAAACATTAGTGGTTTGATTTATTTTTATAATAATTATAATTAAATTATTTCTCATTTTTTTCCACATTTATTTTAGTAAAAATATAATTACATAAATTATATTACATATCGATCTTTTTAAGATAATTGCAGATAAACGAGTCATATATTATTTAATTAATTGAGTGATACTTTTGCACTAATCTTATAATCAAATAAATGTACACGTTCAATATTAAATTTTTTAGTAATTTTATCTTTAATTTTATTATCTAAATATATAATAAAAAAGTTTATCCGTACATCGCACGAGTAATTTAGCAATTATTTGTTCGAATTCAAACAAGGATAACATCAGAAAACATAATCGATCCAACCAATATCATCAATTGCACTATATAATATTTGATGATATAATATATGTAATTGTATATCAATCTAAATATTCTTAAAATATTATAATATAATTCATTCCGTGCTACGCACGGATGAAAATATTAGTTAACATTAAAACAAAAATTTGGGAGAAGAAAATTAAAACAAAATCATGTTTAAATTACCTAATTAATCAACTAATCAAACGAATTACCGGAACGTGAGGAATGGGAACAGTAACGAATCCCAGAGAATTGAAGCTCCAATCAAATTCACAATTTTGAAAACTTGAACAGATGGCAAATTATGGTCCAGCATAATAAAAAGTACATTTTTAATATACTAAATGTATATTATTTTTGTATTAAATGTATATTATATAATATAATATACACTCAGAACAAAAATAATATACATCCCTTGAATATAATATATATTATTTTATATTGAATGTATATTATTTTTGTATTGAATATACATTATTTTACAATAAACAAAATATGGTGCACACAACTTGTGTGGACTCTGATCCACCCAACAATGATTAGAACAGACAGTTTGGACTTGCAAGTTGCAACCGACCCAACTCAAACAACTATGCAGGGGAAATATTAATTCGTCACACTACATTTTAAAATATGCAATTTTACTGTAGTTTTGCTTAACCCAGAAGTCTATCACTCTCAACTCTCAAGTGGCAATGGGTCCCACCCAACAATAGTGAAATTCGCCAAATTGCCCACTTCCCATTGGCCAACGCCATTGACCACAATAGTAAAATATTTTGCATTTAATTTAGAGCCGAGTTAATACCCAAAATGGTACTCCGACTATGTCTTTTCTCTTAAATTGGTTCTTTAACTTTTAATTACACTCAAAGTGGTCTTCTGACTATTGAATTTTAAGTTAAAATTGTCCTCCATTAATTTTGGTGTAACGTGGATGTTAAAATGAGGGATAAAACTGATAATTTAGGGTTTCACTATAGTCAAAAGACTATTTTGGGTGCAATTAAAAGTCAAATGACTAATTTGAAAAAAGATCATAGTCAGGTGATCATTTTAAAAATTTTCTCTTTATAGTTCAAACATGATTTGTACTCATTTTGATTAAAAGGGATTGATCTTGTACTTATTTTTATTTTCTAAATAAACAATCTTTTTTCTTTAATTGTTAGCTAGAAAATTATTTTTAAAAAAATAATTTTGAATAATAATTTTAATTATTAACCTAGTACTTATATATAGTTGTACAAACTAACATTAACTTTGAATTAACTATTTACGGAGTATTATTTAGGAATAATAATTCCCATATCAAAACCAATTTTTGTAATTAATAGGTTGAGAAAGTCTCTTTGTGCTTGGGATGGTTGAAATTTAAAAATGAATTTTGGTCAAATAAAAATTTCTTTTTCTAGAGTTATCATTTTCCTAAAATGTCAACTGTAACAAGGAAGGAAAGACGGAAAGTTCCCGTCTGAAAATATCTGGTGAACTGGCCCCACCTGTCTTCTTCCCCTCCACAAAACCCCATGTCAAACCCTGATGAGTAGCAGAGAATCTCCCAGGTCGGCTCCTCCCCAGATTTTATTTCTTTTTTTAAATGAATCGTGTGTTGTTGTTATTAAAACTTATACGTCATTTTACTGTTTGCCGATCCCGTGTTTTGAACAGGAAATGGCGGGTTGAGGGAGGACTACTTATTAGAATCCTCCACCGCCTTACTTTCTACTGATATTTTCAGTTTCTCCAATGTCGGCTTTTACCTTGTCCGTACCAACATCTGTCTGTATATATGTATACACATACATACATTCTTCTTCCCCAAGATTTCATTTCTTCCATCTCCCCTCTTATCGTCGTCTTCTTCTCAATTTACTCTGTTTTTTTTTTCCGTAAAAGAGAAAAAGAAAAGGGAAATGAACCCAGAAGAGAAAAACCCATTTTCTTCTTCTTCTTCTTCTTCTTCTTCTTCTTCTTTTTCGACTTTCCGGAGACCTGAAACTCCTCCGCTACCGTCCAATACGACACCGTTTTCATCTGAGATGGATCCCGGGTTCCCTGTTTTGTCTCCTCTGTCTATGGCGTTTCCGGACCCGCATTTTTTGGGCTCCGGGTCGTTTCCCGACCCGATAAGCCAGCACCAATACGGTGCCGTGTCGTCGGCGGAGGGATTCAGTATGCCGCAGCCGCTGGAGTGTTTGCAGGAGACGCCTATACCGCCGTTTCTGTCGAAGACGTTCGATCTGGTGGAGGAGCCGTCGCTGGACCCGATCATATCGTGGGGCCCCAAAGGGGAGAGCTTCGTGGTGTGGGACCCGGTGGACTTCGCCAGGGTGATTCTGCCTCGGAACTTCAAGCACAACAATTTCTCCAGCTTTGTTCGTCAGCTCAATACATATGTGGGTATTGCCTTAACATGCAGCAGCAGCAGCTAACACATGTGGCTGCTGTGCTGTTTCTTCCCCTCTTCTCTTTTTTTCTATGTAATTCTGTCTTCGGGAAATTTCCATGTATTTTTTTTTTTTTTTTTTTGAATTTTTCTTGTAATTCATTTTGGTTTTTGAATTTTGTAAATGGAATCAAGATGATGAGGTGCAGTAGATGTTTTAGGGGAGGTTTGGCTCTGTGTAATAGTTTTAGTAAAAATAAAGAAATCTTGTACTGTAATTAAACTTGGGAGCTTTGGGGGATGATGAGCTGCAGTATAGCTTGGAAGCTTCATCTATCTTATGCAGGTAGATTCTATGGTTCTGATAAAAACATACTACATACTACATGTTACTGTTCTTTAATTTCTTCTTATGCTTATTACCAGTGAAAAATATGACTTGTTGAGAAGATTGTGTCTGTGTTGTTGTTTTGTGTCCAGAGAAATGCAGCTTCTGGTATTCATGAAACTGAGGGCCTGGTTTTGCTTTTGTTTTGTTTTGTTTTTTTTTTTGTGTAACAATTGACACAGTTTTATTTGGACTGGAAAGTTAAGATTTTGAATCTCATGTTTTTATGATAAATTGGATTGGATGGTGCTGCAGGGGTTTCGAAAAATTGACGCTGACAGGTGGGAATTCGCTAATGAGGGGTTCTTGAGAGGGAAGAGGCAGCTGTTGAAGCACATCCAGAGGCGAAAGTCTCCCGGGGGCGGGGGTTGTTCTCAACAGCACACGGGTGGAGTGGAAGGGGAGGTGGAGAAATTGAGGAAGGAGAAGAGAGTGATGATGCAGGAGGTGATTGAGTTGCAGCAGCAGCAGCGTGGCACGGTTCAGCACATGGAAGCAGTAAATGAGAAGTTGCAGGCTGCAGAGCAGAGGCAGAAGCAAATGGTTTCTTTCCTGGCTAAGGTGTTTCAGAATCCCAAAGTGTTGGCCCGGCTTCAGGAGCAAAGGACCATTGCAGCCTCTGCGAGAACAATGAAGAAGAAGTTTGTGAAGCATCAGCCACACAATAATCCCGAGCCTTCCATGGAAGAAGGGCAGATTGTCAAGTACAAGCCTCAAGTGGTGGAAGAAACAAATATGAGTACAAGCATGCCAATGCCATTTTCAGATGAACATGAATACCTAGCTGAAGAAGAGGAGGGGGTTTTCGGACTGGATCCTATATTCAAAGGGAAGAATGTTGCAAGTTCTCCACCACCCGAGTACTTAGTTTCTTTCCCCGGCGACCAATGCGAATCAGGGAAGGAGAACAACATCCCAGAATTGGTTCCAGCAGAGCTAGAGAGTATTATGGTTAAAGAAGAGGAAATTTGGAATATGGGATTTCAAGCTTCAGCTGGTATGCCAAGTTCTAGCCATGAGTTGTGGGGCAATCTTGGGAGCAGCTACACTGATATTGCAATTTCAGATATGTGGGATATTGATCCATTGCACACTACCACAAGTTCAGGTATAATAGAACAGTGGCTGGGTGATGATTCTCCTCTTGCCCAGCCTCAGCCTCAGCCCAGAGATGATAATTCTAAGAAATCCGATCCTTAAGGCCGGCCTTCAGCTTCCATACTTAAGCTTGATTATATAACTTTTTATTATGATCTCAGGTCGTTCAGTTGATAATTTGATATCTTTAAAAGAAGAAAAAAAAAAAAAAAAAAAAAAAAAAAAAAAAAAAAAAAAAAAAAAACTAGTATTGCCTTCTAATTTAGTGCAGCAATAGATTGGTTTTGATATGGGAGCGCATTAGTCAAATTTATTTAACTTTCAATGCGTAACAATTGTAAAGGATCAGAGGACCAAAAAAATAGTTAACATTAACGATCTCTCAGAAAGAAGTTGCATGAAATCTTTCACCATTCCGGCGCTTGAATGGTGTGAATTTCCCAACCCAATTTAAAATTGCAGTGTTTATTGATACAAAATCAGTAGTTAAATTTTGAAAGAGAGAAAAAAATAATTATAAATGATTGCTGGAGTAGTACAACATTCGGCAAATCGGTGTCTTAATGGAAGAAATTATACATGCACGCTGCTGCTGATTGTTTCTCAACGGGCTACCTGAACTAGTATTTACAAAATTCAGCCTGCAAAACACGCATTGAAACACAAGTCAAATTCTGGAACCCGAGGTACAAAAACTAGCAGCATAACTATATCTCATGCCTCCTCAATCCTCATGTCTAGAAGCCTATATATCTATCACACCCGCATCTCTAACCTTGGTAAACATATCCCTCAACTTATAGCAAGTCAAGTCAATTGAATATATTATGCTTCTAAGATTCCCCAATAAAACTCTTTGAGCACGCTAGATAAGAAAAGACATCAAGTTCTTTGAAGGTACAGTAAAGAAACAACGACAAGCCCATAATCGTAGGATATGGAATGCAATCGTTACTCCATTCCATTCCGCTCTCTACTCTTTTCGCACCACAAACTAATATAGGTATCATATTGATTTGGAAAAAGGGAAATAGTTTTACAGGTTTCAATATATAATACCTACCTCACATAATTGAAGCAGCATCCCTCCAAAAGAAGCTGAAAAACAAAGAATGCCAAACACTATGTGCAGATATCCAACTTCGTATGTACTTTCATGCATTCATGTGAGCAATTGCATGTCAGTACGACCTGGCTGGGGTGTTACAGGAAGTTTAATCAACGGTCTCAACAAATCCATAATAGTTGAAAAGGAAGGGCGTTTCCATGGCTCACTGCATCATGATTCAAGTGCTCGCTTAGAATACACACAAACAAACAAACAAACAAACAAACAAACTGACTGCTGATACTAGGTGTAAGAGAAACTCCAAATCAACTCACTTCGCCCAGCAAGCCTCAATAATTGCCGCAACTTGGGGATTCAAATCATGTGGAATTTCAAGCCTTTTGCCCTTAAAGCCAACAGCTGCCACAACCTGCATGATTGTAGATGTTGAGCTATATTTTATTAGCCCCTCCAACAACAACTTTCCACCCTTTCTTTCGAGATACATACCTGTGCAGGATTCAAATTACCCCAGGGCTGTTGCAATGTAGCCAGCTCCCATAAAATTACTCCAAAACTATACACATCTGATTTTTCATTAGATGGTTCATCGCGGAGAACTTCAGGTGCCATCCACTCTGGCTGTGAAAGAAATTACAGTTGAGGGAGGTTTCAACATATATAATTATTTAATTATCAAAAGCAGTAGTCATACACTCAAACATGAAGCAGAGAGGTATTGAAACTTACAGTTCCAGCAGCCGACTTTGATGAAAGAAATGTGTTTGCTTTTAAGCGGGAAAGGCCAAAATCACACACCTGATCAAAACATACGTCAGGTAACTTGCACACCCATAAACTGAGAACGAGAGACTTCAGTTTCAACTTCAAAATAGACTCTACAACTCCACGTGATACACAGTATAAATAAATAAATAATAAAAAAGACAGACTGAATATATGTAAAACAGATAAATTTAGAATGCCCAGCACTTGATGCAGAAGCAATTACACTGCAATAGATAAAATAGTTGGCCACAATATCTACACGGGAAATCTGAAAAAAGTCACTAAATCATGCTGCTAACCTCATCAATAATCCCAACACATATTGCATGTTCATGGTTTTTGAAAAGGAAATTATCTCACCTTCACTGTATACTTCTTGTCAACTAAAAGATTTGGAGATTTTAAATCTCGATGAACAATCGGTGGATTTCGTTTATGAAGATAATTCATCCCCTTCGCCTGTGCAAGTTGATACCAAAATATTAGGCCAGAAACAGAAGTTTATGGAGCAGGCGCAGCGATACAGATACAGACACAGACAGAAAGAAACATGCATTCATATATACCACATCATAAGCCATACAAAGCCGCCGCTTCTCATCCAATGCCTCCCTTGCACCATGTTTGTGTAGAAGTCTATATAAACTACCTCTGAAATATGAAATACAACCAAACAGAACATTTAAATCAGTCTGCTAAGCTAATAGTACTACAAATAGGAGGAAGTTTCTTCTGAAGAAGCTACAAGATGAGACCTTGATAAATATTCTGTAACTATTGACAAATTTGGAGGCTGTGTAACAGCACCCATGAAAAGAACAATATTTGGATGGCGCAAGCGTTTCATGATTGCAACCTAATCCAACAAATTAAAAGATAAAACAAAATTAAAATTCAGACAATAAAGTATAGCTAATATCCCTCAGATGGGGGAAGAGAACATGAGACCCAGTGCAGACTCTTACCTCCCGCAAAAATTCATGGTATCGCTCAGGATGAAAATCTTGTTCCATGAGAATCTTCACAGCAACATCCTGAATGATAAAGGTCACAGTGAATTGCATGATGCCAAAATAAGTAGAAGGAAGTACCATAAAGTACTCTGAAATCTGAAAAAAAAACAACTGAAATGCCACAATTTAATAGCAGGACATATTTGAACTCAGCAATTGAGGCAAGCTTGAAGAAAGCATTTCAGAAGAAAAGCAAAGTGCGTACACAATGAAAAATCCTACACATTTAAATGCACTTTTAAAAGCCAAGATAAGATACTCAATGGGTGGGCTCCAAATGAGGTGAATTTAAAGAATATAGGTCTTACAGATCCATGCCAATCAGCACGATGAACTGTACCAAAAGAACCTGAAAATAAGAAAGCCATGTCAGCTGCAGAATGCACTAAACTGTAATCACCATACAAAATATAAGGCCATGAGATTCATTATACACCACTGTATAGAAGCATCCAGAATTACCTGCACCAATTCTCTCTTTCAGAACAAGGTCAGTCCAAGGAATATCCAGGTCTTCTACATCAATTACAAGCTCCTTTGGTTTACGCAGAGCTAGTTGACCTCCATCTGTAAACCTTGTGTCTTTAGTTGAATCTAACCTTGGGTCAGGTCGAATTATAGGCAGTTGAACATCTCTGCCCACGTTCATTGAGTTTATGATATTAGGACCATACATTCCGGCTCGTTGTGATTCTACACCACCCCCCATTCTCTGGGCATTAGTTGGTGGTAGAGGAAACCTAGAAATTTCCTCTTGATTGCTCGAACTAGGAATAAAGCAGTTCCTATCCATGCCACCACTATCTGCCTGTTTAGGAAAAACTGGAACACCAGCATCTCCACTAACAGTAGTCCCTAGCATACATTATGAAATTCAGATATTATTGAATATATGAATCGATCAAAGAATCCCGTTAAATAATGCAATCAATACCAGATAATAATCTGAAGCTCATGCCAAAAACATTCACAATCATATACATGCAACTAAATTTACTAAGAGCAGTTTCTCAATTCATCTAAACCATCTTGAATGGGAGATAAATATTATTCGTTTTTGCCTCCTAAATTCTTAGGGAAGAAATCAACTATACTTATAACTCAGGTGACAAAAAAAAATACATTTATAGAAGCAATTAAAAGTTTAAAAGAAACAAAATTTTAATTAAATAAATAAAAGTAAAAGATTCATTAGAACTTCCAAAACACAAGATTGGAAACAAGAAAAATACTCCAGCCAAAACTGTGACCCATGTTCAAAGGGAAAAACACATGTACCACTCAGAAATTTTAACAATACCACCCTGGGGTATGGGGAGATGGAGAGGATAAGGAAATTACATTTATAATGAAAAATTATACCCCACCCCACCCCCCAACCACCAAAAAAAAAAAAAAAAAAAAACCATTTAAGGTAGCTTAACATTTCTTTTAAGCATATTGAATCCAAAAAACACATTCTCTTAAATTTTAACAGTCCAAACCTGCCTTTCTTTTTATTGTGAAAGGGGGTTCCAAACTGTGTTTATCTATCTACATTCTACAGCAAATTCTAGATCTATTATGTGAAACTCAAAACTGCTTGCACTGACACAGCATAATAAATAAATAAGATACTAAGAACAAAAGGAGAATTTCAGTATGTACCCACCTGTAGAAGAATCATTGAACACAAGATTAAGTGATTGGCAATCTGAGAAATACTGCTTGGCCAATAACTTGAAATCAATCCAAGGTTCAACTTGTTTGAATCTGGGGAAGCGTAATGGAGAAGAAATCGAAATGGAAGATGGACCATTTAGCATTGAATCGGGTTCGCATAAACATCCTGGCATTCCAACCAAATCAACAAGGTATTCCCTGTGGTAACATAAATTTTCATCTCAGCACAATTTATTAGATTTAACATCTAATTAGCAGGTAAAATACTTGATAAGAACACCATCGAAGTCTTCATTAACTGTACACATTTTTTTTATTAGTTAAATGCGTAAACCTAATATCAACATGTGAAATCATGTCCTGACAGTCAACTTATCATCAGTTTCCTTCTGATGTCATTTGCTTTTCAGCATTCTTAGTTTCCCCTTCTTTGCCACCATTAGGTTTGGTAAAACAGAATTACTCACATCAGTATACAGCCACAACATTTGTTTTACCACTAACTAGTGAAGAATGTGACAACTCAAAGCCTATGATGAATTAAGATCGCAAATCCCCTGAAGTCGGCACCCAACAGGCCAACACCTCCATAAAGAAAATCTCTCAAATGAAAAAACTGAAAATGGTAAAGGATATCAGCGCAGGTCCCACACTTTACCTGTCAAGGCCAAATCGAACAAGACAGGAGGAAGCATCATCCCGATTACAATACCTACAACCCTTGGCAATTCGACAAGGCAAATCAATAGTGTCAGCAAGTACCTGCAGTAACCATAGTTCAAGAGCACATCAAAAGAAGAATCTTTCAAGAGAAATCTTACCATCATTTCACAAACTAATTGAGCCTCAAAAGAGTTGTCATGACTCATGTGGATATGGATATGGATATTTAAGAGTTTACTGTTTAAGTATTTAGACTGACATGCCCAAAGGAAAAAAAAAAAAAAAAATCAAGTGGGCCATGGACCAATAGGAATTTGTTCACTATATAATGCCTAATATACAGAACCCAAAACTACACACCTAAACAACATTATTGCAGAATGATTTACCAAAAACATACTTTGAACAGCAAAGAGCGGTGCCTGCAAAGGCCAACAGACAAGTTACCAATGGGAATCACTATGGATCCTAAACAATCCTTTAGGTCATCTCTGCACTCCTTCCAGATAGGAACCAAGTCAGTTTCTCCAGCAGAAGCTGCGCCCCTTATGAATGCAATAAAAATTATTTAGAAAAAGGATAGAAACCAAAATCATATTGCTTGAGAATTTATTTGTAAGACCTGTTTCTCAGTTTCTCACCCCATGTGATTGCAAACAAGCTTTGCAAGCTGGTCAACAACCTCTTTTGTTGTGATGCAACTAGGGGACAGATTATGAATGCGATTTTGTAATTCCTTTAAGCTGGGATCAGTACGTCGATCAATCAAAGTCACTTCAACTGAAGGTAGTATGGATGGATCAGCAGCCTTTAATGATTCAAGTGATGGAATACGCCCACTTTCTTGCAGATCAGAGCAAACAATCCACACATATGGATCCATCCCATGAATCAAGTAAAAGCCATCAGGAATTTTGTCAAAGTATGATAAGCATCCATTTACCTGATGATCAATAAATTTTAATAGCCACAAAAGTTTAAGGAGAAAGAACAGGGGGAAGGCTGAGATTATCATAAATTAAACTCTCTTTATTTGGACCCCAAAAACAAACACATATAGAACCTGTTTTCTTTGTATATAAAATAACCAAATGGAACTTCGACTTGATCTATGAACGCCAAAATTAAGAATAGCGACATGGAAATCACATAGGGAAAGATGTTGGATACTAACTCCAAGAACTTAATGTATTCATGATAGTCCAACTCAAGTGTTAGTCCCTTGCTAATTGGGGTAGACATTTGTTCAAGATACATCAAGAAATGGAGTAACACATAAAGGGTTAGATAAATAAAGAGAAGTTTCTGTCAGCTGTAAGTTCATTGTATTGTCAACTGTCAAGAGTAAAGACACTAGTCACACCTTGGGTAGAGCTTCAGAAAAGTTTTGTGGATACTACTAGGTACCATCTACATGGTCTAAAGTCAGAACAATCCCTAATATTCTTTTGGAAACAGGAAGGAGGAGGAGAGGGAGTATGGGGTTGGGACGTGGGGTGACTGATAATTTCCTTTTATTTTTGAATTTCTACTGTGACAAAACATAGAGCTTATCCTACACTGAAGTTATTGTGATTCTTGAGCCTTTTGAGAATCAAGATAATATCAGTTTTGCCAAGCACAAGCAAAAAAAAACTAAGCTTTGTAGGGACTTAGTAATAGAACAGATAAATTGCACCCCAGTTTTGAGGGGTTGCCACTTGCCATCATTTTCAAAAAAGGTCAAACCCAAACTTTGAAGCACTAAGCCAATCTAAATAAGTAGCAAAACAACAAAAATGGAACGCATGAATTCATTACAATAAAGATCACTATTCCACCACTTCTTTCCACAGCCTTCAAGTTGGCTTTTTTTATGGAACACAATTCATTACAATGAAGATTACTATTCAAACACTTCTTTCCACAGCCTTCAAGTTAGTATGTTTTTTTTATTAGTAAGCAGTTACAAACTAGTTGGAGTAGGGATTTTCCACCTAACCTTCAAAGATTCCAATTAGCAGTTCTTGCAGACTTCTGCTTAGTTATCTTCAATACTGTGTTCCATTTTATAGAACTCAATTTTTTAATCTACAGTGGATATTATTAGGATCAGAAGTAATGCTTCAACCACCCAGGCTGCAGAATACATATTGTTGAATCCTATTCATCTCTCTATGTGTTACCAATATGAATCCTCTACATTTCAGAATCCCCAAAATTTTGGTAAAGGACAAAAAGTGAGCCAAAAAAGGAAGAGGTATAATGTAAGTTGATAATTTGATTGACATAATTGATACAAGGAGTATATAAGTATACTCCGTCTATGAATGAATATACAGACTTACCCAGAATCTATGCGACATGGCCTCTGCTGAGACAGTTAAAGCTGAAGACCTTGATGCCGGCTCATCTGGCACGGGATCCAAAAAGTTGGGATCCTCTGCACAGGTAGCTTCTGAGGAAAGCCGTAACGCCAGCGCGAGCTGCATCTGATAACTCTCTTCAGTTTGCTGCGCCCAACTCTTGGACGAAGATGAGCCACCACCGCCTACGGAGGAGACTTCCGCCGCTTTTAGCCCACCAATACCGTCATTCAATTGCCCATAAGATGCATCGGGATTCGATAGCGACGGTATGCAGTATTCCCCGGAGATGGAGCTCTCCCCGAAACTACTCCCGCTAGACTGCCTCTGCAGAGCGATGGAAACCGGGTACCCGGAAGCCCCGATCCGACTCTGAGCTTGATTCATCCGATTATCAATCAAGTCAGAATCGGATCCTTTCCCCTTACTCTTCTCCCCAGACAGAGACTCGTGATACGGCGCCCCAGCTGCAGCCCCCGCAATCTTGGGCAAAAGATGAGGCGGCGGCTGGTGGAAGTTATCGTCCGGAATCTGATTCAACAAAGTATAATTCGATCGCCTACCCGGCATTTCCATCGAAAAAAAAAAAAAGTAAACCACTGAAATCCGAAATCAAAAAACCCTAGAAACCCTAGCAATCACCATCTCAGTATCACTGATCCTCATCAGTCATCACCTCCTCTCACTGTCCAGCTCTTATGGCGTTCACACTTGTCGGAGAGAGGAAAGAAATTACTATGACGTTTTCAGTTGGTGGCGCAATCGTAATATTCTGAGAATTCGGGTGGTACGATGATAATAATAATAATAATAATAATAATAATAATAATAATAATAATATAATAATAATAAAGGCCAGAATTCTTTGTTTTTTTTGCTTCTACGTTAAATTGTTTGAGGCAGGCAAAAAAAGAAAAAGAGAAAAGTGTGCTGTGTGCGCGTGAACGCGTGAACCCTGGAATTTTTGTTCCCACCTTTATTTTTGCCTCAGCTCGCAGCTCGCTGCTCGCTACAGAGGTTGGGTGCGTTGAATTCAGACTTACTGCAGGCAGTTGGACTAATTACATTTCATACAACCAATTCCATCCACATAATTAAATCCACGCTTATGAATCAATGCGATGCTGAGACCAGGGGGCGTCAATTTTGCCCACCATTAAAATGCCGCCTAATACAGGACAGAGTCAGAAAATTATTAGATTGAGGGTGAAATTTAAATAATGATAAAAATATTCATTACAAAATATCAAACAGGCACAATAAAGTTAAAATACAAGATACATAAATTATAATGGGGAATGTTTTTGATAGGTTACGCGATAGTTAGAGTCGGAGCTAAAAATATACTTAAGTAGGGTGACAAAATATGAAATATAATCAATTAGATAAAATAATTTGAATAACACTATATTCATAGATACTTTTTAATTTTAATTTTTTTAGTTAGATCAACTTTAAGTTTTTCTAAAGTAATTCGAATACAGTAAAATATAATATAAACTTGTATACTACATTAATTAAGTGATACATAAAAAGGATACTAAAAGGGTATTTAATTTGTTAATTAAATTAATTCATAAAAGTAGATCCTTTCAAAAAAAAAAATCATAAAAGTAGATAAAGGTAAAGTGATTCATAAAAAGTAGAATAAAAGAGCATTGAATTTGTTAATTAAATTAATTCATAAAAGTAAATAAAGAAAAATTGTTGTTAATGAGATTTGAACCTATAATCATATAATTTGTTTATATATCTAAAATAAAAACATAATAAGTGTAGATGAAAGTTATACCCTTCATTTATATCCCTTTTTTTCCGTTAAGTTTTATGATACATTATTCTATAAATGTTGTACTATACAATATTTTGGACAAACATACACCTACCGTTATAACTTCCGTTATTTTTTCTACTATTGATATCATACACATGCATCCACCATATATTTTCTTATTTTCAATAATAATAATAATAATAATAATAATAATAATGTAAAACATTTCTATAAATTTAATATTTATATTTTAAGAAATAACTAACATTTATATTTATATTTTAAGAAATAACTAACATATAACCTCAATAAAATCTAAATAAATTTAAAATTTGAATATAAAATATTAATATTGGGCACCTATTTTTTGCACATCGCGCATAAGAAATACTAATTTTAATATAAATTTAAAGTTCAACCAACTAAACTACTCAAACTATTAACTCTTTAAACATAAATATAAATTTTATATAACATTTACAGGGCATTTGGTTGGAGGGGGTATTATGTGGGAAAAGAATTGTAATTCTATGAGAGTTGAATTACTGGGAATAAAGTGGGAATTTAAATTCCAGTGTTTGGTTGACAGGAATAGAATTACTAGGAATTTCAATTCCAATGTTTGGTATACATGGGAATTGAAAGAGAATAAGTAGTATAAAGTAAAAAAATATCCATTATTGTTGTTAAACATTAATTTTAGGTTAAAAAAGGAAGGGGTCATTTTGACTCATCACTATCTTTTTTTCCCAGGAATTAAAATCCCCGGGGGGGGGGGGGGGGGGGGGGGGGACATGGGATTTTAATTCCATGAAAATGGGGGAATTGCAATTCCATGGAATTGCAATTCCCTCCAACCAAACTATGGAATTTAATGGCCTTTGGAATTAGGTGGGAATTAAGTCGGATGGGAATTTAAAATCCCTCCAACCAAACGCCCTGTAATGCTATATATGTATATACACATACATCTACTATCTACATCTACATCTACATGTATCTACAATTCTAATAAGAGCCAATAATGTCAGGCCCTTAACTGGAACAAAAAAATGTCGGTAGTATTGTTTCTTAAAATGAATAATTCATATTATTTTGATTTTAGTATTTTTTTTTTTATGATTTTCCTTAGTTACCCTCTATTTTATTATTTTCTTCCCTTAGATAACCTAAATTCCGTTAGTATAAGCTTTAGTAACGGAATATTCCGTTAACTATTTATTATTTTTAACTTACTCATTAATTTCTATAAGAAATGTCTTAGGTTCGAACTTCATCACAATTAGAGTTGGCATAATTGTTAAACATACACTACAAATATGTTAAAATGTATTAAAAATATATATATAACATAAAATTTAACATAAACTTTTGTCAAATAATTAGTGCGACTAAATACATAACATTCAAAGTTAAGAATCAAAGATTATAAATCAAAAACTTTAAAAATCATTTGATTTTTATAAATTAAAAAAAAAAAAATTTAGGTTAAGTTTTTTTTTTTTCGTTTAATTAATCTTATTTTGATTATTTAGATCAGAACAAAACTTAATATTTCAATTATACTTTTGCATTATTGGTATGATTTAGAAAATTATGGTATTAATATTTTTTGTATATATTTTTATAAGGGTACAATTGTACATTACTTTACAACTATTATACTGTTATTTTTTTATCGGACAAAATTATTCTTACATCATTGTCAGACCTGAGTGACCTAACTAAAAAGTTGTTGATCATAAATACAATTACACCTGGACTCAAAAACGGTAGGATCATTTTTCAAATAATTGACAATGTTGAAATCTCACTTGCTCCAATTGAACAAGTTTACACATCATAATTTTATCAATGTATAAAAACTTCTAAAGAAATTTGTAAGTTAATTTTTACTATATCATTATAACAATATCCATTGTAACTATATATTTTGAATTATTTATTATCATCCTCTATTTAGATTAATTGTAACAATTGTCATTCACAAACTCTCAAAACAATTTATCTCAACAACGAATGTAAATTAAAAAAATCAATGATTTTATTATTGTTGATGAAAAGTATGTATGCCACTTTATTACTCTTATTAAATTAAATAAATTAGTAGCTTCAACAAAAAATAATACATATGCATTTAATTAATTTAGAATTAGATGTCAATAATGTCTTTATTTAAAAAAAATTATTCATTATAAAAAATTTTAAAAAAGATATAATTTCATTAATTATATTATCTTTATTTTCCACAATTCAAATATTCATTACCTTCAAATTTATTAATTTATTATATTCACTACATTGTCCATTGTCTTCTTTTTACATTATCTTGTAATTAAATATCAAAGTTTTAATACAAAATATGTTTTATATATATATATATATATATATATATATATATATATATATATATATATATATATATATATATATATGTATGTATGTATTTACCAAGTATTTTATACAAATATAATAAATATTAATATTTTGTTCAATACTTTCATTGTCTTCTTTTTAATAAATTTATTAATTTATTATATTCACTACATTGTCCATTGTCTTTGATGGTTTTAGGGTTTTCGGGCCCAAGGAGGTCCAACACAACCTTTGGCTGGAGGGTGCACCTTTCAATAAAAGGTATGCCTATCTCGGAGATAATGCTAGTGCTCAGAACCTTTTTGGTATTCTCCCCCTCTGGGTGTTCAATTGTCTCCCCTTTTACAAGAATGGAGGAGCCTTTATATAGCGGCTCATCCTCTACCGACTTGAAGGCCCTTAATGGCCGACTTCAAGGCTAATCAAGATATGGAGCCATTGGACGCCATTACTTGGTAGACCAACGGCTCTTCCAGGCTTGTAACAGCCTGACCGAGTCCCGCTTTCAATGCCCTAACGGCTCCCTTTTAAACGAGCCTCTTCAATGCTCTCAACGGCTCCTTGAACCGAGTCTTCCCCTGGGCTTGGGCCTCGGTCGACTCCTCGTCTCGGCCTAAGCTCCCACTGGGCTCCTCTTTAGTAGCTCTGAACCGGGCCCCGTGCTTGGGCCTGGGCCGGCTCCCGGACTCGGCCCAATTGCTTTTCGGACCCCTCTTTACACTGGCGCACTTCTCCTATCTATTTTCTTTGGGCCCCTATCTCTTGGGCCGGGGTCCTTACCCCATCAACTAGTCCCTCACTTTTCCATACCCGGTCCGCTAGCCTGGGTTTTGAAAAGTAGCAACTGTCCATCTCCTTCAATCACCGTATCTTCGCCTTGAATAGCTTTCGGTAACGTCCGGATCCTCAGCCATTCCCTCCGGATCTCGCGGGGCCGTTTGGATTCTTCCGTCTAAACTTGGCACCTATAAATGGCGTCCTCCCTTCTCTCTCACCTTCACAAGTCCATCATGGGTCGTTCTCCTCTGAAAGGAAAACGGATTGACTTCGGGTCTCCTTGGCGTCCGCTGCCCTCCAAGCGGACTCGGCCTGAACGGGAACACAAGAAGAAGACTCCTCGCCCAGCCCCTCAGAGGTCTCCTACCGGCGCTATGTCTTCAGCTTCTCAGCCGCCGACTCCTACTCGACGCGAGGTCGCTCCGCCTTCACGCCATCCGCCTACTCCCACGACTGCCCGAGTGACTTCTCAAGATGGGTCCTTTGTTGAGGTGGCGGTTCCAGAGCAACTTACTTTCAGAATGACCTTCTCGATTCCGCTGGACGACCTGGACGGGCCGGTTACGGGCCTGATGAATGATGAGGATTACGCCCGCTGCCTGGAGGTGTATCCGAATGACGAGGAGCCAATTGCGCCACCACTCATGCCAGCTTTCTGGGACTCGTTCTGTCCATCCCCGCCTGGACCATCGGGGGGGTTCTTTGGGGCGACTCCTCCTCGCCTGGCGAGCGATCGTATGTACCGGAGTCGGCCATAGTTCGGAGGAATTTCTTTTAGGAACATTTTCATATTCCTTATTGTAATAAGCTCCTTGCCATTTGTATCCTCCTTTTTACAATATTAATAATAATAAATCCTATCCTTGCCTTATATTTTGTCGTGTTCTATTGCGTACTCATCCGGACGACTGGTCAAGGAGTCGGTCACGTCATCAGAATCTTTTCAGTCTGACACCTGCAAGATTCCCCATATCTTGAGCGAATCCAATCTTCTCTGCGTTGGCGTGCGAATCTCGCTCTTCTCGAGCGAATCTGATGGAACTAATCTCTGACAGAGATTCGCGTCATCCGTCTAATCCGGCTCAGTTATGTCAGTTATAATCTCCTCCGCGATTATCGCCTAGGTATTTGCCTTCGCTGGGCTATATAAAGGCCCTTTACAGTTGATGCAAATCGCAACATTCTCCACTTTGCGAAGGTACGGCGCTATGAGTTATAGGGATGGTAATCGCCGCTGGTCCATTCGTAACAAGGAGCATGCTCGTCTGGAGCAATTGAGGCAGAAGAGGTTGGCTAACGGAGGTCGTTTGGTGGGCGACTCGGCTTCAGACCCCATCGTGGTGCCTCCAGACATGCTGGACCTGATGTGTAGGGAGCCTATCGACGTGGAGATGGAGCTTGTGGTGGAGGATCCAGAACCAATGGTGGAAGAGAAGTGGGAGGCTCCTCCCCTTTTTGGAGTTGCCATGTCGCCGAGCGCCTTGGAGAGGCCCTTGCAAATGATCGACGACGGGAAGCCCGCCGTATATTTGGACGAAATGCCTGAGCCTGAGCCGAGTCCTCTGCCTTTCCGCTCTCAGTACCTCCTGGAAGGCCCTCCGACTGCTCGCCCGTCGACAGAGAAAGAAGCCAAGCCTTGACCTGTCTTTCTTTTGTAATTTGCATCGGCCGAGTTCTGGGCCTTGTAATCCCCGTACTAGTTAAATAAACTGTGTGTTTTTCTGTCCGACCCCACATTTTCTTAGTATTTTGTCGTCCGACCTCTGGTCTATGGGACTGATTCCTAGTCTCGCTATGGCGAGACCCTCCTGATGAGGGAGTCGCCGAGTCTGATTGCCGACCTAGTTACTGGAGTCTCTTCGTGAACTCGGCTGACATCATTCGATGAGCCGGGTTCTACCGGGTCGTTCTAGAAGCTTCCAGCTCGTATCTCGTGGGCCCAGAGGCCACGGCCCACTACGGGCTTCCGGCTTAGCAGGCCGGGTCACTGACGTTCGACCCTAGCCTAGGGCAGACGCGCCGTCTGTGGGCTAACCCTAGGCCTGAACCGTCGCCCCGCCTTTTGAGGCATTAAATGCGGCGTCCCTTCACATCCCGTCACCTCCACTTCCTCCAACGAGAAGGTGGCACGTGGCCGTCCTTTGAGATTCCTCCCCTTTCATTTCGTCACTCTTTCCATTCTTCTTCTCTAGTCTTTCCTTTCAACTTCAACTTTGAGCTTCTCCGGCCACTCTGTAGTTCCTCCGATCTCCCTCCTGACTTAGGTAATGTCTTCTTCCTCGCATTCTTCTTCTTCCCGTCGTTACTCGGTTGATAACTCGGAGGCGACCTCTCCCTCTTCTTCTTCTCCTTCTTCGTCTTCTTCTTCTCCTCCGCGTCGTATGGAACTCCCAGCGGACGTTCCATCGACGTCTTCTCCTCGTCGTATGGAACTTCCGGCGGACGTTCCATCGACGTCTTCTCTTCCTCCAACCCCCTCTTCTTCGGGGGCGGTTACTCCGTTGAGCCCCGCTCCTTTGACGACGGTGGCGGCTCTGCCAGGTGGCATCGGACGGCCGCGGGGCAAGTTCGATTCCATCGTCCGCCCTTCCGGGCCACCGTCCGTTGTTAATGCGGTGGACCTGGAAATGGCCCAATACCTTCTTGGGCCTTCAGCCGTAGTCCTCGCCCCGGAGGGCCGGCAAATTTACGACCCCCCCGAGGGTTGTGTCGGCATTCACTTGCACTCGGTTGCCTTTGGCTTCCGAGTTCCTCCGTGTCCTTTCCTTTCCCTTTTTTACCGCCATTACAACTTAGTTCCGAGCCAATTAGTGCCCAATTCTCACCGACTCCTCACCTGTTTTGTCAACCTCTGCCACTGGTGTTTGTGCGAGCCGGATCTAAACCTGTTCCGGTATCTCTTCACCGTGAACAAGGTTGGCTCGCACTCGCCTGGCTTTGTTCAAGTTGCCGATCGCCCGGGGCGACAGCTTTTCGAGGGGCTGTCCGATTCCATTAAGGACTGGAAGCTCCTCTACTTCTTCGTCCGCCCGGCTTTCTCTTCCTTCACCTTTCCGACCTTGTGGCTGGCCGCTCTATTCAAGCCTTGCTCTCGGCGTGCCGTCCCTTCCGATGATGCGGTCCTGGGCGGCGAGTTCTTGAAGGGCTTTGGGCCGTACTCCGTCAAGTACTGGTCTCGAGTCCGGGCCATGGCTAAGCGTGGCTTGCTGCCGGAGGGTGCGGCCACCGTAGGTAGTCTTCGTTACCCCTCGTTCCTCTTCTTTTCTTATCTTGTCATATTCCGACTCGGAATACTTCATGGCGTTTCCTCCCTTTCGCAGGTCCGTACGAATCCGACACCTCCAGCTCCGACGAAGCGGTTGAACAGACTCCAGTGATGGCGGATAGAGCCGAAAAGATGAGGCGTCGGCTGACCCAGCGCACTTCTGGCACTGCTGCTGCTTCCTCCTCCCAACCGTCTCCTGCCCCCAGGTCGACTCCCCCACTACCTCGTAACGTGGTGGATTTGACTCCTTCGCCCGTCGTGTCGCCCACTCGGCAGCCGCCTCCTCCTCAGACAGAGAGTCCGGGCTCTAAGCGCCCGGCCGGTCAAACTGATGAGCCGGCTCCGAAAAGGATCCGGCTGTGCCATGAGGTAGAGGAGGATGCCCAGATCTGGATGGGTGCCTCCTCCGTCCGCAAGTGGTGTGCTAACGTCCTCCTACCTAAGGACGTGTCGACGACTCAGGCTCTGGGGGATGAGTACATTATCGAGGCCTCGCTGCGTCAGTCGTACCGTGTAAGTGTTCCCGACTTAATTCTTCTCATTCTTCTTTCCTTTTATTATCTGACTTGTGGCCGTTTCGCAGAACCTCACCTTCCAGATGGAGATGAGCAAGCGGCTGTAGAACTACAGGGCCGAGAGGCGGTCTGTGACCCTCAAGCTACGCCAGACGGAGGAGGCCTTTCTGGAAGAGCAGGCGAAGCACCTCAAGGTGGTGGAGGTGCACAATTCCGAGATGCTGAGGGTCACCCGTCAGTGGGAGGAGGAGCGGGACAAGGTGGCGACGATTGCTGCGACCTCTGTTGAGGAGTACAAGAAGTCGGCCGCCTTCGAGGCGGAGGTGAAGGCGGCGATAGAGGCTCGCCAGAAAGAAATTGCTAAGGAGTGGCTGTCGACGCCGGATGGTGACGAGTTCCTCATGGACTTGGGCGAGCGTGACTATCGCCTCGGCTTTCGCGAGGCGCAAACAGAAATCCACTCTGCCTTGTTGGTCCGCGACTCCTCTTTCACTCTCGAGGGCTGGGGCCTCAAGCCCGTGATAGATGCTCTTCCGGCGACTGAAGGACCGTCGGCAGCTGTGGACCCGGCAGCCTCTGACCAGGCGACTCTTCCTTCAGCAACACCCCCCGAGCTCGCCGAGTCCTCTCTTCATGCTGAGGACCCTTCTTCTGTTCCCCTGACTGGACCAACGGCAGGGGCTCAAGTCGAGGGGATTGATGTTGACACCCCCTCCCCAGTAGTTTAGGGCTATTCTTTTGGGATAATCCATTTTGTAATGGCTGGCCTCCTTCTCGGGCCTTTTTTAACTTTAATAAAATTCTCGTTTTCTCTTCCTTTGCGTATTATCTTGGGCTCGACACTTTTTCTTTAACCTTGTTTCTTTAACTGCTCACCGAGTCCCTCAGTCGAGGCGACTCTTCATGGCTTTTCCACGGAAACGACTAAGGGTCTGGCCCCTTGTTTCCTAACTCCTTCTCGCCGAGTCCCTCAGTCGAGGCGACTCCTTAGGCTTTTTCTTTCTCAGAAACGTTTAGGGTCAGTGCCCCGTTGTTTCTTTAAATACTCGCCGAGTCCCTCAGTCGAGGCGACTCCTCTTGGCTTTTTCACGGAAACGACTAAGGGTCTGGGCCCTTGTTTCCTAACTCTTTCTCGCCGAGTCCCTCAGTCGAGGCGACTCCTTAGGCTTTTCCTTTCTCAGAAACGTTTAGGGTCAGTGCCCCGTTGTTTCTTTAAATACTCGCCGAGTCCCTCAGTCGAGGCGACTCCTCTTGGCTTTTTCACGGAAACGACTAAGGGTCTGGGCCCTTGTTTCCTAACTCTTTCTCGCCGAGTCCCTCAGTCGAGGCGACTCCTTAGGCTTTTCCTTTCTCAGAAACGTTTAGGGTCAGTGCCCCGTTGTTTCTTTAAATACTCGCCGAGTCCCTCAGTCGAGGCGACTCCTCTTGGCTTTTTCACGGAAACGACTAAGGGTCTGGGCCCTTGTTTCCTAACTCTTTCTCGCCGAGTCCCTCAGTCGAGGCGACTCCTTAGGCTTTTTCTTTCTCAGAAACGTTTAGGGTCAGTGCCCCATTGTTTCTTTAAATACTCGCCGAGTCCCTCAGTCGAGGCGACTCCTCTTGGCTTTTTCACGGAAACGACTAAGGGTATGGGCCCTTGTTTCCTAACTCTTTCTCGCTGAGTCCCTCAGTCGAGGCGACTCCTTAGGCTTTTTCTTTCTCAGAAACGTTTAGGGTCAGTGCCCCGTTGTTTCTTTAAATACTCGCCGAGTCCCTCAGACGAGGCGACTCCTCTTGGCTTTTTCACGGAAACGACTAAGGGTCTGGGCCCTTGTTTCCTAACTCTTTCTCGCCGAGTCCCTCAGTCGAGGCGACTCCTTAGGCTTTTTCTTTCTCAGAAACGTTTAGGGTCAATGCCCCGTTGTTTCGTTAAATACTCGCCGAGTCCCTCAGTCGAGGCGACTCCTCTTGGCTTTTTCACGGAAACGACTAAGGGTCTGGGCCCTTGTTTCCTAACTCTTTCTCGCCGAGTCCCTCAGTCGAGGCGACTCCTTAGGCTTTTTCTTTCTCAGAAACGTTTAGGGTCGGTGCCCCGTTGTTTCTTTAAATACTCGCCGAGTCCCTCAGTCGAGGCGACTCCTCTTGGCTTTTTCACGGAAACGACTAAGGGTCTGGGCCCTTGTTTCCTAACTCTTTCTCGCCGAGTCCCTCAGTCGAGGCGACAGACCCAGTGAGTGAGCTCGACCACCTCAATTGGAATAGGTACGGACCCGGTGAGTGGGCTCGACCACCTCAATTGGAACCTTGGCCTCGAAGCCGTACGCGAGGGAGAACGGACTCTCTCCCGTTGCTCGTCGTTGGGTAGTGCGATAAGCCCATAGGACTCGGTCAAGCTCATCCGCCCAATTCCCTCGAATATCTTCTAATTTCTTCCGAATCCCATCCACCAGCGTTCGGTTCACGTTCTCGACTTGTTCGTTGGCCTGCGGGTATGCCACCGATACTTTAATGTGGCGGATATCATGCCGGCGGCAGAAGTCAGCGAATGCCTGACAATCGAACTATCGCCCGTTGTCGCTGACAATGTGTTCGGGCAGGCCGAAGCGGCAAATCACCCTTTTCCACAGAAAGCGTCGGCATTGGTACTCGGTTATGGTAGCCAGTGGTTCCGCCTCAACCCACTTGGTGAAGTAGTCGATAGCTACGACACAGAACTTCAAGCCTCCGGGGGCGACTGGTAATGGGCCCAGCAAATCAATCCCCCACTTGGGAAATGGGATAGCGGTGGTGACCGGCGTGTAAAAAGTAGCTGGCCGAGTGTCTTTCTTGGTGAATGCCTGGCAAACGCTGCACTTGGATATCCATTCAATACAATCTCGCATCATGGTTGGGCAATAATATCCTTGGACGACTAACTTCCGAGCAAGCGTGTGGGCGCCTTGGTGCGCGGCACAAATGCCTCTGTGGGCTTCGTCCATTATTTTCTCGGCCTCGGGCTTTAGCAAACATTTTAACAAAGGTCCTTCGAATGATCGTTTATATAGTTGCCCATCAATGATTTGGAAAGAGGGGGCTTTTCGTCGAACCCTTGCGGCGACTCCCGGGTCTAGCGGTAACTTGCCTTTTTCTATGAATCGCCGGGTGTCCTCTATCCAGAATATCTCGGGGTTTTTCTCTCGGTCCCATTCTTCGCCGGTCACTTGCTGGATCCTTAACGGTGTTTCTTCAACGCTTGGTCGACTTAGCTCCTCCCTTTGACAGATTTTTGCCAAGTGGTCCGGTACTCCCTCCAAGGCAATCTTGGATAATATGTCCGCCTCTATGTTATCCATCCGGGATATATACTCTATTTCGTAGGCTTCGAATTCTTTTAACATCTCGACTGCGCGCTCTTCTATATAGAGTCATCCGGGCATTCTTGGCTTCGTACGTGCCTGAGATCTGCCCGACTACTAACCTAGAGTCAGTCTTGACTCGTAACCTCTCGACCCCTAGGGCCCTGGCGAGTCGGAGGCCGTTTAACACAGCTTCGTACTCGGCCTCGTTGTTGGAGGCTTGGAACAGGTAGCTCAGGGCGTAGTACAGTCGGAATCCTTCGGGAGTGATGAGCACAACACCACCTCCACAGTGCTGTCGACTTGATGCTCCGTCCGCATGCATTTCCCACCACTCGCCTAAGCAGTTCTCCGTAGCGTGTTCCTTCTCTTCCTTGCTCGCCGTGCATTCGACCAAGAAGTCGGCTAAGGCTTGTCCTTTTATGGAAGGCCGGGGCTGGTACTCAATCCCATACTGGGTTAGTTCTACGACCCATTTTACCAGGCGGCTGGACGACGATGGGTTTCGCAAAACACTTCCGAGAGGTTGGTCTGTCAGTACTCGGACGGTGTGGGCTTGGAAGTAGGGCGCCAACTTGCGCACGGTGATCACCAACGCGTATACAATTTTTTCCAAGGCGGTATACCTTGACTCAGCAGCCTTCAGAGACCGGCTCACGTAATAAACCGGGTGCTGGACTCGCTCTTCCTCTCGGACCAACACCGAACTCACCGCCTTACGAGAGGCGGCTAAGTACAGAAACAAGGGCTCGCCCGCCTGGGGGGTAGACAATACCGGGGGTGTCGAGAGGTATTGTTTCAATTCTTCAAACGACTGCTGGCACTCCGGGGTCCAAGCGAATCCTTCCTTCTTCTTCATGGCTTCGAAGAAAGGCACGGTCTTATCTGCCGCCTTGCTTAGGAAGCGGCTAAGGGCGTCCAATCGGCCGGTCAGCCGTTGCAGGTCTTTTATAGTGCTGGGAGGCTGCATGTCGACGATGGCCTGTACTTTCTCAGGGTTAGGCTCGATACCTCGCTTGGTGACCATGTAGCCCAGGAACTTTCCACCTTGCACGGTGAACGCGCATTTCTTAGGGTTTAGCCGGAGGTTGTACCTTATCATTACTTTGAAGCAATCGGCCAAATCTTCTGCGTGTTTGCTCTCCTCTCGGCTCTTGACGAGCATGTCGTCGACGTACGCGGCCATCGATTTCCCCAGCAGATGCTGAAACAATCGGGCCACCATTCGGGTATATGTGGCTTCGGCGTTCTTGAGCCCGAAGGGCATGACTCGGTAACAATAAACTCCGTCCGGTGTAAAAAACGCGGTCTTTTCTTCGTCCGCCGAGTGCATGAATATCTGATGGTACCCCCTAAAGGCGTCCATAAAGCTCAACAGCGCCGACCCCGCCGTCTCGTCGACCAGTTGATCGATCCGAGTTAAGGGAAACGGATCTTTTGGGCAGGCCTTATTAAGGTCGGTGTAGTCCACGCACATCCGCCACGCCGGGGGCTTGGGTACAAGGACCACATTCGCCAACCACTCCGGGTACTTAACTTCGCGGACGTGTCCGGCTGTGAGTAGCGTGCTCACTTCCTTCTTCACAAATTCTCTTCGGTCGTTGGGCAGGTATCGCTTCTTATGCACAACCGGTCGATGCCCGGGATCCACGGCGAGTCTGTGCGATATGATCGATCGGTCGACGCCCGGCATGTCCTCCGGGCACCAGGCGAAGACCATTCGGTGTTCCCGGAGCACCTTTATAATTTCTTCCTTTACTTCCTCGGGGAGGCCGACTCCAATTCGGACCCGTCGGTCCGGCTGCGTGGAGTCGATCTCGACTTCTTCCAACTCGACGGCAGGCTCCGGACGTGGTATTATCGTCCTTTTTGGGGGCCTCTCGGTGATCTCATGGACCTGTATCTCGCGTTTGCCCATCCCCCTACATGCCTGTAGGTAGCAGTCGCGGGCGACCTTACGGTCACAGCGCACCGTGCCTATTCCGTTTGGCGTGCGGAATTTTAAACAAATATGCTCAATTGAAATCAGAGCTCCTAGATCCTCGAGACCCGGTCGGCCGAGTATAGCGTTATGCGAACAGGCCAGATTCACCACAATGAACTTCATGCTGAGTCTCTGTACGTCTGGGTAACTGCCGATCTCAACTGGAAGTGTGATCGATCCTTCCGCCTCCACCGAGTCCCCTGTGAAACCGGCGAGGGGAGTTTTGACAGGGCTCAGCTGTTCTCGAGTCATTCCCATTTTGATGAAGGTTTCTAGGTACAACACATTGACGCTGCTTCCGGTGTCTACCAGGATTCGTCGAACGACAACGCCATTGATGTCCATGGCTATAACCAACGCATCTCGATGCGGTATTTCCCCGGCTGGTAAATCTCGGTCGGTAAACACAATGGGCTCTCGGCACACCTTTTTAGGGTTCTCCTCGCGTCCGTACACCGTTCCGACGTATAACTGGCGGGCCCAGGCTTTCCTAGTGTTCGTTGAGTCACCACCTTCCGGCCCGCCGACTATCATGTTGATAACCGGCTTCTGACGCCACTGAGCCTCCTCCTCTTCGGGAGTCGGCTGCTTGCCTCGACTGTTTTCGGCAACGGCGGCGGGATCCTCATCCCCTCGATTGACCGATCTCCGCCTCCACTGATTAGGAGGCGGGGTTCCTTGCTGAATGATACCCTCCATGATCTTCTTCAGGTAGAAGCATTCCTCCGTGCTGTGAGTATAAGATTTATGATAACGACAATACTTAGAGGTCTTACCCATCTCTTCGTTCGTCGGGCGATCGTCGGTCGGCGGAGGCGGAGGCTGGGCAACCGCTTGTATCTCGTGGACCGGACGTTCGGGAATCGGCCGATAAGCGTGGACGAAGGGTCTGTCGTACGGCCGTCTGCCCTCGGGTCGCCGAGTTACGTCCGGGCGCCTTTCCTTGATTTCAACTCGCGTCCTCTTCCCGCTGGTGGATCCGCCGACTTCGCGCTGCCGCTTATACTTCATGGCCTGCTCTGTGTTGGCCATATGAATGGCTTCTGCGTAGGTGGCCGGGCGATTGTCCCTCAGGTCTCGGTATAGCTGGTCGGACCGCAAGGACTCAATGAAGAAGGTGAGCGTCGTCTGGTCCTCAACCTCCTCTATAGACTGGATTTCTTTCTGCCAGCGGGCCAGATAGGTTTTCAAGGACTCGCCTTCATCCTGACGAATATCGCCCAAGTGTGTTAGGTCCTTTTGTGGTTTGATATTAGCGGCATAATGGCTCATGAAGCGGTCTGCCAGCTCTTCAAAGTTGTGAATCGACCCCGAGGGCTGCGCTACTAGCCACCTTTGTGCTGACCCTTTCAACGTGGGTAAGAAAGCGCGGCACATGACCGGATCTCGTACCCCCAAAACCTGCATCTTAGCCTGGTAGCTCAGCAAATGTTCCCGGGGATCGCCAGTTCCATCGAACGTGGCCTGCTCCGGGAACTTGAAATCACCCGGTATCTTATAAGCCATAACCTCGTCCGAGAAGGGTAAGGCGGTCAGCAACGTACGTCCTGGGGATTTGGCTTTCCCCTCCATCCGTTCTTTTAGATTTCGCACTTCTTGTACTAAGTTCGCCACTTCGACCCTCTCCTGGGTGCGATTACCCGTGGATTCCGTGCTCTCATCGACTTCAGACTCAGCCGGTTGGTCGGGGTTGCGGGGGGGTTGCTCCACGCGACGAGTCTCAGTCCTGGCTCTTTTGGTACGGTTCTTCTCTCGTGCAGCTTGTCGATCGCGAGCGACTAACGGGGCACGACTGGGTTCCTTCCGACCCAATCGTTCTCTCGCCGATCGACGTCCCACGCTGGGGCCCAGCCGGGAATGAACGGACTGTACCGGTTGGCTTTCGGCCCGTCGGCCCTGTTGCCGGTTGTCGGGCCTATGAGGCGGCTGTAACTCGCGTTGCGGCTGGCGAGTGACGGACTGTTCTCTCATTCCTAGGCTTGCTTCGGCGCAGGCGCGTCCGATTGCACGCAGCTGCTCTGGGGTGAGCAGCACTTGGGGCAATTGTTGGTTTATCGGTGGTGTCGGCGGTGGTGTTGTCTCGTTTTCCCGGCTCCGGGCATTTCTCCGATTCAGCTGGCTTCTCAGGTCTGCCTCCCGTCCATTGTCATGACGGCTTGATTGTTCCTCACTTCCTGCCATGTCTGGAGCTTTTCTAATTCGACTGAGATTCTAATTGTCGTTCCTCAGACTCGCCTCACTCAAGAGGACACGTGACTCTTAGTTTCGATCCCCACGGACGGCGCTAGTGATGGTTTTAGGGTTTTCGGGCCCAAGGAGGTCCAACACAACCTTTGGCTGGAGGGTGCACCTTTCAATAAAAGGTATGCCTATCTCGGAGATAATGCTAGTGCTCGGAACCTTTTTGGTATTCTCCCCCTCTGGGTGTTCAATTGTCTCCCCTTTTACAAGAATGGAGGAGCCTTTATATAGCGGCTCCTCCTCTACCGACTTGAAGGCCCTTAATGGCCGACTTCATGGCTAATCAAGATATGGAGCCGTTGGACGCCATTACTTGGTCGACCAACGGCTCTTCCAGGCTTGTAACAACCTGACCGAGTCCCGCTTTCAATGCCCTAACGGCTCCCTTTTAAACGAGCCTCTTCAATGCTCTCAATGGCTCCTTGAACCGAGTCTTCCCCTGGGCTTGGGCCTCGGTCGACTCCTCGTCTCGGCCTAAGCTCCCTCCTCTTTAGTAGCTCTGAACCGGGCCCCGTGCTTGGGCCTGGGCCGGCTCCCGGACTCGGCCCAATTGCTTTTCGGACCCCTCTTTACACTGGCCCACTTCTCCTATCTATTTTCTTTGGGCCCCTATCTCTTGGGCTGGGGTCCTTACCCCATCAGTCTTCTTTTTACATTATCTTGTAATTAAATATCAAAGTTTTAATACAAAATATGTTTTATATATATATATATATATATATATATATATATATATATATATATATATATATGTGTGTGTGTGTGTGTATTTACCAAGTATTTTATACAAATATAATAAATATTAATATTTTGTTCAATACTTTCACACAACACAATCTCACAACGCATGAAACATATATGGGAAAAACTACCACTACCAAATATGGTAGTGGTAGTTTTTCCCATATATGTTTCATGCGTTGTGAGATTGTGTTGTGTGAAAGTATTGAACAAAATATTAATATTTATTATATTTGTATAAAATACTTGGTAAATACACACACACACACACACATATATATATATATATATATATATATATATATATATATATATATATATATATATATATATATATATAGGTTATTAATCAGGTGAGTACAAAGTGTTAGGTGTGGTTGTGAGGTCAGATTTACACCGTTAGATCATTAGGTTGTGCACGGTTGGGGTTGTGGCTGTGCAATCCCATATTTTGTGGGATTCTCTCGCTGGTTTTGGTAGGTGAATATTTGCACCGGGTTATTTGCGTAATCTTATCTTTTTTTTTTAAGGATCATGCGCGATATTGAGTAATGAGCCTTTAATTGCAAAGATTCCCCTGTGGGCGTTATTTCCCATCGGTCATCCGCCATCAGTCCAATGTCGACAGTACAAAATCCCTTATTTCCGTCGTTTGTGAGCCAGGGGCTTTCGATAGTTGTCGTCCGAAGACCGACATCGAGAAACAACATTGGCCGGTGGTGTGTTGTATTCGACTTGCCGCAATGTTGGCCCTCAACCGTAAGCGGACTCCGGTCACCAGTACCGCCGGCGGATCTTCCGTCCCAGGTAAGTCGTTTCCCTCTTCAATCTTCCCATATTTTCGGGCCTCAACTCGGGGGTTGTGTAATTTTGTATAGTAGTGGAAGTGTTTTAAGAGATTTTTGGTTCTGGTCTCTTAGTCTGGAGGCTGATTACAGATAGAAATCAGCGTCAGTTTAAACAATGGTTGTGTGTATTGCCCTGTTTTTATCTGTGGACATTGTGCAAATTGGTAACCACCAGTGTTGTTAGCCTCCTATTGACGGGCGTGTTAACAATTTAGTAATACTGAAATATGGTTGTCGTTTTGGATGTGTTGTGTTGTGTGTAACTGAAATAGGTATTCAGGATTGTGGTTCTATGTCAATATTTTTTTAGTTGTTTGAAGTTTGATTGCAGAGTTCGAGTTTTGGCTTGGTTTTTTAATTTTTTTTTTAATTTTTTTTTATTTTAATATCTTTATTTTTTAATTGTTGTTTTTGTTGGGGAGATGTGCCTGGGGCTAGTTTTTGGCACTATAATAAATAGTTGTGGCTGTGTGGTGGATTGCGTGTGTTGTTGTGATAATGGATCTTAGTTTTTATATAACACAGATATGAACTCAATGTGTTGTGTATAGATAGATGCATTTGACCTGCTACTACAAAAATATCTGCCATAAATTCAAATAGTAAACACCCATTAAAAACCTGGGTTTCGTATAGGTGTGCAGTGTTGATGTCGAACGGGTTTTGATGGCACCACTACGGATGAGTCTTGGTCCCTAAGCTGCACATATCGTTTAAAGATAATGTAGCACGGGGTGCATCCTTATGTCCATAGGTTATAATAACACTGCTCCCACCTATTCTTGTGTGATTATTTCTATTAATTTAATATCGGTGGCATTTTTTCCCAACGACTGTGTATATAATTTTTTTTAATGCTAAATTTAGGTGAATGTTTATCCCATTTTATTTCATGCTTTATGTGATCCGTGATGCAGTGGGACAGTACAGTGAATGAAAATGTAGACTACATTTTGGGTAATACAGTGCATGAGTATAGGGTTGTGCGAAATATGGTGTGCACTTGGGTGACGTTTCTTTTCTTAACCCCACACACACCACATACTTTCTTGTCACTATCGTTGCTGATTTTACTGCTGATGGTTATTTGTGTTCACATTTCTGCATTTTGGTTACTTTTGTTATAGGGACTAAACGACTGTGCGACAGTGTTGGGGGCGATGAGTGCGTCGTTGCTCTCCCTGGTCGTAGTGATGGAAAGATAACTAGGATATCAGTTGTTGAAGCCACCCCGCGAGCCGAGGGCACGACGGAAACCACACACGTCCCTAAACTTTCCCCTTTAGAAGAAGTTAAGTTTCCGTCATTTAACACCCGATGCACACCCAAGGACCTCATCCGTGCTATGAGTGAATTCAATGTACAACAAAGACAGGCCGTATCCGACATGGGAATGGGCGGTATTTTGTGTTTGGAAGTTAATGAGATCCCATTGCGACTAGGGTGTTGGTTGGTTAGTGTGTTCAACCCTAACAAGCTCACACTAAATGTCCAGCGCGAGATAGCTCTACCAATTACAAGAGAAGATGTTAGTGCTGTTCTGGGGCTCCCATTAGGGTCAACAGAGGTAGTGTGTCGGCCTAGTCAAAAAGTGGGGCCAGAGTTGAGGGAATGGCGGGCCAAAATTGGAAAGCGAGACAGCACAATAACCTTGAAGAAGGTATGTCAGGTGATGCTAACCTGTGAGGACGGTGGGGTTTGGTTCCAACGTCACTTTTGCGTGGCTGTTGCTACTGTTTTAATTGAAAGCACACAGAATGGTTATGTCAACCAGCAGTTTTTACACCAGCTAGAAGAAGTGGACAAGATACGGGACTTAGACTGGTGTGGGTACTTGCTTAAACGGTTAGTCAAAACTCACCATGATTGGGCAGAAGACAAGATGCAACGTTTTACGGGGCCACTCTTATTCCTATTGGTCTGAGACTGTTTTTACCATTTTTTGTGTTTAATTAACTTACCTTAAACGAGCCGGTTTATGTATGTGATTTATTCTTTCCAATTTTTTCCCTTGTTTTGATTTTGCAGTTGTTCTACATAGACAGAGTAGCGTTGGGCCCTCGGGTAATTCCTAGGAGTGTTCCTGCCTTAATTGGATGGACTGGAAAGCTTTTGAAGGAGCGTGAGTCTGCTGAGATTCGAGCGGGTGGATTTGGGATTGGTTGTGTGCTTGAACCGTTGCGGGATGTGATTGAAATAGAAGAGCACGAGGCTTTGGGCGGCAGTACAAAACAGGTCAGCGTTTTAGTTGTTAAAATATGTGGTGGAGCGAACACCTGTTTGTTTGAGGTGTGACAATGTACGGTTGTCACTGTTTCTATCGGTAGTGCATATGGTCTATATCTGGGGGTTTTGCTGCTCAAATTAGACGTAGAGTGCTTTGTGTTGGTGGGCTTTGTGCAATCCCGTAGTAGTACTCACCAATTTACCAAAGACTCGCGTTTTGTTGTGTTTGTATTTTCGTTCCACATGGAGATGTGTTTTCGTTGTGTTTCTTTGCCTTTGTTGGCACCTTTCCCTATTTGCCATTGTTGTATTATGAATAATTATTGTGTTCGCTCTTATTGTAGGGGTTTTCCGAGCTTTTAAAGGCCAAATCAAAACTCATAGTTTCCACTGTGGAAGAATTGATCGCGATGGCGAAGGAAGCCCCAGATGGGACGTTCGAAAACCCACACTTTAAAGAGGCGCTTGATGCTACCGAGAAGTTGTTCGGCATGAGACGAAGCCAACAACCACTGACTATACAGACCGGCACACAAGACGATGAAGCATTCTGGGTGGAGACTATCGCTGTAGCTGATGAGATTGAGGTTGGATACAAGACAACTGAGGAGGGGTTTGAACCACCTAGCTTTAGTTTAGGCTTGACACAAGAGTTTGGGGGGCCACAATTGGGTGTCTTAATCCAGAATCCACCAGAATGCACAGGGGGTGAGAATGCTGGCAGTTTAGATATATCATCTAGTGGGGGTGAATTGGGTGGTGTGGTCAGCGATGCACGTGGTGACAATAAAATCAAGGTCAGTGTGTTAGATTTCCAGAATTCTTTTTGTCTGTGGTGCTAGCCGTGGATTGATAAACGGTTGGAACATAGCAGGACCCAAACGGTGTTACCCCTCCAACACATGGGAGGCGCGTGATTTGTCCGGAGAATAGTGGGCCAATAGTCCAGGTACTAAACTGTTGTTGCAGTATCCTTTATGTGAGTCATTATTAATTAGTCTTGGTTTTGGTGGTGACATCTCACAGGGAAAACACACCAACAGCGATGCATTACCTATTTGTATTGGTGGATCGGCACCGAGGGCGCCTTTCAAGGAATTGCGTTGTGATGCAAGGTCAGGTGCTGAGTCTTTGGGGGGTTTGAACTTATTGAATAGGTATCCTAGGGGACAGACGGCGGTTGCTGCAATTCCCGATCCCAACCGGTTCTCTCTGTGGCAATGGTTCTTTCACCATCAAGACCGAAACTAGTTAGTACCATTTGCGTTATTCTACTTTCTACATACATTGCATGGCTATAACACTGAACACTTTTTTTTTGTGTGCTTTTAAAAACACTTTGCAGCACCGAGGAGGTTTTTTCGTATAACGGGAGGCATGTGCAGTTGAAAGACTTCATGTCTTTACAATTCGACAATGCAGTACGCATGCCAGTGGTGGACTGTTGGACGTGTGTTTTGAATGAGTTGGAGAAGGGTAGAAAGCCGGACGCCCCTAGTAGAGTGTTTGTTACGATATACACTTTGGTATGTGATGTACGACCCTTTCTTAAAGCATTATATATGTTACCTAACTATCTATGGCTCTTTGTTTCCCCTGCCACACATTGAATAGTTGAGCAATGTTATTTTCGCCACGGGTGACTGGGATGTACGCTTGGGGTGGTTTACTGAACGGCTGGATAAGGTGTTTGAGCGTGCACCACATATTGACTGCGCCACTGTAGACCTGGTAAAGTAACCAGTTACTAACACATTGTTTGTTTGAATTTTAAGTAAGTGGCCAATCATTTGCGTTTGACGAATTATAATGTTTGAGTGCAGTTTTTCTTCCCCATTCTGAAAGCAGCTCACTATTACGTCCTGTGTATCAACATGCGAAAGCGGAGGTTTGAAATCATTGACAACTCCCCGGTAGCTGGTAAAAACGAGGATAGATATGGCGCCATCCCACAGGAATTGGTAAGTGTATTGATGGAGAGTTGGTTAGCTTGGGTTGCAATGCCATTTGTGTGTGTGTTATAGCACTGTTAATTACAGGTTGAATTATCAGATTGGTATGCAATGAAACTACCTATGGTGTGATTTTGGCTAGGGGTGAGGGGGGTGGCTGGAGTCGTGATTACCTACGGTGTGATTTTGACCGTGGCTTCCACCATGGTGATTGAGTGAATTTGTTTTGAGTTATGGTTGGTGGGAATGGTGATATCTGGTCTGATTAGCTGTTGTTTTGTTATGTGTTTTTTCCCTTGATTTTGTAATTTGGTTTTTATTTGTTCCCCGACGATGCACGGCTTGACCGTATGGGTAGATATGATGGGTTTTATTGCTTTTGGTGTACTGAATTCACGTTTTGTTTCCCTGCCAGCTCGATATGCTATCAGCATATCTTCATAACAAACGCCAGGGGTTACGGTCAGCCTTTGTTGACAATATGAGGGCTATACGGATGCAGATGCCGTGGCGAGATAGTAAGCACAAAGAAGATTGCGGAGTTTACACAATGAGACACATGGAGGTGTACATGGGCGAGAAGTGCAAGGATTGGGAGTGTGGCTTGCAAAAGGGTGACCGGAATGAGCTCCGCAAGTTGCGCCAGAGATACTTGCACGACATATTGTTGTCCGAAATCAATGGGCACCGGGAAGCTATTGTTGTACGTACCAAAGCATACATTCGCCGGAACAAATGATGGCGACACTGATGTGTCGGTTGGAGGTGAAAGCGTTCCGCAATGAGATGCCTAGTTTTGGATCCCTGCATAATAAGTGGCTATACATTTTGTCAGCTTAATAATGTTATTTTCCATGTCCTGCCTCTTTATGATTTTTTTTGAATTGTTAATTAATCGAGTGGGTTGTTTTCTTCCTAGTATTGACACAGTGTTGCCTACTCGTAGTTATGAGTTGCACAAGTTAAGCATCCCTACGCCTGGCTAATTGAACTGTGCTGCTCAAACTGGGTGGGTTGTCATGTTATTTTTTAGACGTCAAAAGTAAAGTTGAATCTACTCTGATTAAGCACTACATAAATATTGACTTTGGAAAGCTAAAAGGCAAAAAAAAAAAAAAAAAAAAAAAGGGTAAAAAGATTGCGATATGATAAATGGTGGCTTGGAGGCTGCATGTAATTAAGCTAGCTGTAATATATTCTTAGGTGGCCCCTATTGCCTTGCTTTGAAATAAGTAGCAGTAGTTTTTAATTAAATTGCATGCATGTTCAATTTGTCGCATTATATTGGTGACGTGTTTGCAAATTTGCTATATTGACTTTCGATCTAATAATATGTACACACACTCACTCTCGTCTTTGAGTAGATCGAGTTTGGCGTGCACCGGCCTAGCGTACAATTAAATTTTAATAATGTGTGTTTTAATGATAAGATCTGTTAACGTGCACGGTAGTGTTTTCACTGCTTGCCCAGTACTAATCACAAGCATGCACCAACATTTAGCTTATTGCATTCAATAACACATGATTAAATATTGATAAACATCTTAGCTACCCGTGGAATTAATATGGCTCATTATAGACACTTAAAAGGCTACTAAGCATTAATTTGACTCATTTTTAATGTTAAGTAAAGTCGGTGCGGAGGGTCTGACACTTTGCCTAAAGGTTTTGCCTTATTTTAATTGCACCGAAGAAATGAAATGTAAAGAGTTAAACTTGATATGTATTTTGTGCATTACTACCACGTACACGGCACACGCCGTACTAGTAAATTAATAAAATCTTAACCTTGAGGTGTGGTTTGTGCATTACTACAACATATACGGCACAAGCATTAGTAGTAAATAAGAAACCATATACGCATGCATTGGCTATTGCGTGGCTAATATTTCTGTGGCAACAATTTTCTTTTGACTTAATCTGCCTCAGGTCCCGGGCCCCAACTCATTCCATGTCTGAAAGTCGGAATGCTTGAAGAAACAAAAATGAAGCATCATATGTGGTGTCATCTATTATTTCATGTCCACTGGGGGGTCTACATGGGCGTCTAAATGAGGGGATTGTTTTGCAGTGCAAGTGGATCCATGCTTCTACATTGCTTCCTTCATCCAACTAAATAATAATAATAAAAATAATAAAAATGGAAAAAAAAGAGGACACACGGGACGAGGTACAAATCCCACATTTATTTATTGCATTAGTAACCGAGGTTCATAGTGTATTGCAATTTAAAATAGGGGCACAATGATTTCTGATAGTGATAAGCACCCATGCAAAAAAAATTATATTGCTAGTGACTATTCAACTAACAACACCATCAGTTGTGATTAGCCATCACGAGTCCCCGGACTACTCAAAGGCTTTCTCCACCCCCCCCCCCCCCCTCCCCAATACGTGTTGCTCGAAGAACTTCACAAGTGCGACTATTGTGTCCCCCGTATTTGCCACACCCGTGACATTTCCTAACCCCCTTCAAAGACTGCTCAATGGCTTTTTCCCTTTTCCCTTTGAACCTCTTTCCACTACCTTTGTTTTTTGCAACATTTGGGGGCTTGACTGTCACTGCCAAAACCGGTTCCGATCCACAATATGATTGAATCATTGGATTATTTTTTGTGTGGTGTACTGGGCCATTGGTTTCCCCCACGAAAGAATCCTTTAGCTGGTGGATCACTTGGGTTAACCGTTCAACACGTTCTGAGCTGGTAATCGCCAACCCCACACATGCGAAGATCTCTGCCCACATTTTGTTCTCCTGAGTCTTGCTTTCATCGTCGTTGACATTTGATTGTATAGTAAGACCATCGTACTGAAACTCCGCGCGCAAACAAACCTTGCGAGTCCAGCGGTCTACTATGTATCTTGATGGGATGTTATCTACGTGGTTGTTTTTGAAAACTAAGAAAATGTGGCGGCACAACCATCCTAACCGCTGGAAAAGTGAGCACGTGCACGTTGCGCTACTGTCACTGGAGTTGTAGTGCACTTGGAACTGTTGGTTTTCACTCTCTTTTATGCCATAATTGATGACATCACCAGCACCATCAACGGACACTACCCCACACGAATAACAACCTGCATAAATTTCAGCTTGGACCTCGCGGAAAATTGTGACGGTGTACACGGCCAACGCATGACGTTCCATTTTCAAGTCCGTTTGTGTCGGTGCAAAATGACCTTCACACACCGCATTTAGCATGGTATGGATCTGACGTTGTGCATCTACTGCAGATTCGAAGTGACTGTAAAACTCCACCAAACTGGAGGTATGGGTTAAATACCTTCCAAAGAAACTGTTCTCGCCCTCGGATCGGGACGTGGTTCTAACTAGCCCACTGAGTATCATATCCTTGAAATAGGCGGGGATCCAATATCGACGTGCCTCCCACAACTGTGTGAACCAATTATGATCTAACAAGCCATACTCACCAAGCAACGCTTGCCACCTAGTCTCAAACACATCGGGCTGTTGAATTTCATCCCAAACAATAGCATTTAGCTTGCCCCGAAAGACCCCATCCTTAGACAACTCCGGACCAACCTTTTCGCCTACCTTCATCATAATATGCCACATGCAAAACCGGTGCCGAGTAGTTGGGTAAACTTCTGCTAGAGCAATCCTCATAGCAGGGTCCTGGTCTGTGACAAAACATGATGGGGCATCACCCATTGCCTCCTTGTAAGTCTCCAGCACCCAAACATATGACGCGACATCCTCTTTGGTGATCAGCGCCGCACCAAAAGTAACGCACCGCTTGTGGTTATCCACACCTGTGAAGGGTACGAAAACCATTTTGTACCTGGATCATTTGAGCAGAGTTAATAAGAGGTGCATGCATGCTATTATGAGGTGCTGTCTACTATGTATCTTGATGGGGCTTGTGAGTAAATGGGTGCTGGTCAGTGTGCTAAGATTGAACAGAGAAAGTGTGAGAATCTCTGGTTTTCAATAACCAAAAACATAACTGCAAAAAGAAATTACCTCTCCCTTTTAGACAAGTTAAAGGTAAAAAATTTGATGAAGTTCTAGATAAATCAGATTGTTAAAAATAAAATATTGAGTTCACTGCTAGCCAAACACACTTGAGTAGGATCATTTCTCCAAAGCTGTAGCAATTAGTAGTCAATTTGCACAACTATTTATTATAGTGCCAGAAACTAGCCCCAGGCACATCTCCCCAACAAAAACAAAAATAAAAAAAATAAAGATATTAAAATAAAATAAAAAAATAAAAAAATAAAAAAAATAAAAAAACCAAGCCAAAACTCGAACTCTGCAATCAAACTTCAAACAACTAAAAAAATATTGACATAGAACCACAATCCTGAATACCTATTTCAGTTACACACAACACAACACATCCAAAACGACAACCATATTTCAGTATTACTAAATTGTTAACACGCCCGTCAATAGGAGGCTAACAACACTGGTGGTTACCAATTTGCACAATGAATGTATATGATTATTCTTATTTTCCTGTTACAACATCCTTAAATAAGTAAGTTAAAACGTACCTATTCGTCGAGTACGTTGCATCGAAGGACACAATGTCGCCAAACACCGTGTGGTTGCGACGAGCTACCGGATCAGCCCAGAACACACGTCGTAATTGGTCGTTCTCATCAATGTCATGCTTATAATAAAACACGGCACACTTCTCATTTTTCCTCGACAACTTATCAAGTAAATACTGCGCATCACACCCCTCAATATACGCACGTAGGTCGCGTTTTGAGTTCTGGAAATCAACACTAGTTGCCCCAACATTTTCATATCCACCCACAAACTCACTTAAAAGCCTAACACCCTGACTTGTCCCCACGTTTGCCTTTGCGCAATTAGCCATGAACGCCTGGTGGCCAAAATCAAGTTTGCGGTTCACTTTCATGAACTGCCTAGACAGAGGAGTACACAACACATGAGTGTGCCTCTCCTCAAAGGAAAAGACCCAATACCCCCTGGTTTGGTCATTTTTAAATACGATCCTGGCCTTACACCCCACCCTATTGGAAACTCTACGACGCTTTTGAGTCACCGGGCGACTATCATCGTAAACCCCATGCCCCCCCGCATTGGGTGTGCCACCCGAGACAGACTTATATCCCTCGCGATTACAAAGCAAATGCCTCAAAATCACCTCCCCACCCCTATCCTTCTTCAGTGAACCACACCTAACATCAAACCCCACAAGAGCAGCATACTTTATATAGAATTCCTCACCCTCCGTTAGAGTTTTAAAAGTCTGACCTATGACTGGCTTACTCCCATCATCACATTGTGGCCACCAATACTTTGATGACCCAGGCGATATTTGTAGCCGACAACCTTCACCCACACCACTACAAGTAAGAAAACAAACAACCAGCATGATCATCTACACCGGAGAAAAAAACCATGTTAGAAATGAATTCAAACAGAAACGAAAGCTACAGCAAACACTACAAACCTGAACACGCACTCTACCCACTACAAGTAAGAAAACAAACAACACATCGTAAATATTAAATATATTTGGCCACACAATTGATTAAATAAACTATGATGACATAGTACACATGTTTGCACCGCATATCGACTTCATAGGGAAAGGCTTTACTATCCAAATCCTAATGTAATGAATTAAAATGAGAATAAGTCAGGTTAGAAATTTAGTTAAATCAGAGACCTAAAAGGAAAACACCAATATTGGTACATTTATATACAATGTGTTAGCGAGGTATAGAAATTATGGACATATTAGTAGACGTCCAGCAGCACTGCACCATCAACATAAAGAATAAGACACAACTACACCGGTTTAGTTACTGCTCTATAATAATTCCCCCACCCCTACAAAAAAGAGGTGTTTGAGCCTAAACCATGCGTGCTATCAAGAACGCATAAGCATATTGGACGCAAGGCTGGAATTCCCACATCGTTTAATGTATATATATTTGTCCACACAGATGAAAGAAAAAACTAAGATGACATACCAAACAAACCATCACACCAAAATAGTAATCCTTTCTTGCCGTACTAATCTGATATGCGTTTGGTGCACCACCCTAAAGCATCCATGTTCTACAGTGGTAATACACATAGCTACTAATCCCTTAAGAATTTGTATTCCTAAACACATAGTAATCTATAATTCCAACAGCACTGGGAAAAGAGAGCTTTAAGCCCTACACCCCAAAAACTGTGAAGCAAGCATATGCAATTCTTCCAGCCGTGCAAAGTGAACAGCTTCAACATAACCATGTTAAGGAAAAAAAAACACCGACTTAGGAAAAAAAAATGAGTGCACTTCTATCCAAAAACACTTGAGAAAGAATCATTTCTTCAAAGCACTACCAATTAGAAGCCAATAAAATGTAGGAAAATAAAAGAAATCAACAGGGCAGACTAGACATTCATATATGAACCTGATCCATTGAATCTCATCTGCACCCCAGGTTCAACAGAGCAGCTATGAGAATATCTTATTGAACTCCAATTTAACCAAAAAAAAAAAAAACCCACAATCTATTACTGCCTGTCCACCCCCACCCCCCGGCCCCTTTGACTGGAAAAGAAATCACAGCAAAAAGGATTAAGAAAAGAAAAGAAGAACAAACCAGTCGCCATCTGAGATCAGAACACTTTGCACGGGCAATAACTGCTGTGGAAACGAAAAGCACGATGGGAAGAAGTGACCAATGACTAGTAGTCCGGCAAGAGGGAAGTAGCACATGACGCCTTCGGGCTAGAATTGAAACGGAGTCGTCGGAGAGAACTTAGGAAAACGCCAATCCCCTCAACTTTTGGTGCGTGCAATAAATGAAATACTGAGATTACGATACTACCCACACTAGGAATACTGTGCAATTAAAAGGTCAATCTATACAGCAAATAATAAGACAGTGCAAAACGGTCAGTTAATATTGCACAACAAAAATTAACCGTTAGATTGCCTAAGATCAATGGCCACTAATCAACCACACAATCTCACCTAACAAATTATTCTCACCTGATTAGAATTCTATATATATATATATATATATATATATATATATATATATATATATATATTTAAAAATAATCATTGGGCATTATTCCATTCGCGCAAAGCGCATAAAACAACTAGTTTATATATATATATATATATATATATATATATATATATATATATATATATATATATATATATATATATATATATATATAATAGGTAAATAAATATTGAATTTGTTTATTTAAATTGGTAATTTAAAGTATATAAATGTAAGATAATATATGAGAAATTGATTCTTTTGTCACTAAAATAAATGTTTGCAACTTTGTAATAACACTAGTCTAAATACTTAGTTTAAAAACGATAGTCTAAATAAATACTACTTTTGGTTTAAATTTTTCTAATTCTTCTTAATTCTCTTTTGGGTAGCATTGTCATTGTTTTAATCTTTAGTACATGTCCTATTTATTTTTTATTTTTATTTTTATTTTTTATTTTTTATTGATAATGTGTCATGTGCAATTGGGTTACTGGTGGTAGCATAGATGGATTCATCGTGCAATGTGATTATGGTGTAGGAAGGTTTAGATTTGTCTTGTTGTGTATATGATGGGATCTTAGTTGTACTATTAACTCTTTATCTTACAAGCACCTATTGATATTGGGTAACGCACCTATTGATATTGGGTAACAATAGTTTTTCCCTTACATGTTTCATGCGTTGTGAGAAGTGTGTCGTAGGTTATCATGTGAAAGTATTGAACAAAATATTAATATTTATTATATTTATATAAAATACTTGGTAAATAAATAAATATATAAAATATATTTTGTATTATAACTTTGATATTTAATTACAAGATAATGTAAAAAGAAGACAATGGACAATGTAGTGAATATAATAAATTAATAAATTTGAAGGTAATGAATATTTGAATTGTAAAAAATAAAAATAATATGACTAATGAAATTATATATCTTTTAATTTTTTTTTTTAAAATAAAAGCATTATAGACATCTAATTCTAAATTAATTAAGTGCATATGTATTATTTTTTGTTGTAGCTACTAATTTATTATAATTTAATAAGAGTAATAAAGTGGCGTACATACTTTTCATCAACAATAATGAAATCATTGATTTTTTTTTAATTTACATTTGTTGTTGAGACAAATTGTTTTGATAGTTTGTCAATGACAATTGTTACAATTCCTGTCAATAGAAGATGATAATAAAGAATTCAGAATATATAGTTACAATAGATATTGTTATAATAATATAATAAAAATTAACATACAAATTTCTTTAGAAATTTTCACGCATTGATAAAATTATATATGATGTGTAAACTTATTCAATTAGAGCCAGTGGAATGTCAACATTGTCAATTCTTTGGAAAATGGTCCTACCGTTTTAGAGTCCAGGTGTAATTGTATTTATGATCAACAACTTTGTAGGTAGGTCGCACAAGTCTGACAATGATGTAAGAACAATTTTGTGTGATAAAAAAATAAAAGTATAATATTTGTAAAGTAATGTACAATTGTACCATTATAAAAATACATACAAAAATATTAATACCATAACGACCTAAATCATACCAATAATGCAAAAGTATAATTGAAATTTTACGTTTTGTTTTTGATAGACACCCCAAATCAGCCGCCTGGACGGGAAACCAGACTAGGCACCCGGATCTACAGGCGATGCATTACTTGATAGGAGGAAGATCCTCGGAGACCTCTTGGACACGGTATAGGACGTCTCATAAGTGGCAGCGACTCACCTTCTAGCAGCCAGCCCACCCACCAGCCGGTGAGTCCTCGGGCAGACTCTCAGAAGTAATGCGATCGGGCGACCAGCTACGGTAGTCGGCATGTCCCCGGCTGAACACCCCCAGAGGGTTTGGTTGGGCGACCATGCCACACGGACGGTGCGTCCTCGACCGCGTACCTTTCCGGGACCCAGCCGGGCGACCAGGCTTTGCGGATAGGGTACCATTGGCTTGGGGCAAGCACGCATGAAGGCGCCCCCGCGCAGTCGAGACCATTCATGACCGGGTGTCCACCCAGAGACGCGTATCAGCAGATTCTGCAGAAGCAATCTTTGCTTGTTAAGCAGTTTCCTTAGTTAATTTAGACGGTAAAGGAAATTAGTTAGCAGTTGCATCAGCCCTTACGTTAGCCCTACCTCTTTGACTCGGCTGAAACGCCAGCCCTACTTACCATGTATAAACCCCATATCTATGTATAAATATCCCCCTGGGATCATCATGCATCGGATCGGCATTTTTAGGACAAAAACCCTATAGAAATAAGACTACATTATTTTCTCTCTCATTGAGATCTTGATCCTTGTTTGCATCACCTCCAAAAACATAACAAACATCCGGTAGTGTTGGACTGCCGGGCAGCCATCGAGGCTGTGAAAACCAACATTGGCTCCATCTGTGGGGATCGAAACTAAAAGTCCCGTTCCTAAGCTTTACTAATGGCACGTACCAGACGCAGCAATCGCAACACCGGTCTCAACGCTGCAGCCCTGTCGGCTAACGGGCAGGTGACAGTTATCGCGAACCCGCAGATAGCCGCGCATCCGTTGGTGACATGAGGGAGCAGCTAAATCGCCATGCTTCCAGGTGGCAATCGGCTGCACGTACCACGCGTACTGTCGCGCCGACCCCTGAGCTGTCAAGGGGAAACCCGCCAGCACCTACCGCTCAGGCCCAAGCCAACTTCGCGGAGTTGTTGGCGCAAGCCTTCGAAGCATATGTGTGGGGGCGAGGACCGGAGCTCCCGGGCGAGATCTAGAGGCCCGCGCGATCGCTTCCTGCGGAGGCCCAGTGAGGAGTATCCAGGCATTCGGAACACTCGGGGATCAACTCGCCGGCTGATCGGGAGGCTAATCGCTCAGCGCACTCAAGGCTCGGGCCTGTAGCCCCGACGCAGTCGGTCATGGAGCGCCTCGGTGGACGGGGCGAATAGCGACCGCCTGCCTGGTCAACCACTGAGCAGTCGTGGGCAATCATTCAGAGGAGAGCGGCTGTCGGACAAAGGCGAGAAGCCACAGAAAGCATGGGAGAGTCATCCGCGCAACCCGGGCAGAGTAACCCAGACATGGCCGACCTATTCGCTGCCATACAGGAGCTGCGGCAGATAGTCGAAGGAAGAGATCGGTTGGTTGCAAATAGCCTCTTGACTGCCTCGCCCTTCTTGGCACAAGTGCAGGCTTATAGGGCGCCGACCGGATTCAAGCTGCCCGATCATCCCACTTACGATGGCACAGGGGATTCGCGCGACCATGTCATCAGTTTCCAAGCTAAGATACAGGTAATCGGGGCCGATGCTCTGATGATCTGTTGGGCATTATTCCCGACACTGACCGGGCCGGCTCAGAGGTGGTTCCTTAGGCTCCCCCCGGGATCCATCAACACTTTCGAGGAGTTAGCCACCCAGTTCCTGACACACTTCACTGGAAGTATGAAGCCGAAGAGATCTGTCTCGGATTTGGCCAAGATACACTAGGATGAAGGGGAGAGCCTACACAAGTATATTGCACGTTGGCAGAAAGAAGCGCAGGTGGTGGATGGCCTGGACGATCAGACAGCCTTGACGTTCTTCATCGAGTCCTTGAGAGCGGACGGGAACTATAGCCGGTTGCGGGACGAGAATCCCAAAACATACGCAGAGGCCATCCAGCGGGCCAACACGGAGGAAGCGGTGAGACAAAAGCATAGACAAGAAGTTTCTTCGAAAAGACCCCGGGCGGATAACCCTCACGAGGGGCAAGCGGCAGAGGGAGGCGTTACTCGTGTGAGAGCAAGTCGAATCATGGATCGACTAGGAGCTCCTGCCCCCGGCTGATGGCACAGCCTGTCCACGAGGTTCGCGCCTAGTTGCCTCCGCCTCCCCCTATTCGCCCAGGTGATAGGCCCCAATTGGTCGGGGCAAGCCCCCCACCTTACTGCCGGTACAACCGCACAAGCAATCATTCTACAGAGGATTGAGAGGGATTAAAGGAAGAGATTGAGGCGCTCATTAAGTGTGCCCGACCATTGCCCTTTAACTAGTGGCGCAGGTCAGGCTTGGCCGGGCAGCAAGGGGTGACCGAGCAAAGCGGGGTGAAAACCGGCGACAAGGGCAAACAGCCCATGTGAGAGGAGGACGGAGATCGGAATCGATAGCACAAGCCGGTGATAAACATGATAATAGGTGGTCCCGAACGAGGTGACTCAGCGAGAGCCCAGAAGGCACACACCCGACAACTATACGTGGGTGCGATAGCCTTCCAAGAGCCAGACCGTAAGAAGATGTGCAGAGAGCCGATTGTCTTTACAGACGACGACCTACCCAGAGGCCCCGCGCCGCATCGGGACGCCTTGGTTATCGCAATGGACATTCAGGGATCGGTCACCCAACGAGTGCTAGTGGACACGGGTAGCAGTGTCAACGTCTTATACTGGGATGCCTTTAAGAAGTTGGGATTGGCCCGGGAGCAGATGCGACCAGTTAGGACCCCCTTAGCCGGGTTCACCAATGACGCGGTCGAGGCTGAAGGATGCGTCTCTTTGACCGTCGAGTTGGGCACTTGGCCTCAGGTGAGAAGATTGGAAATGGATTTTGTCGTCGTTGCTCTGGAGTGCGTACACAACGTTATCCTCGGTCGACCTGGGATAGAGGATCTGGGAGCCTTGATCTCTATGTGTATGAAGTTTCACACATCGACTGGCGTCAGAGTGGTGCAGTGCGATCAGAAAACGGCTTGTAGTTGCTACCTGCAGGTCTGCCGAAAGGTTGGTTAGAACTGTGATCGGGTGAACACTATTGAACACCAAGTGTCTGGCCGACCAACAGAGCGTTTGACACTGGCAGTCGAGCTGGAGGAAATCATTCTGGAGGCTGAGTATCCCAACAGAGTGGTCCGGATCGGGAGTGGCCTGCCTACCTCTGTGAAGCAGGCGATCACGACAGTCTTGAAGGAATATAAGGAACTATTCGCATGGGGGCCTGAGGACTTGCCGGGAGTCGATCGATCAATCATAACTCACAGGTTGGCTGTCGACCCCAACTTCAAGCCCGTGGCTCAGAAAAGGAGGCATCTGTCAAATGACCGCAGGGAATTTGTAAAGAAAGAAGTGGATGCATTGCTAGCCGCAGGGCACATTCGGGAGGTTAAATACCCCGGCTGGCTGGCCAACGTGGTGTTGGTGCCCAAGCCGCCGGCGTGGAGAATGTGCGTCGACTACACCAACCTCAATAAGGCGTGTCCAAAGGATCCGTTCCCTCTGCCCCGGATCGACCAGTTAGTCGACGATACGACTGGTTACGCCCTGCTCAGCTTCATGGACGCCTTCCGCGGGTATCATCAGATATTCATGCACGAACCAGACGAGGAAAAGACCGCCTTCATCACCCCGGACAGGGTGTATTGCTACAAGGTAATGCCTTTTGGTCTAAAAAATGCTGGAGCAACCTATACTCGGATGGTGGCCCGTTTGTTCAAAGGGCTGATGGGCGGATCTATGGTCGCCTACATGCATGACATGCTTGTCAAAAGCAAAGAAGAGACGGACCACGTGAAAGACTTGACAGACTGCTTTGAGATCATGAGGAAGTTTAACCTGTGGCTAAATCCCAAGAAGTGCGCGTTTGCGGTCCGCGGAGGAAAGTTTCTAGGATACATGATCACCCGGCGAGGAATCGAACCAAATCCGGAGAAAGTGCGGGCCATCCTGGATATGCAACCACCCAGCAGTCTCAAAGAAATGCAACGACTGGCAGGACGGATGGCTGCCCTCAGCCTATTCTTGTCTAAGTTCGCCGATAGGGCCCTCCCCTTCTTCGAAGTCATGAAGAGGCAGGACGGGTTCCAGTGGACTGGAGAATGCCAGGAAGCCTTCGAGGACTTGAAGAAGTACCTCCTAGCTCCGCCCCTCCTGTCGAAACCCAAGGCGGGAGAAACGTTGTTGTTATAACTTGCTGCCTCCCACAAGGCGGTTGGAGCTGTGCTAGTGCGGGAAGAAGAAAAGGCTCAATTGCCAGTCTATTACATTGGGCGGACTTTGAAGGGCGCCGAGATCAATTATTCACCTCTCGAGAAAGTAGCTTTCGCCCTGGTCACAACGGTCAAGAAGTTGGTACCTTACTTTCAAGCTCATACAGTCCGAGTTCTGACTGACTTGCCCCTGGCCAACGCGCTGCGCAGTCCGGCCTTGTCCGGATAACTACTCAAGTGGGCGATGGAGCTCACCCAGTATAGGATCGAATACGCCCCACGACCATCCTTCAAGGCTCAAGCCTTAGCTGATTTCATAGTAGAATGCTCCACTTACCCGGTCGAGGGCTCGTTGGTCGAAGGCCCAGAAGTAGCGGAATGGTGGGAAATACACATCGACGGTGCTGCTGGCTCCAAACACTGCGGGGGCGGGGTTATGATCACCACCCCGGAAGGATTCCGCCTATACTACTCCTTGAGGTACAATTTCCAGACTTCGAATAACGAGGCAGAGTACGAGGCGGTCATCGGGGGGCTGCGTTTAGTCAAAGCCCTCCATGCCGCCAGGTTGCGCATAAAGACGGATTCCCGCTTAGTGGTCAACCAACTGAAGAACGAATGCGTGACCAGGGAGGAGAGGCTAGTACTCTATAAGGATGTGGCCGAGGGGTTGCTAGATAAATTGGAAGCCTATGAGATTACCCACATCCCGCGAGCGGAAAATACGGAGGCAGATAACCTATCTAAGTTGGCATCGGGAAGTACACCTTCACATATGTTGATGGCTTGTCGCACGGAGGTCGTAGAACGGCCGAGCACTGAAGTGCTCTCGGTTTGCATAGTTGTCCGGGTGTCCACTTCCCCGCCTGTCCGCGAGAACTCCTTCGATTGGCCATGGTTTGCGGACATGGTCAGATACATACAGAAAGTAGAGTTGCCCAGCAATAAGGAAGACGCTGATCGCATTAGGAGGAGGGCTCCCTCCTACGAGTTGGTGGACGGGTTGCTCTATAAACGATCCTATGGGGGGCCACTGTTGCGTTGCCTACCTCCCGAAGAGGCTAAGACCGTGATGGCTGCCGCCCATCGAGGGATCTGCCCGGCCCACCAGGGGAGCCAACACTTTGGCCAGAAAGCTCATCATTTAGGGCTACTACTGGCCAACCATGGTAAAAGATTACGTCGAAGAAGTGCTAAGATGCTCCGAGTGCCAAATGTTCGCTAGAAAGGGCACCCGACCACCGCTGTAACACCCCAGATTTTCAGGATAATTAAAACTTATGAAATAAGGGTGAAATCTTATTAAATCCCAAAACAGAATACAAGAGTACGGGGTGCTATGCCACACCTGAGCTAGAGAACTCAGGTGCACAGGCTAACTAACTAATGTCTCAATAATGTAAATGTGTAAACATGGCACGCAGGCCGAAGGGAAACTAACTACTTCTACGTTCCAAGTTCTAGCGAGCTCCAGTGACTTACTCTTCTGTGCCTGAAAGCCAAATATATCTGTTCAGCGAGAGATGCTGGTAACCCACTCCAACGCGTTGAAATACAATACATATAGAGATATATATAGATATACGAAAACCATTTTGAAGCATGAAGATATATCCTACGAGACTCTAGCTTTTAAAACCGGGAATGACTCGACAGATAAGGCTAGACACAAGCAACAGTTATAACAAGCGTATACAATCCACAACAGGCAAGACAGATAAAGCTGAGCACAATTAATAATCATAACCCAACATAAACAATCCCCAGCATAAATCCCAAAGTCACATCCCCCAATATACTCATAAACACAACTCATCCATATCTCATCACATAGCACACTTTGTTGGCGCCACAGGACCAATCGCATGCCCATACATGAGGGTCAGCGCATATAGCTCTGACATGGCCCCACAGCACCCTGCCCCGTCTCACATTACGGAGGAGTCGAACGCAACCGACTAATGAACCGCAGTTCTATATAATATTTATATACCTGACCGGTCTTTACCAGCCTGGTTAACAGTTGGGATGGTTCTCAACCCATTCAACTGCCCGTATAGTGGACCTTTGTCCTATATAATATTTATATACCTGACCAGTCTTTACCAGCCTGGTTAACAGTCGGTATGGTTCTCAGCCCATCCGACTACCCGTATAGTGGAACTTAGTCCTATAAAATATTTATATACCTGACCGGTCTCTACCAGCCTGGTTAACAGCCGGTATGGTTCTCAGCCCAACCGACTGCCCGTATAGCCCGATTGATCTCAACCAAAACGGGGTAACATGCACACATAACACATAGCAAGCACATGCAACCCACATTAACACATTGGGAAGGGGGAGAAAACGTATAACAAAACCTATGCGTGATCCTTCACATACTAAGAATGGTCCTAAGGGGTTCATACTCCTTTCACCTAGGTCAGCGGGATACCAATTCAACTAGCATGCAATATATAAGACTCATACAACTTACGAACGGTACCCGAAACATCAAACTAGACATAGGCACGATAGACGGAGTCCGTTGGGACACCACGGGGGTCGGGGAAACATCAAACGGGGAAGTTGGGGTCCCAAGTGTGGGAATTTCCAGCGGGTAGCCGGTGGGTGGGGGGCCACCGGCCGGTAAACACTGTTCCGGGCAGCGGGTCGCCGGCGGGCAGCTGCCCGCCCGCCGGCTGCCTGCTGCCGGATCTGCCCCTTTTTGACCGCGGGTAGGTGGCGGGTCCCCTACCCCCACCTACCCCCCACTGACTCATTAACACCAAAAACGCCCCGGGAACCTTCGTGGAACCCGAGACCATGCTTAGACACTTTCAAACGCCATCGATAACACACGCAGACGATTTAACGGATCAAAATCAAGAATCAAACGGTACATAACCTATCATGCTTTTCTAGACCTAATAAACAACCAATCATGCGAAATCCCACCCAATATACCAAGAATAATACCATACGAATTCCACGATATAACCTAGGGTTCTAATTATTTTTAATCCAACAAGAATACGATTCGTCTTCTAATTACAAGATTCGGTAAGAATATCACATAAGCATCAAGAACGCCAACAAGAACATCAACCTAGGGTTCTAATTACTTTTATATCAACAAGAATACGGTTCGTCTTCTAATTACAAGATTCGGTACAAATAACACTTAAGCATCAAGAACGCCATACAATTATCAAGAACACCATATAATCATCAAGAACTCCACATAATCGTTAAGAACACCATAGTTATCAAGAATCTCCCGATGTCAAGATCACCCATGGAATTATCCCATCAATCATCAATAATAACATCACAAATCATCAATACACAATAATATGGGGAAAACCTACGGGGGAAATCATAACTATGAAAATAGGTTTTGTTGAGACAAGGGTTACCTCTTGCTTTCTTGATTTCTTCTAGGGGGATTCTTGGAGCTCTTTGGGGTGGTGGGCGTTATTCTTGTGGTGGGGGGTTTCTAGGTGCCCCTTAAGTCCCCTATTTATATATTTAGGAGTCCTAGTTAGGAACTAATATTATGGGCTTGCTAATTCTATTTCTTTTGGGACTAAGGATTGGGTTTAGGGATTAGGGCCCGTGGACTATGGTGGGCCTTCCTAATTAATTATTGTGATTTAATTCTTTCTTTTGGGTAATTGATTAAATGATTTAATTGATCTTAGGGGTCGTAACACGGGGTGTTACACTCTCCCCCCCTTATCGGGAAGCTTCGTCCCCGAAGCTTGGTCCTTGCCGAGTGACTTTCTCTTAGTTACCTGGTGTGAAAAGTTCAGGGTAGCGTTCCCTCATTGTGTCTTTGAGCTCCCACGTTGCTTCCTCGGTCCCATGGTTGGTCCAGAGGACTTTCACCATTTCTATGGCTCGGCGACGGGTGTTTCTTGTCTTGGTGTCCAGGATCCTCACGGGTCTTTCTTCGTATACTAGTGACTCGTCGAGGTTCATGACCTCGGGTTGAAGTACGTGGCTCAGGTCGTGTACATATTTCTTTAGCTGGGATATGTGGAATACGTTGTGTACTCGTTCTAGTTCGACGGGTAGGACGAGGCGATAGGCTAGGTTCCCAACTTTTTCTATGATTTCATAGGGGCCGATAAATCGAGGGCTGAGCTTTCCTTTCCTTCCGAATCTCATCACCCCTCGTGTGGGCGAGATTCTCAGCCAGACCTTGTCCCCGGTGTTGAACTCGGCTTGTTTCCTCTTTAGATCGGCATAGGACTTTTGGCGGTCCTGGGCAGCTTTCATCCTATCCCGGATGAGTTTGACCTTGGTGATTGTATCTTGTAGGTGTTGGGGCCCTAGTGTTATTGGGTCGACCATGTCTTCCCAACATAAGGGGGTTCTGCATTTTTGTCCGTATAGAGCTTCGTAGGGTGCCATACGAATGCTCGCGTGGTAGCTGTTGTTATATGAGAATTCAATAAGGTCTAGGTGTTCCTCCCATGTCCCTTGAAAGTCCAACATGCAGGCTCTTAGCATGTCTTCGAGAGTCTGAATGGTCCTCTCGGTTTGGCCGTCCGTGGTGGGGTGGAAAGCAGTGCTTAGTTTTAGTTGTGTCCCCAAGGCTAATTGCAGTGATTTCCAGAATTGTGAGAGGAACCTGGAGTCTCTATCGGATACGATGTTTCGGGGGACTCCGTGATACTTCACTACTCGGCTCAAGTAGGCTTGGGCTAGTTGTGTCATTGTCCATGTTTCCTTCATGGCGATGAATCGCGCTGTTTTGGTTAGTCGGTCCACTATGACCCAAATCTTATCCTTGCCGGTCTTCGTTGGGGGTAGTCCTCCGACGAAATCCATGGATATGGAATCCCACTTTCCTTGTGGTATCTCAAGGGGTTGTACGAGTCCCTTGGGCTTGCATCGTTCGGCCTTCACCCTTTGGCAATTCAGACACCTAGCCACGAAATCCGCGATTTCCTTTTTCATGTTGGGCCACCAAAACGACCTTTTTACATCTTGGTATAGCTTGTCACCCCCTGGGTGAACTGAGTATGGGGAGTTGTGTCCTTCCTCCAAGATTTGTTGCTTCAAGTGGGGGTGCGTTGAGGGCACGCACCACCTACCTTGGTAACGGAGACTGCCGTCTTCGTGTATTTTGAAGGGTCCTTCCTTCCCCTGGGTTAGGTCGAGGCGGATTTTATCTAGTTCCGGATCCTGCTGTTGCCCTATTTTGATTCCCTCGAAGAGCGTAGGTACGACTCGTATGTTGAACAAGTGGGTGTCGGGGTGGTTTTGACCTTGTTTTATTATTTCCAAATTCAGTCTTTGGAAGTCCCTGTACAGTTGGTCCGGTAGGATCCAAGTGGTGTTGAGGGAGTGGTTAGTCTTCCTACTTAGGGCATCCGCCACCACGTTAGCTTTTCCCTCATGGTATTGGATGTCCAGGTCGTAATCCTTTATGAGTTCTAACCACCTCCGTTGTCTCATGTTTAGGTCTTTCTGGGTGAAGATGTACTTTAGGCTCTTATGGTCCATGTAAATCTTGCATTGCACCCCGTATAAGTAATGCCTCCAAATTTTTAGTGCGAACACGATGGCGGCTAGCTCGAGGTCGTGGGTGGGGTAGTTTTCTTCGTGGGTTTTGAGCTGCCTGGATGCGTAGGCTATTAGTCGGCCTTTTTGCATTAGCACGCACCCCAACCCCTTCTTGGATGCATCACTGAAGACCTCGAATCCTTCCTCCCCGGAGGGGATGGCGAGCACGGGTGCCGTGGTTAACTTATCCTTCAATTCTTGAAAGGCCGAGACGCAGTCGTTGTCCTATTGGAAGGGGGTTTCCTTTTTCATGAGTTTGTTGAGGGGTTGGGCTATCCTGGTGAAGCCGGGTACAAATCTCCTGTAGTAGCCCGCTAAGCCTAGGAAGCTTCGGACTTCGGTGAGTGAGCTCGGTGTGGTCCATTCTTTAACGGCACGGATTTTGGCGGGGTCCACCTTAATCCCTTCCTTGGTTATCACGTGACCCAGGAAGGCCACACTGTCTTTCCAAAATTCGCATTTAGAGAACTTGGCGTATAGTTGGTGCTCCCTTAGAGTTTGCAGGGTTATGCGGAGGTGTCTTTCATGTTCTTCCTTGTTTTGGGAGTAGACTAGGATGTCGTCAATGAATACAATGACGAAGTCATCCAAGTGGGGTCGGAATACTCGGTTCATGAGGTCCATGAATATGGCAGGCGCGTTGGTGAGTCCGAAGGGCATTACGGTGAATTCATAGTGACCGTAACGCGTCCGGAAGGTTGTTTTCTGAATGTCCGGTTTGGCCACCTGTATTTGGTGATACCCGGATCTTAGATCAATCTTTGAAAATACCCCTGCCCCTTTAAGTTGGTCGAACAAGTCGTCGATTCGGGGAAGGGGGTACTTATTCTTTATCGTGACTTGGTTAAGTTCCCTGTAGTCGATGCATAGGCGCATGCTCCCATCCTTCTTTTTAACAAACAACACTGGTGCTCCCCATGGGGAGGTGCTAGGACGGATGTAGCCCTTGTCTAGCAATTCTTGCAGTTGCGTCTTCAGTTCCTTCATTTCTTTTGGTGCTAATCGGTAGGGAGGTTTAGAAATTGGGGCAGCGCCCGGTACGAGATCTATGGTGAACTCGACTTCTCTGGCTGGGGGTGCCCCGGGGATTTCGTCCGGGAAGACGTCGGTGAATTCGTTTACCACTGGAATGGTTTGTGGTTCGGGGGTTTTGGTGCTGAGGTCCTCGACCGAACATAGGAAGGCCTCGCTTCTCTTATTTAGGTATTTCTTCATTTTTATCATGTTCACCACTTTGATCCTGGCTTCCCGGTGGGTCCCATGATATGATACCCTCTTACCGTTTGGTCCCCGTAGGACCACTTTTTGTTCTCCGCATAGGATTTGTGCTTGGTATTTCCCTAGCCAATCCATGCCCAAAATCACCTGTACCCCATCCAGTTTGAATCGGATTAAGTTGCTGGGAAATTCCACCCCTTGTATGGTGATCATTATATTCTCGTACATGCGGTTGCATCCTAGGATTTCGCCGGAGGCCACTTTGACCTGGAGTCGGACCTTGGTGCTGGTGTTGAGGCCGAGCTGAGTGGCAAACTCGGTTGCTATAAACGAGTTGGTAGCCCCCGAGTCAAATAACACTGTGGCGGGGGTGGCGTGTACTAGGAAGGTTCCGGAGACTATGTTGCTATCCCCAATTTTGGCTTTGCTTAGAGTAAGGATTCTTCCTTGAGCGGTTGGCGAGGTGAGGCGGCCCTGGGGTTTTTAAGGCCGCGGGTGGGGTTCATGTGATTTCCTTCTGATTTCCTTTTGTTTCCCAGGCGTGTTTCCCGGGGTTGGTTTGGCACTTGTTGTAGTTGGGACAGCTTGGCATAGGCCTCCCCGAGGGTTCCTGGCTCTTGTGTGGCCAGGGCTTTTTGATATTCGGGGTCAAGGCCTGTTATGAACCTTTCGATCCTGATCCTTTCGGTGGGTACTAGCTCGGGGATGAGGCGAGCCAGTCGGTGGAATTGTTGGTAGTATTCCGTGATCGAGGTTGCACCTTGTCTTAGGTGGAGGAATTCTTCGTATATGGTGGCTCTTAGGTGGTTGGGATAGAATTGTTCTCGTAGCCGCGCTTTTAGGGTTTCCCAGTTGAATCCGGGGTCTTGTTCGCAGGTGGGTCCTTCGTGAGCCCACCAGGTGTCGGCCTCGTGTCTGAAGTAGAAGGAGGCCATTCTTACTTGGTGGCCCTCGGGGCATTTAGTTGCCCTGAATATCTTGTCGAAAGTCCCGATCCACTCCTCGAGGGTTGTGGGGTCTTCGTTTCCTGAGAGGGTGGGTGGTTGGTGTGTCGAGACTTGGTGGTGGATCTCCAAGTTCTCGTTTGGTAAAGGCTGGGGAACAGTAGTACTTAGTGCCTGGGCAATTTGGGCCAGGCGTTGCAGATTCTGAGTCAGGAATTCCTCAGTGGGGAGTTTCGGTGTTCCTACCTGTCTTCTTCTCGGTGCCATCCTGGAGTTCATAGGTCGATGTTATTTTGCATCCTTACCTTGATGCAATAAGCGAAGGGGGGAGTTTCTTTAAGTTAGAGAGGGATAAAGTGAGGAGAGGTTATGTGTAGGTTTCACAATCTCACCGCGCGTCCTAAGATTCCTAAATCTTATGTTCCTAAGTACCTAGTGTTTATGCTTAATGTCCTAAGGTCTGATCTTAAGAGTCTTATCCTAGGGTCAACTTTAGGCTCTGATACCAACTGTAACACCCCAGATTTTCAGGATAATTAAAACTTATGAAATAAGGGTGAAATCTTATTAAATCCCAAAACAGAATACAAGAGTACGGGGTGCTATGCCACACCTGAGCTAGAGAACTCAGGTGCACAGGCTAACTAACTAATGTCTCAATAATGTAAATGCGTAAACATGGCACGCAGGCCGAAGGGAAACTAACTACTTCTACGTTCCAAGTTCTAGCGCGCTCCAGTGACTTACTCTTCTGTGCCTGAAAGCCAAATATATCTGTTCAGCGAGAGATGCTGGTAACCCACTCCAACGCGTTGAAATACAATACATATAGAGATATATATAGATATACGAAAATCATTTTGAAGGATGAAGATATATCCTACGAGACTCTAGCTTTTAAAACCGGGAATGACTCGACAGATAAGGCTAGACACAAGCAACAGTTATAACAAGCGTATACAATCCACAACAGGCAAGACAGATAAAGCTGAGCACAATTAATAATCATAACCCAACATAAACAATCCCCAGCATAAATCCCAAAGTCACATCCCCCAATATACTCATAAACACAACTCATCCATATCTCATCACATATCACACTTTGTTGGCGCCACAGGACCAATCGCATGCCCATACATGAGGGTCAGCGCATATAGCTCTGACACGGCCCCGCAGCACCCTGCCCCGTCACACATTACGGAGGAGTCGATCGCAACCGACTAATGAACCGCAGTTCTATATAATATTTATATACCTGACCGGTCTTTACCAGCCTGGTTAACAGTTGGGATGGTTCTCAACCCATTAATATTTATATACCTGACCGGTCTTTACCAGCCTGGTTAACAGCCGGTATGGTTCTCAGCCCACCCGACAGCCCGTATAGCCCGATTGATCTCAACCAAATCAGGGTAACATGCACACATAACACATAGCAAGCACATGCAACCCACATTAACACATTGGGAAGGGGGAGAAAACGTATAACAAAACCTATGCGTGATCCTTCACATACTAAGAATGGTCCTAAGGGGTTCATACTCCTTCCACCTAGGTCAGCGAGATACCAATTCAACTAGCATGCAATATATAAGACTCATACAACTTACGAACGGTACCCGAAACATCAAACTAGACATAGGCACGATAGACGGAGTCCGTTGGGACACCACGGGGGTCGGGGAAACATCAAACGGGGAAGTCGGGGTCCCAAGTGTGGGAATTTTCAGCGGGTAGCCGATGGGTGGGGGGCCACCCGCCGGCTGCCCGCCGGTAAACACTGTTCCGGGCAGCGGGTCGCCGGTGGGCAGCTGCCCGCCCGCCGGCTGCCCGCTGCCGGAACTGCCCCTTTTTGACCGCGGGTAGGTGGCGGGTCCCCTACCCCCACTGACTCATTAATACCAAAAACGCCCCGAGAACCTTCGTGGAACCTGAGACCATGCTTAGACACTTTCAAACGCAATCGATAACACACGTAGACGATTTAACGGATCAAAATCAAGAATCAAACGGTACATAACCTATCATGCTTTTCTAGACCTAATAAACAACCAATCATGCGAAATCCCACCCAATATACCAAGAATAATACCATACGAATTCCACGATATAACCTAGGGTTCTAATTATTTTTAATCCAACAAGAATACGATTCGTCTTCTAATTACAAGATTCGGTAAGAATATCACATAAGCATCAAGAACGCCAACAAGAACATCAACCTAGGGTTGTAATTACTTTTATATCAACAAGAATACGGTTCGTCTTCTAATTACAAGATTCGGTACAAATAACACTTAAGCATCAAGAACGCCATACAATTATCAAGAACACCATATAATCATCAAGAACTCCAAATAATCGTTAAGAACACCATAGTTATCAAGAATCTCCCGATGTCAAGATCACCCATGGAATTATCCCATCAATCATCAATAATAACATCACAAATCATCAATACACAATAATATGGGGAAAACCTACGGGGGAAATCATAACTATGAAAATAGGTTTTGTTGAGACATGGGTTACCTCTTAGCCTTAATTAATTCCTTGGCTATGAAGGGTCTTTCTTTAAGCTTTCTTGCTTTCTTGATTTCTTCTAGGGGGATTCTTGGAGCTCTTTGGGGTGGTGGGCTTTATTCTTGTGGTGGGGGGTTTCTAGGTGCCCCTTAAGTCCCCTATTTATATATTTAGGAGTCCTAGTTAGGAACTAATATTATGGGCTTGCTAATTCTATTTCTTTTGGGACTAAGGATTGGGTTTAGGGATAAGGGCCCGTGGACTATGGTGGGCCTTCCTAATTAATTATTGTGATTTAATTCTTTCTTTTGGGTAATTGATTAAATGATTTAATTGATCTTAGGGGTCGTAACACGGGGTGTTACAACCGCGATCCCATTCGCCAAATGGGGCATCGGCCTACTCGGGCCACTCCCCCAGGCGCCCGGGCGAGTGCGCTTCTATATAGCAGCCGTGGACTATTTCACTAAATAGGCAGAGGCAGAGCCCCTGGCGACTATCACCGAGTATCAGTGCCGCCGTTTTGTTTGGAAAAACATCATATGCAAATTCGGGCTACCTGAGCAGCTGGTAACGAACAACGGACGGCAGTTTGATAACCGAGCCTTCGCGGCCTTCTACATGCAGAACGGCATACGGCACATTAAGGTATCCGTAGCCTACCCCCAGGCCAACAGACAGATCGAGAACCTGAACCGCACCCTCTTGGACGGACTACGAAAGAAGCTGGAAGAGCTGGGCGGCACATGGGTCAAACAGTTAGAAAATGTCTTATGGGCTTACCGAACGACTCTGCGAAGGGCTACGGCCGAAATCCCCTTTGACTTGGCATACGGATTCGAGGTGAAGGTCCCGACGGAACTCTTAGTGCCTAGACGGCGAGTCCTGCTGTACAATGATGAAGGCAACGAGGAAGCGTTGCGGATTGAGAAGAATCTCTTGGAAGAAAGGCAGGATGTGGCTTATGCCCGGATGGTCGAATACCAGCAAGCTGTCAAGCGCTATCAGGATAAAAGAGCCAAAACCAGATACCTCCAAGTCGGGGATCTTGTGTTGAGGGAAAGGACGGCTTGTCGGCCCACCGAGGGGGGAAAATGGCGGTCAAGTGGGAAGGACCATACCGGGTGGTGAGTGAAATCTACCGGGAACTTACCGGTTAGAAACCACGGAAGGAGAGCCCGTGGAGCGAACGTGGAATGCCCACCATCTTAAGAAATTCTACCACTAACCAGATAGTTGCATTTGTTTCCTAGTTTTTATCCTTCGATTAGTTCGTTGTAGGCACCTAGCGACCGTTAGTTTCGTGGGAATTTCCTTTCAGTTGGTTGACAATAAAGTTCAAATTACTTCGGCAACAGGGTTCTCCTTTGGTTCTGATCACCTCCTCTCTACAAGGACGGCTGATACCGCCTGCTCAGGAGAAGGCGGCCTTGCCGCGAGGATGATTACCTCCTCTCTACGAGGACGGCTGATACCATCTGCTTAGGCGAAGGCGGCTGTAACACCCCAATTTTCTTAAACTTACTTAACAAGCTAAAACAAAAAATAAGATAAACTAAGCAGCGGAAAAGTAAACTTAATTAACAAACTTAGTAGGAGTGTCACCGCCACAACCACCTTCCCACGGTGGTTGCACAGGCTAAGGGTAAAACTAAACATCAAGACAAACTAACATCCGAATAACTAGGGGAATACAACCCTGTTGTTCGGCACCAACAAAAGAGATAACATACTACAAAAACCAAATAACAAGAGTTTAGACTACAAGTAATCTAACTAACTAGTCTAACTCGTACTCTCTCGTACCTACAAGCTGGGCACACTTGAAAGGGGTTAACAAACAACAAGTAGCAAGCAAAACTCGTTAGCAAGAAGCTAAGTATAACGCCACTCAACCCTGTAAAGTAAATACAGTATATACTTTGGAAAAACAAAGTTTACATTCTTGAATCAACCACTTAAACACTTAAATCATACTTTGGCGTTAGCTTCTAGATGCTTGCAACTTAAGTAATAAGTAGGCATACTTCAATAAACAACTTATCACATCCTCATCTCATGAACAAACTAAGCTTTTCATTTACTCAAATAAACTCATGCTTTCTCATATAACTCAAATAACATTCATGAGCTATCATATACTTATCATGCATTCTCTTGCAAGACATATAACTCACCACAAGCTCATACTATCAATCACGCAATCTAGTGCAAGACATATAACTCATAAGCAACTCATGCTATCAAATAACTCATAAGCAATCTTATGTTACGAATCATTCAATCTCGTGCAAATATATAATAAGCAAAATCATACTAATAATCATGCAATCTCGTGCAAGGTATATAATAAGCAAACTCATGCTACTAATCATGCAATCTCGTGCAAGATATATAATAAGCAAACTCATGCTACTAATCATGCAATCTCGTGCAAGGTATATAATAAGCAAACTCATGCTACTAATCATGCAATCTCATGCAAGATATATAATAAGCAAACTCATGCTACTAATCATGCAATCTCGTGCAAGATATATAAGTATAGGCACATATACATATACACTCTTTTGTAAAAAGAATACTTTTTCTGTAGAGGGTTCTTAGAGCAAAAAATAACTCGCTTTGCTTCTTCTTTTCTTAGAGTCTCCAAGACTCGCTTTTTAGAGTCATGTTGACTCGCTTTCTTAGAGTCGTGCTGACTCGCTTTCTCTTTACTCATGGGCGAGGCCGGGTTTCACCATAATGGGAATGGACCCATTGGACACGGCGTATATGTGAGGAATAAAGTGTAATGGTTTTGATATGCCAAATATGTATTTGTAGAACCCCCAATTTTATTTTATAGGTCTAGCAGAGTTTAAGACCATGATCGGGAAATTATTTAAATTGCAAAAGAGAAAAACAGAGGAAGATGCATGAAAATAGAAGAAGAAGATATCAAGCCAAAAATCAAGAATTTGTCTGGAGAAAATGACAAATTAAAGAAGAAGTTGAATGATATGAAAATCACGTCAATGCTACTCAAAAAGATATCCCAGGAGAATTTTCGTTGAAGAAAATTAAGATTGAAAGATTGCATGAATTTGACTTGGAGATCAAGCATCTATGGAAAGAAAGAAGTACATCAAAGATGATTAGAGATTTAACTAATAAGTTATACGAATGAAGTGGAAGATGCTTGATATATTATGTGAAATGGCTCAAGTTTGAATCTCACCATCAATAATTTTACAAGGTAAAATTTGAGAAGCCAAAATTAATTAAGTTTGATGGAGTTGGGCGCTAGTTTGGCTTTGGGCGTCAATTATAAGTGGAAATTGCTTGTGGAAAAATTGCACTTGGGAGCCAATTCAAAGGAATTAGGAGTGGGGAGCTGATTTCAGAGCAAATATGGCTTTGGGCGTCAATTACAAGTGGAAATTGCTTGTGGAAAAATTGCACTTGGGAGCCAATTCAAAGGAATTGGGAGGGGGGGAGCCGATTTCAGAGCAAATATGGGGATCAATCCAAGTTGGCTCCCAATGTAAAATTGAAATTGGGAGCCAATTCAAGTTGTAGTATGGGATGCAATTTCAAATTGGGGACCAATTGAAAGAATGAGATGCAATTTCAATGAAATTGGGAGCAAATTCAAGTTGTAGTATGGGATGCAATTTCAAATTGGGGACCAATTGAAAGAATGAGATGCAATTTCAAATTGGGGATCAATTGAAAGAAGATGTAAGGAATTGGGAGCCGGGATCCGATTTCAGAGCAAATATGGGGATCAATCCAAGTTGGCTCCCAATGTAAAATTGAAATTGGGAGCCAATTCAAGTTGTAGTATGGGATGCAATTTCAAATTGGGGACCAATTGAAAGAAGACGTTGGGAAGCAATTGAATTAAGATGAAATTGAATACCAGGAGAAGTCTGGGAGCCAATTTCGAAGTCAAAGTCAAAATGATTCAAATTGGGAAGCAATTGAAGCACCAGGAGTATATTGGGAGCCAATTACAAGTCAAAGTCAATTGGGTGCCAATTACAATAGAGAAATTCAAATTGGGTGCCAATTACAAGTCAATTGCAATTGGGTGTCAATTACAAAGGAGAAATTCAAATTGGGAGGAAGTTCAAAGCCAGTTTGAAACATCAGAACACCCAGACGAAGAAGATGAGAAAACTTACAGTGAAGAATTTCTCAGAAGGAAAAATACTAGTCTAACTAGTATGGGATTAAATTGAAGAATATTTTTGAAGTATTTAAATCCCAAGAACCACTTCAGAGCTAATCAGAGAAGCCATTCTACACAAAACTGAGACCGAGAGGAATATCAGATGAAGTTTGGGTACTCATTTGCATGAAGTTGAAGCTCTACCAACGGCTAGCTTATCTCTTCTGACACTTGACTCTTTGGCATATCTTTGCTTGAAGAATTTTTGTTGCTTTGCCGTAGTGTAGATTTGTTTTGGCCTTTCAACATTCAACTTTGCTTTTGTTCGGTAGCCAAGTCCTTGTCTCATCGTGCTATTCCGACCTTTAACAAATTTTACCACTTGAACTTTATTATTTAAAGCAGTAGTAGAATTAGTCAGATTTGGAGGGGTTTGAGAACATGTGGAGTCATAACCTATTCCGGTTCTATCTCCTGATGGACTTTGCATGCTCACCATCTTATCCATTATTTTGGATGAGTTAGTGAACGTAGCAATGGTTGCCCAAAGATTATGTTCTCTAACTTCTCTTGCTTTACACTCTTCTTGAAGATGAATATTTTCATTCTTCAATTTACTCACTTCAAGTAAAGCATCTTGCAATTTTTTATTCATTTCTGCTTTTTCAAGAATTAGAATATTATTGCGCTCCTTGAGTTGAGGATGAGTGAGCATAATCTCTTGACATTCTGTCATTAGACTGTTAATCGATTCACGAGAAAAAGAAGAATTAACAGAATTAAAAGAATTAGATGTTACATCTTCTTCCTCTGCTTCAAGAGCCATAAAACAATCTTCACTTGAACTCAACTCAGTTGACTTGCATACTAGCGCCGTATCATCATCCGAACACGAGCTTTCATCGCTTGATGATGAATCCTCCGAATCATCATTTTCGTTTGGTTCGTTGCTAATGAGAGCTTTTCTTTTGTCGCGCTTGAACCTTTTGCTTTCGGATTTGTTCGGCGTAGATTCAACATTTTTGCCTTAATACTTGCTAACGATCGGATATGGACAATTTATTTTAAAATGTCCAGGTTTGCGGCAATTGTAGCATAAATCCTTGTTTTATTCGAATTTTTCTTCTTGTGTTATGCGAGAGACGAATTTTCCACGAGTAGAATTTTTGTTGTCTCCTTTTCGCATAAACCTTCTAAATTTTTTGACAAAAAGAGCAAACTGTTCGTCAGTCATATAATCAACATTATTTTCTACTGACCTGGAGGTTGACGGTTGTTCGGCCATTAGAGCAGAATTTCGAGCTTCATGAACGTCATCATCTTTGTCCTTCATTTCGAACTCATATGCTTTTAAATCACTAAATAATTTGTCTGTTGACAACATCCTTAGGTCTCAGTGATCGCACATAGCCGTAACCTTCATATCCCATGTAGATGGTAAGCCTCGTAGAATTTTGAGATTAATTTCTTTTTGGCTAATATTTTTGCCAAGATCACTAATCTCTCCAAGAACTTTGATCATTCGAGCTTCCATGTCTGCAACACTTTCATTTGAGAGCATTTTGAAATCTTCAAATTTCTTCATGGCGATTGTGAGCTTATTGTCGTTTTCTTGTTCATCTCCTTCGCCAATCTTGATGAGAGTTTCCCATATTTCTTTAGCAGTAGCACACTTTCGGATCTTCGGAAATATTGTATCATCCACGGCTTTGAATAGAATATCCTTGGAAATATTGTCAAGATTATTCCTTGTTCTATCATCCGATGTCCATTCCGGTTCAGGCTTTTGCACGTACTGTGGAGCATCCGGGGATATAACAAACGCCGTATTGACTTTTAATATTTCGATAGGGCCAGTGGAAATAACTTCCCACATTTCATCGTGTAAAGTCGATAAGTGTACCTGCATACGAACTTTCCAATCATCAAATTTATCAAGTGAGAATAATAGATTTTGAGCTAAATCTTTCTTCATCATCATCACGAGAGATAAGAAAGATTAATCCAATCACACACTTTGTAGAATGGATCTGTCTAGCAGTCAGAAACGGTTGACCCAATTAGGCAACGTGCTTAGATAGCAAATTGGCCTAAATAGACAGCCTGCTCTGATACCAATTGTTGGTCCCAAAAGAGGTAAGGTGAAAGTCTAGAGAGGGGGGGGGGGGGGGGTGGTGAATAGACTTTCAAACTTTTTCGCACAGCAAAACAATTGCTAAGCCAGAGATAAGCCAAAATTCTTAACTAGATTGTTAGAGTATGGTGCACAGCGGAATTAAATAAAGATAAAGTGTGTGTGAGATTGTGTAAGTTATATCTCGTGTAGAGCAAGTGAAGAGCAGTAAGTAAAGAAAGCAGTAAAGAGCACAAGACAATTATAGTGGTTCGGAGGTGGTGTAATCCTCCTACTCCACTTGCTCTTCTCTCCAAGAGCAATTCACTATATCCACCACTTCTTGGTTCCAAGATACAATGAATTCCGTGATCTAGTGCTTTGATCACCAAGCCCGCACTAATCACGCTTAGTGACACCACACTGCTGCTTCGGGTTTCACGTCGCCGCGCTACTATCCCAGGATTTCACGACTCCGCGTTACTTTCCCCCCGTCTTCCACACTCCGGTAGAAACGTATCCCGTGATCTAGTGCTTTGATCACAAAGTCCGCACTAATCACGCCCAGTGCCTCCAACACTGCTGCTTCGGATCTCACAGCTACGTGTGACAATCTAGGATTTTACAACTCCGTGCTACTTTCCTCCCTTTTCTTGTTTTGCTCCAAAACAAGTTTTGTCTTGCTTCCAACTTCAAGACTCTGTAGTTGATCTTCAATGATGCGCTTAGTCTCTTTGATGTAGATGAAACACTCTTTGAAAGATTTCTCTTGAACGCTCTGAGTGTTTTTCTCTCTTTGAATGTATCAAGTAAAGCACTTGATTTTTATGAGGGAAGCTTTTCTTGAAATAAAGTTGGGAGATTTTATCCCACTCAAAAGGATTGGTTGTATAATAGATGTAATGTTTTTTATAGACCAAAGCAACAATCCTCTTCCCAGGTGCCAAAATATAAAAATATTTTTCAAAATCCGGCGCCAAAAATGTTTTCTAATGTGAGTTATGATTATCGAATCTCAAATGGTTACAAATCGCCTCATCTTAATTCAATAAGATCTAGGTGGATTTGGTTACCTAAAATCACTAACAGTAAAGGACCCAAGCAAGTATGGGTACCTAAAGTTAATTAATCTTTTTTGCAGGATGTTTGGTACATCGATAGTGGTTGCTCACGCCACATGACTAGAAATAAATCATATCTAGTGAATTTCAAAGAAATCGATGGACCAAAAGTTATATTCGGAGGAAATCAAAATTATGGAATTACAAAAGGAGTTGGCACGATCAAGAAAAATGGATTAAAGATTGAAGATGTTTCATTCGTTGAAGGCTTGAAATTCAATTTGTTGAGTACTAGTCAATTTTGTGATAAAGGCTATCTTGTAGAATTTTCTAGAGATAATTGCCTAATAAAAAATGAACTCACAAATGAAATTGTACTCTCTGGAAAAAGACGAAAGAACATGTATGTTGTTGATTGGAGTACAAGCAAAGGTTCAGTGTGCTTAATGGCCAGAAATTCGAATGAAGCAAATTGGGAATGGCACAGAAAGCTCAACCATTTAAACTTCAAGACTATCAATCAACTTGCGAAGAAGAATCTAGTTGAATGCTTGGCAGATATTATCTTCAAGAAGGACCAAGTGTGTGATGCATGCCAACACGGAAAGCAAATCAAATCATCATTCAAATAAAAAACACACGAGTCAACATCAAGACCGCTAAGCTTACTACACATGGACTTATTCAGACCGGTTGATCCAATAAGTGTAAGTGGTAAGAAATATACACTCGTTGTTGTTGATGATTTTTCTAGGTACACTTGGACCGTGTTTCTCAAGAAGAAAAAATGAAGTTGAGCAAGTTCTACCGAAGCTGTTGAAGCAACTACAAAATGAGAAAGAATTGCAAATATCAAAAATATGAACGGATCGTGGAACCGAGTTCGTGAATGGAGTTATACAAGCTTTCTGCAATTCACATGGAATTTCTCATCAATTATCTGCCGCAAGAACACCGCAACAAAACGGTGTTGCCGAAAGAAGAAATCGGACGCTCAAAGAAGCCGCACGAGTGATGATTAGTGCAGCCGGTCTCCCGAAACGATATTGGGTGGAAGCAATCAACACTGCTTGCTACACGCAAAATCGAAGCATGATCCATAAGAAGTACAAGACGCCATACGAGCTATTTAAAGGGAGAAAACCAAATATTGGTTATTTTCATATTTTTGGATGCAAATGTTTTATTCATATTAATGATAAATTGCATCTAAAAGCTTTTGATGAGCGTGCAGATGAAGGAATTTTTCTAAGATATTCAGCTACCAGCAAGGCGTTCAGAGTTTTGAATAAAAGAACAATGGTGGTTGAAGAATCCATACACGTGGTATTTGATGAAAAATCACAGATCAATAATGGCGCTCTGGACGAAGAAATTACACAAAATGGTAACAAGTGTCATATTGATTTTTGTGATACTAATGATACGTGTGAAGATGATGTTTTGCAGGGAATGGATGAGTTGGAAATTAATTCTCTAGAAAATCCCATCCCTCATTCAGAAGAAGTTGGAAATTCTTTTAATAATAATTTTGGAGGTGAAGCCGCACGTGAAAATGGATATACAGTACGGGTTGAAGTTGGTGATCCATTTAGTAATCAAGTAACAGGCGAAGTTGGTGGTCAATTTCAAGAAGAATTAAATGACGAAATTCGAACCAACACTGCCAGTACACAACAAATAGATCCACCCAGTACCATGCACCCATTTGAACCAGATTTAAGATGGCTCAAAAATCACCCTTTAGAATTAATTATTGGGAATATTCATGAAGGCGTGAAAACGAGATCATCTACCATGGAAGCATTGTTCACGTGTTATCTATCACAAATTGAACCGAAAGAAGTGGACGAAGCTCTTAATGATCCGAATTGGATAGATGCTATGCAAGAAGAGCTCGATCAATTCAAAAGAAATGATGTTTGGGAACTTGTTCCAAGACCGACGAACCACAATGTTGTAGGAACCAAATGGGTCTTCCGGAACAAAGCAAACGAAGAAGGCTTGATTGTTAGGAATAAAGCTAGGCTCGTTGCAAAAGGATACTCTCAAGAAGAAGGAATAGATTTTGATGAAACTTTTGCACCGGTAGCCCGACTTGAAGCAATCAGAACTTTCCTAGCCTACGCCGCAGACAAAGATTTCACCGTTTATCAAATGGACGTGAAAAGCGCATTCTTGAATGGTCTACTCGAAGAAGAAGTTTATGTCGAACAACCGCCAGGTTTTGAGGTAAAAGGCGAAGGTGATAAAGTCTACAAACTTAAAAAGGCATTGTATGGGTTGAAACAAGCACCTAGAGCTTGGTATGATACTTTGTCAATGTTCTTGATAAGCTGTGGATTCACCAAAGGCCTTGTTGACAAAACTCTATTTAGAATTCAAGATGGTGATCATATTTTATTGGTGCAAATCTACGTTGATGATATTATTTTTGGAAGCACTAACAATTCTTTGTGTGAGAAATTTTCGAAGCTTATGCAGAATAAATTCGAAATGGGCATGATGGGTGAATTGAGTTACTTCTTGGGCTTACAAGTCAAACAACTGAAAGAAGGAATATTCATCAATCAAGCAAAGTACACTCGCGACTTGATAAAGAAGTTTGGCCTTGATGGAAAATCATCCATCAAAATTCCAATGAGCACATCATGAAGGCTAGACAAAGATGAAGATGGAAAGGATGTCGATCAAACAAAATATAGAGGAATGATTGGTTCTCTTCTATATCTTACTGCAAGCAGGCCGGACATTTCTTATGCTGTGGGAGTGTGTGCAAGATTCCAAGCAAATCTAAAAGAAAGCCACCTCACCGCAACAATGAAGATCATACGATTCTTTTCTGAAAGGCACAATCAATGTTGGATTGTGGTATCCAAAAGGTACAGATTTTACTCTAACGAGTTTTTCAGATGCGAATTTTGCAGGTTCCAAATAGACAGAAAAAGCACTTCCAGGACATGCCAGTTCTTGGGGGGAAGGCTTGTTTCTTGGTTCAGCAAAAAGCAAAATTCCATCGCAACTAGTACCGCCGAGGTCGAATATATTGCTGCAGGAAGTTGTTGTGCGCAAATTTTGTGGATGAAGCAACAATTGAAGGATTATGGAGTTAATTGTGATGACGTTAGTATTTATTGTGATAATACTAGTGCAATCGCTATCACTCAAGAACCAAACATATCGACATTCGACACATCACTTCATAAGGGATCACGTTGAAAAGAAAAATCTAAAGATCGAATATATCCCTACGGAAAACCAAGTTGGTGATATTCTTACGAAGCCTTTATGCAAAACGATATTTTCTACCTTAAGGCACGAGTTGGGAATGATCGAAATGAGCTAAGTATCACTGGACTTAATCTCTCAATTTAAATTGATGCTTGTGCTCAAAATAAATTGTTTTACGTGAATAAATTGTTTTATGTGTTCATATGCATTTTTTTATTCGAAATTTTGTATGATAAAATTGCAATATGTGTTAGGAATTTATTTGTGTATTTGCATGTGTTATTTAACGTGAAATCATATGCCATGCAAATTAATTTGATGAAATGTGCAATTCGTGATTTATTTGACAATTTGTTTAGAATTGCATGATTTAATGTGTTATTTAGTCTACAAGTATTTGTTCATGTTTGTATAATTTAAATAATTTGTTTGCATGAATAATTTGCCTAAAAATCTAATTTAATGTGTTTATTGCATTATATATATGTGTTTCGTGCATATGTGGTTTATGTGTTATAATTTGATATAAAATGTTTTAGAAATCTGAGCTGAAAGTTAAATTTTTGTTAGTTTCTAAAATGTTTAGAATTTGATTTGTGTGCAAATTATGAGAAGAAGTTTCTAAATATTAATTTGGAATATGTGTGATAATTTTGTTAATTTCCAAAATGTGTTTATTTTAATTGAAAATTACCGTGTATATGTTTATTAATGTATATGGTTATGTGTGATTGATTATTTATGGATTATTTTTTTTCTACTAAAGAGATGTTTGAGTATGATTGTATATGTGGTACACGTTTTTGAGAAGGAAATCAGGAGATAATGGAGGAAAATCAGAGTTTAATTGGGTATCAAACCTCCACCCATAAACTCCTACCCTTTCTAAACCCCCACCCAACTTAAACCCCCCCCATAATCCTCTCCTAGATCAAATCTTTCCAAACTGATTCACTCTCTCTCTCTCGAATCGTCACCCACATCTCGCCTGTCAGAAAAATCACCTTCTCAATCGATCCCCATAAACAAATCTCAAGGAGATCAGAACCCAAATCCTCCATAAGTGTCTCTTCAAATCTCCACCCTCTACACCTTACGTGCATTGGGCATTTCTAAAGAGGTGTGAGCATTAAATGCTCTTGTCTACTAATGATGATATCTTCTCTTTCCTCGTAACACTATCTATCAGATGACTCATCTACCCTAAACTCACCTATTCGACACACCTCAACCAAAGGGTACAATTGAGAAGTTTCATCTCTCTCTCTTTAAATTCAAAAAACCCTTCGAATCACCCTCCTCATATAAACCCCTCACTTATCTCTCAGAAAAGTCTTTCAGACATCCAAATTATCATAGAACTCTCTCTCTCAAAATTACATCGTCCCTCTTCTATCAACCGATCTGATCATCATGGCTCAATCTGGAAGAAAGCAAATCGATCCTATTCTAGCCCTCTCGCAACAAGTGACTAATGGAATGGTACTCAATCCCGAGTTTTTCAAATTGGGTTCTACCAACAAAGATACGACCGAGAAAATTCTTCAAGCACTGAAGGACTGCGGACTGTTTGATTTCTTCACCTATAACTTCTTTGGAACCTTTGAAGAAGATGTAGCTGAATTCTATTTACATGCAGTCGTTGAAAAGGATTCTATCAAATCTCGAGTTGGAGGATCAGAAGTTTCAGTAACTGAGAATGATATACACAAGTGCTTCAGTTTTCCTGAATCTCAGTTAATGCCAGAATCTCACAGCTATATAGTTCAAACTTTTGGAACGAGATTCGTGGTCCTACGGCTCCAATCTTCTCTGATGTATCCGGACATAAGAACGTGTTGAAGATTGAATATGAGATGTTGGTGGACATGATCTACAAGATTCTTGAACACAAACTGGGAAGTACTGAAGATTTGACCGCATCAACAGTATGCTTAATGGACGGCATTATGAAAGGAATAAAATTCAAATGGGCAAAATTTATCTACAGGAAGATGGTTATATTTGTGCAAGCTGGCAAACCAATGAACAAACCCATTGTGGTGGATCGTTTTTATTAAAATGTTGGTTATGGTCTCATAATTGGAGAATTGCTAAGACAGAATACAATCCCAATGAGAAAGCACAAGAATATTGGAATTTATAGAGTATTATTCAGAAAGTTCAGCCCGAATTTTGGAAAAAGATCAAGCCAGAGAATGTGACAAGAAGGTGGCAGTTCCACAAGTTCAAAAAATCCTCAGAGTTCTAGACTGAGAAATAGCAAAGCAATCTCAGCCTCAAGTAGTTAAATGGGGTCAAGCAATAGATCAGGAAGAGATCACGAAGCCATCAGTACGGCTATGACAGTTGTTCCACTCAAATATGTCGAACCGAACATGTTGGCCGAAGGAGTTGACGATACAACAAGAATGTAATTTGCAGGAGTTGATGTGCAAGTTTCTAATGATCTACAACGAATGCTCTCGAGTCAGTTTGCAGCCGAAGGAAGTGCAGGACCTATACTTTTTGACTCAGCTCTCATTCAAGATGATCCAGAGTTATTGAAAGAGTTAATGCAAGTGCAAACTTGTAGAGAATGGAAACTTGAAAGATATCATTCTTTCATGTCAAAAATCACCCCAGATTTGATACGGAGTGAACACTTTTCATTGGAATGGTGCGGAACTAACGTGATGCTAGATGCACTCAACATGGATTTGAATCAAGTCTATCATATGAAGCTACACAAAAAGACAATCAGACAAAAAGGAAAAACACTAATCAAAGGAGGAAATACAGCTCAAGACTGTTTAGCCGAACAAGAAAGACAGAATGAAATATCTCTTCAGTTAGCTCTACAAAGGTCAGTGTATGACACACATCATTATCCAGGTAACACATCTCTTATGGATATTGAAGTTTTTGATGAAAGAACTGAAGGAACGACACTCATTGATGTACCAATCATGACTACTGATAGTCATATGGATATACCTGTGAAAGTCCATGATGCTTCTTTACTGATATCTGATTTGACCCCACAACAATTAATGTGAATTTGGAGTGCAATGAACGACTTGTGGGATTTGATGAAGTTGATGTGTCAGTACGAGAAAAATTAAGAGGAGAAGTGTCAGTACGAGAAGAATTAAGAGGAGAAGTGTCAGAAGAAATAAGAAGAGAACTACCAGTTGAAGTTGCTACTGAGAGTAGACAACAAATCACAGAGGATTTATCCAGTGTATTGCCAGTACACAATACTGAGTCTACCATGCCTATCATGGACCCTGTTCTAGAAGATGAAAATTTATTTGCAGACAACTACACGAGAACAGAAGTTTTAGAAGAAGAGATTGGTGATCTCAATCAAGAAGTCGAATCACCTGAAGAAGAAGAAAGGATGCAACTCGTTGATACATCCGTTCTCACAGATCCGAGAAGGAGTCCATTCGGATCTCCTCAAAACTTTGCGCAGACAAGTGATCAAGAAGATGACATCTTTACATCATTATTTGCCAAAGTTGCCGAATCCGGTGATGTTGTTTGTCAAACCATTGGAGAGAAGTGGATTGAACAAAATCAAAAGATGGATCAACAACACACGGATACACGAATCAATCTGAAGGAATTAATGGAGTATCAAAATATCTTGAAGACCCAGATTGACAAAGCTGAAAGGATCTTAAAAGGAGAATTAACAAAAGGCTTACTTGAAGTGATTCAACTGATGAAGAAGGAACGTGAAGCAGCTGAAAAGATTCACAACGAACGTCACTTGCGACAAGTCAAGGCGATTCATGATCAAGAAAGCCGAATCAACAAACTTGAAGTTGAACTCACAGTTGCAACGAACAAGCTGGAAAATGTACAAGCTGTTTCCATTGAAACACACAATTGTGTTGGAACTGTGAAAGCAAACCAAGACCGAGATTGTAAAACCCTTGCATTTTTGGTTGATAACGCCAAAAGGGGGGAAGAAATTCTCAGTCACTTGGCTTTGCAACAACAAGAATTTATTCTTAGAAGCCAACAACAACCAGTAATACTGACCCAAGGTCGAGGCCAAAGCCGTTGACAATCCTCACAAGGACCATCTCAGATTGGTTTTGCTCAGTTCGCGAGTCCTAGTCTTGGTACGAGTACATCGAAAGTTGCAGAAACTCGTGGCTGGTTTGAATGCTCTAAAGGTCCCGCCACTCAGACAACAATATGGACTAAGGAAAATCTACCAAGCATGATCAAGAAATGGCATATAGCCGATCAAGCCCAATGGATCTCGGACAACAATAAAGAAGAAGAATGCAAAAGGAAAAGAACCGAGATGTGGTATGAACTAAGAGATTTCACTGGAAATATAAGCATGAATCTTGGAGAAGAAAGAAGCTTTGAAGAATGTGTTTTATGGTGGGAAGCTGGAGTTCTTCAAGGCAACAATATTAAAGAAACTTTTGGATATTACATGGCCGGGCAAGTTACAAAGAGATTTCAGAATGCGAAGTTCAAAGATGATTTTTTCAAGCTCAGAGAACATGTCAAGGAAATCTTGAAGAAAGACATAGGTGTGAAGAAACCCAGAAGGTAATCTGAAAAATCTCTTAAGCTGATGTTTTCGCTATTTTCGAACCTCTGTTGCGTTTTTCTCTAAAATATTCGAAATATATCAATAATAATTTCCCATGGTCTATTTTGAGTTTAATATTTTATTTGTCTTTTGTAATTAGACCTTCGTGAATTAAAAAGACAAGGAATGTCAAAACACACATAAAAATTAAAAAATGATGATAAAAAATAAAATAATTCAAGATGCGTTTAGGAGCTTGTCTAAAAATTAATTCATAAGTTTCTTTTGATTGTGTCTAGAAAACCATTTGTTAAACTCATCCTAGCTTTGTCAAATAAAATTGAGCAAAATGATTATTTTTCAAAGACTTAAAGCCAATGACTGAGTATAGGTTTTGACATTATCAAAAGGGGGAAATTGTTATGAATAAAGTGTAATGGTTTTGATATGGCAAATACGTATTTGTAGAACCCCCAATTTTATTTTATAGGTCTAGTAGAGTCTAAGACCATGATCGCCGAGTCATCCCACAACGAGATTTGGTAACCGACTGCGCTTTAAAAGAAAAAGGTCACGCAAGGACACCTTCATCATTAAAAATAACACAAACAAGGCACAACAATGCCGAACCTCGGGTAAGACATGAAGTCTTACTAAGAATTTCATCCACTAAAGAGGAGATGAAATTCAATAAGAAGAGAAATTCAACCCAAAGTCCATCGACTCCCAAGAGACTTTGGGAAGAATTTGGGAAGTGCGCCCTAAGAGATTGGCTTGGTTGACCCAACTCGGTCAAGACCTTAGGCGCATTAAAGAAGTAAGTGTTGAATCACCACGGGAAATTCCCTCAAGAAAGAAGAGAAGGATGAAACCTTAGCCTGGGAAGCAAGGTCTAACAAGGATCTTAAAGTCAAGCAAGCACCAACACCAAGGAAGGAGGATCATCAGCTCGTCGGCGCATCGTGATCAAAGCATCTAACCAGATTATTCACTTGGGATCGAGAAACCTTAACCCATCCTAGCCGAATTCCTTTTCCTCCCTCGGAAAATCGCCCCTTCCTTATTTCAAAACCCTTTCTACCCTTCAGACCTTCAGACCCCATTCTCAATCCCATGTTTTAACGATTCCATACAAGTGGCAACCTCACAACCTAAGTTGCAACCTCGAAAACTTGATCCTAATTCCTGAATTCACCGTGTCCTCAAGTTTGAAACCCACTCTCTTAGCCCTGTAAAACCTAATCGCTCCCAAAAACCCAACACACATAGGCATGCAAGTATACAATTTCCCCGTGGAATACCTTCTCTATAGGACCACGGTTCTTCTCTTGACTCGTTAACCCTGCAATGATTTCCAAGCTTCGGGGACGAAGCTTCTCGTAAGGGGGGGAGAGTGTAACACCCCGTGTTACGGCCTTCAATCCCGGATTAATTATTAAATTAATCCCATTAATAATAATTAAATATGATTTAATTCGGTTAGGTTTCCTTTAATTAATTAATAAAGGTCCACCACGAACCGTGGACCCTTGCCTAAATTAGAGTCCTAAGCCTATTAGGAATAAAGAAAGTAAACCCTTTACTATTCAGATTCTAATTAAGAATCCTAGACCTAGTTATCTATTAGGAATAAAGGAAGTAGGCCTTTTACTATTCAGACTACGATTAGGATTCCCTTTAATTAATTAATATGGTCCACTATGGACCATGGACCCTTATCCCTAAACCCAATCCTTAGTTCCAAAAGGAATAGAATTAGCAAGCCTATAATATTAGTTCCTAACTAGGACTCCTAAATATATAAATAGGGGACTTAAGAGGCACGTAGAACCCCCCACCACAATAAACGTTCCACCACCCCAAAGTGCTCCAAGAATCCCCTTAGAAGAAATCAAGAAAGCAAGAAAGCTTAAAGAAAGACCCTTCATAGCCAAGGAATTAATTAAGGCTAAGAGGTAACCCATGTCTCAACAAAACCTATTTTCATAGCTATGATTCCCCCTTAGGGTTTCCCCCATATTATTGTGATTGGCGAGATATGATGATGATTATTGATGTTTGATGTGATGATCCCATGAGGGATCGTGATAATTTTGATATTGGGAGATTCTTGATAATTATGGAGTTCTTGATGATTATGTGTTGTTCTTGATAATTGTGTGATGCTCTTGATGGTTATGTGTTATTCTTACCAAATCTTGCAATTAGAAGACGAATCGTATCCTTGTTGATATAAAAGTGATTAGAACCCTAGGTTGTATCGTATGTTATGATTCTTGGATTGTGGGGTGGGGTAATCGCATGTTTGGGTGTTGATTATGTCTAGAAAAGCATGATAGGTTATGTGCCGTTCGTTTCTCGTATTTGATCCGTTAATTGTCTACGTGTTGTCGTTAATTGCGTTGTAAGGTGTCTAAGCATGGTTTCGGGTTCCACAATGGTTCCCGGGGCGCAAAAGTGATGAAAAGAGTCAGTGGGGGGTAGGTGGGGGGGTAGGGGACCAGCCACCTACCCACGGCCGTGAAACACCGCCCGGCAGCGGGTAGCCGGCGGGCGGGCAGCTGCCCGCCGGCGACCCGCAGCCCGGAACAGTACTTTCCGGCGGGCAGCAGGCGGGCCCCCACCCACCGGCTACCCGCTGGAATTTCCCCCACCTTGGGTTCCCGGCTTCCCCGTTTGATGTTCCCCTGTTCCCCGTGGTGTCCCAACGGACTCCGTTTATCGTGCCTATGTCTAGTTTGATGTTTCGGGTACCGTTCGTAGGTTTATGAGTCTATTATATTGCATGCTAGTTGAATTGGTATCCCGTTGACCTAGGTGGAAGGAGTATGAACCCCTTAGGACTATTCTTAGTATGTGATGGATCACGCATAGGTTTTGTTATGCGCTTTCTCCCCCTTCCCAATGTGTAATATGGGTTGCATGTGCTTGCTATGTGTTATGTGTGTGTGCTACCCCAATTCGGTTGCGATCGGATTGGTTATCCTGAGCTGCGGTTCAGAAGCTGGCTGCGGTCAGATTGATACTCTTGGGCTGCGGTCCACCGTTTGGTTGCAATCAAACGTTTCTATACGAGCTGCGGTTCGTCCTTTTTCCTGGTTGCGGTCAGATGACATTCTCTTGGGCTGCGGTCCACTGTTTGGTTGCGATCAAACACTATGATGAGCTGCGGTTCATCGGTCGGTTGCGATCGACCCCTCCGTGTTGCGATACGGGGCAGGGTGCTGCGGGGCCGTGTCAGAGCTATATGCGCTGACCCTCATGTATGGGCATGCGATTGGTCCTGTGGCACCAACAAAGTGTGTTATGTGTTGTGACATGGACGAGTTGTGATTACGAGTGTCTTGGGGGATGAGACTATGGGATTTATATTGGGGATTGTTCATGTTGGGTTATGATCATTGTTTATGCTTTGCCTTATCTGCCTTATCTGTTGTGAACTGCATATGCTCGTTATAACTGTGCTTGTGTCTAGCCTTATCTGTCGAGTCATTCCCGGTTTTAAAGCTAGTGTTCGTAGGATATATCTTCATGCTCAAAATGGTTTTCGTATATCTATATATATATATATCTCTATATGTATTGTATTTCAACGCGTTGGAGTGGGTTAACAACATCTCTCGCTGAACAGATATATTTGGCTTTCAGGCACAGAAGATTAAGTCACTGGAGTGCGCTAGAACTTAGAAGTAGATTGTTTCCCTTTTGGCCTGCGTGCCACGTTTACGTATTTACGCTTTGAGGATATTAGTTAGTTAGCCTGTGCACTTGGGTTCTCTAGCCCAGGTGTGGCATAGCACCCCGAACGCTTGTATTTATATCTTGGGATTTAATAAGATTCTACCTTTATTATAAGTTTTAAATGTCTTGAAAATCTGGGGTGTTACACTCGTCCCACTTCAGACACGAGGCCGATCTTTGGTAAATCCATGAAGAACCCACTTATGGGCAACAACCGGGGGTACAACTGGGAGTGCCTAGGAGCACGGCAACGAGGACGATTCCACCCCGCACCTGTAAGGGCAACCATGTACGAGGAAATTCTCCACCTAAAACAAGGGATGGCCACCGTCAGGGAATACCACAAAAAATTCCTCCAGCCGGCTCGTTTCGCGCCTAAATTAGATCCTACAGAAACAACCAAGATAAAGAAGTCTGTGACAAACCACCAACTACGAAACCCAGAAGGCCCTAATTGTAAGCAAACCCCGAACCCCTAACGAAGCCTACACCAGTGCTGCCTACCTCTATCGAATCCAACTTCTACAAATGGGAAATTCAGGAACAAACCCGAAAGAATAAGTAACAGAAGTGGGAGACCACTTGTAAAGAGAACAGGGAACGCCAATTAAATGCAAGGAAGTAAAGTAGTACATAAACAACATCTTTTCTTAATCGTTAGCGCGAATTTTCGAAAAGGGCTCGATATGACAAGAAGAGGCAACATACACGTGGGAAGTACCATACGACTAAAGCTTCCCTGCAATAAAGGTCTTACCTTGGAACAAGGACCTTGATGGTTTTAAGGCACCGTAAGAAGTTCATGTGACACACAAAATTGCCAAAACACCATGCGACGTCGAGGGCAGTCAATCAAATGCATTCCAAGGAAGAGAAATGCATCACCAAGCACTTGATCACCAAAGGATTGAACAAAGAGCAAGCAACAAGCCGAACTCCAAGAAAAACCAAGAAGGCTTATCATTAATCAAGCAAGGAAAAGACAAAGTTGGCTTATAACCAACTACCCGGTGAAGATGACGAGGTTGCTAATTGGAAACCGGACCCGACCTACTGAGCGGAAAGGACATACGAGAGTCTTGACTCATCTAGAACTCGTGCTTAAGGATGAATAACACTGTACGATGGGTTATCCTATGTATTTGAATTCCTTTATTGTGCACATAGGCATGGGGCTTGTCAGGACGTGAATCTGTGCATTCTTGGGATTTTTCCCGAAGGAATTCACTCTTCCTAGTCACCTTCCCACGGGTCCCCAACGGGACCTTGATGGGACCCTAATGGGTCCTTGACGGGACCTTGGCGGGACCTTGACGGGGCCCTGACATGAGCTTGGCAGGCGAACGACAGCCCACCTCGCGCCCACTAGTACAATGTGCTGATTTCTTAACTCCTCGTTTTATTGATTCATGGCGCACTTGTGTGCCTCGATTGATGAACGCGAGTTTTGGTTAAGGAACCATGGTTTGCCCAAACATGGCTTCCTCAGTAAAAGACCTTGACACGCGAGACACCATCGGAAAAGCACGACCAATTGTATTACACGAGGAGTTGAAGTTGGACTCTACGATGCAACCGACTAGGGATGATTGGCGTGAAGGATTGTGCAAACCAAGGAGGCGAGTTGGGAACTCGTGCTAAGGACTCACAAAGGCCTTAAAAGTCAAAATGCTAAGGATGGATCGAGACTCCCTCAAACCATGGATATCGTTCAAGCAAATCAGAGGGCTCCTTACAAGTTATATGAAATCAAGAACGACGTAGCCCGTGGTGCTAGGAAAAAAAAAGTAAAAGAGAACATTTACGCCAAGGCCTCAAGGGTTATTAAGGACCCACAAGGAAATGAGATGACTCGTAAAGTCACCGAGTCATTCCACAACGAGATTAGGTAACCAACTGCGCTTCAAGAAGAAAAAGAACATGTAAGGGCACCTTCATCATTAAAAGTAAACACAAAAGGGCACAACAAGCCGAACCTCGGGGGAGACATGAAGTCTTACTAAGAATTCCATTCACTAAAGAGGAGATGAAATTCAATAAGAAGAGAAAGTCAACCCAAAGTTTATCGACTCCCAAGAGACTTTGGGAAGAATTTGGGAAGTGCGCCCTAAAAGATTGGCTTGGTTGACCAAACTTGGTCAAGACCTTGGACGCATTAAAGAAGAAAGTATTAAATCGTCGCGAGAGATTCCCTCAAGATAAAAAGAAGGATGAAACTTAAGCTTTGGAAGCAAGGTCCGACAAGGATCTTAAAGTAAAGCAAGTGCCAACACCAAAGGAGAAGGATCATCAGTTCATCAATACGTCGTGATCAAAGCATCAAACCAGAATAGTCACTTGAATCGAGAAACCTTAACCCATCCTAACCGAATCCCTTTCCCTCCCTTGGACAACTGAGCCCCTCCTTATTGCAAAACCCTTTCTACCCTTCAAACCCCATTCTTGATTACCTATTTTAACGATTCCATACAAGGTAGCAACCTCACCTCCTAAAGTTGCAAACCTTGAACACTTTGATCCTAATTCCTAAATTCACTTTGTCCTCAAGTTTGAAACCCGCTCTCTTAATCCATTTAACCCAATCGTTCCCAAAAACCCAGTACACATAGATATACAATTATATATACTCCCCATAGAATACATTCTCCCTATATGACCACCGTACTACTTTTGACTTGTTATCCCTGTAATGATTTCTAAGCTTCGGGGACGAAGCTTCTCGTAAGGGGGGGAGAGTGTAACACCCCGTGTTACGGCCTTCAATCCTGGATTAATTATTTAATTAATCCCATTAATAATAATTAAATATGATTTAACTTGGTTAGGTTTCCCTCTAAATAATTAATAAGGTCCACCATGAATCGTGGACCCTTGCCTAAACTAGAGTTTTAAGCCTATTAGGAATAAAGAAAGTAAACCTTTTACTAGTCAGATTCTAATTAGGAATCCTAGACCTATTTATATATATTAGGAATAAAGGAAGTAGGTCTTTTACTATTCAGATTATGATTAGGATTCTCTTTAATTAATTAAAAATGGTCCACTATGGACCATGGACCCTTATCCCTAAAACAAGTCCTTAGTCCTATAAGGAATAGGATTAGTAAACCCATACCATTCAGACCCCAATTAGGACTCTTAAATATATATATATATATATATATATATATATATATATATATATATATATATATATATATATATATATATATATATATAAAAGGACATAGGAGGCACCTAGAAGTCACACCACAAATAATCTCTCACCACACAAGAAGTTCCAAGAATTCCCCTAGGAGAAATCAAGAAAGAAGGAATCTTAAAGAAAGACCCTTCATAGACAAGGAAATTAATTAAGGCTAAGAGGTAACCCATGTCTCAACAAAACCTATTTTCCTTGCTATAATTATCTTCTTTGGCCTCCTCTCTATACTTGTGTCTTGATGAACCGTATATGACATTGATGATATGTTCTTGATAATTGTGAGATGATTTTATGGGGGATCTTGATGAAAATAAGAGGTTCTTGATGATTATGTGATGTTCTTGATGAATCTTGATGTGTTGGCAATTAAAAGATGAACTATGATTTTATTGATTTGAATATGATTAGAGCCCTAGGTTAAAAATGGGAATTTCGTATTGTGTTATTCTTGATATAATTGGGTGGGATTTCACATGTTCGGGTGTTGATTATGTTTAGAAGTCATGATAGGATATGTGCTATATGATTCTTGCTTTTGATCCGTTAATTGTCTACATGGTGTCACCAATTGCGTTTAAAAGTGTCTAAGCATGGTTTCGGGTTCCACAACAGATCCCGGGACGTTTATTTTGATAAAGAGTCAGTGGGGGGTAGGTGGGGGTAGGGGACCCACCACCTAGCCGCTGCCCGAGAAAGACATCGCCGACAGCGGGCAGCCGGCGGACTGCCCGCCGGGCACCCGCTGCTCGGAGACCTAACGCCGGCGGGTGGCCCGCCACCCACCGGCTACCCACTAGAAATTGTCCACTTCGGGACTCCGGCTTCCCCGTTTGATGTTTCCCCGACCCTCGTGGTGTCCCAACGGACTCCGTTTATCGTGCCTAAGTCTAGTTTGATGTTTCGGGTACCGTTCGTAGGATAAATGAGTCTTATATATTGCATGCTAGATGAATTGGTATCCCATTGGCCTAGGTGAAAGAAGTATGAACCCCATAGGATTTTTCCTAGTTTGTGGATGACCACGCATAGGTTTCATTATATGTTTTCTCCCCTTTCCCAATGTGTTAATGTGGGTTGCATGTGCTTACTATGTGTTATGTGTGCATGATACCCCAATTTGGTTGCGATCAAATTGGTTATTCCTGAGCTGCGATTCAGAAGCAGGCTGCGGTCAGAATTACACTCTCGGGCTGCGGTCCACCGTTTGGTTGCGATCAAACGTTTTACATGAGCTGTGGTTCATATTCCTGGCTGCGGTCAGATGATCACTCTTGGGCTGCGGTCCACTGTTTGGTTGCGATCAAACATTATGATGAGCTACGGTTCATCGATCGGTTGCGATCGACCCCTTCGTGTTGCGATACGAGGCAGGGTGCTGCGGGGCCGTGTCAGAGCTATATGCGCTGACCCTCATGTATGGGCGCCATCAAAGTGTGCTTGTGTGATGAGATGAATGATGATATAAATAAGATAGAGTGAATCTGTGACCGTAGGATATATGCTAGTATCTTTACATGCTTGGTTATAGCTGTTGAATGTGTTTATCCCATAGGATATATGCTAGTATCTTTACATACTTTGTTATAACTGTTAAATGTGCTTATCCCTATCTGTCGAGTCTATTCCGGTTTTGAAACTAGAGTTTCCTAGGATATATCTTCCTGCTTCAAAATGACTTTTCTTATATCTATATATATCTATCTATAATGTATTTCAACGCGTTGGAGTGGGTTACCAGCATCTCTCGCTGAACAGATATATTTAGCTTTCAGGCACAGACGAGTAGATCCCAGAGCGCGCTAGAAGATCGTGGATTAGATAGATAGTGTTTCCTTTCGGCCTGCGTGCCATAATAATGTATTGGGGATATTAGTTAGTTTAGCCCGTGCATCTGAGTTCTCCAGCTCAGATGTGGCATAGCACCCCGTACACTTGTTATTAGTATTACTCTGTTTGGGATTTTATGAGAAATTACCTTTATTATATAAGCTTTAAAAGTTTCAAAATTTCGGGGTGTTACATGAATATCCCAAAAATATTCCTTCATCTGCACGCTCATAAAAAGTCTTTAGATGTGTTTTACCATTATTAAGAATAAAACATTTGATGCCAAAAGTATGAAAATAATTGAGTTTAGATTTTCTCCCTTTCCATAATTCGTACGGAGTCTTATTGTAAGACTTGTTTATCAAGCTTCGATTTTGCGTATAGCAAGCGGTGTTGAGTGCTTTAGCCCAATATCTTTTAGGTAGTTCGGCTGATGTAATCATCACTCGTGCGGTTTCTTTTAGCGTTCTATTTCTTCTTTCGCCTACACCGTTTTGTTGAGGTGTACGTGCGGCAGATAATTGATGTAGGATTCCTTGAGAATTGCATTAGGCTTCAATTACTTGATTCACGAACTCAGTTCCATGATCAGTTCGGATTTTTGCAATTTTCAAGTCTTCATGATTTTGTAGTAGTTTGAGCAATTCTGGCAACTTTTGCTCCACTTCATTTTTCTTCTTGAGAAATATCGTCCATGTGTACCTGGAAAAATCATCAACAACAACTAGTGTATATTTCTTACCACTTAGACTTATTGGGTCTACTAGACCGAATAGATCCATGTGTAGTAGACTTAGAGGTCTTGTTGTAGATTCTTGAGCTTTGGATTTGAAAGATGACTTATTTGCTTTCCTCTTTGGCAAGCATCACATATTTGATCTTTCTTGTAAACAATGTCGGGTAGACCTTCAACGAGTTTGTTTCTTGCTAGCTTGTTGATAGTCTTGAAGTTTAGATGATTCAACTTCTTATGTCATTCCCAACTTGTCACGTGTGAGTTGTTTGCTAGTAGGCACAGTGATTCTTTTGTTGTGTTCCAATCCACAACATACATATTTTTCTTCCTTATTCCTTCGAGCACAACTTCTCCCGAGGAATTATTCTTCACTTGGCATTTATCTTTGAAGAACTCTACTAGATATCCTTTGTCACAAAATTGACTTGTACTCAACAAGTTGAATTTTAGACCTTCAACAAAGGATACATCTTCAATTTTCAAACCATTTCGAAATATTGTACCAATTCCTTTTGTTATGTTGTATCGTTCATTTCCACCGAATACGACTTTTGGTCCTTCGATATTTTTAAGACTCACAAGACTAGATTTATTTCCAGTCATGTGTCTAGAACATCCACTATCAAAGTACCAAACTTCCTGCAAATAAATTACACATTTTTAGGTACCCAACTTGATTTGGGTCCTTGGTGTTAGTCATTTTTGGTACCCAAATCCACCTTGTACTCACTGATCTAAGTCTAGGTGATTGGTAACCATTAAACACATTATAATCATAGTTAATTTTTGAAAACATTTTTGGTGCCGGTTTTTGAAAATTGACTCGATTTTTTCGCACTTGGGAAGAAGATTGTTTGAGCCTATGGTAGACATTAAATCTGGACTTAGTCCATGGTTTAATATAATCAAACCAATCTTGTTTAGAGAGATAAAATCTCCCTGCCCCAATTCTCGGATTTCTTCCCATTTTCCTATGAGGGCTTTGTGCACTAGACTCATTGATGTGTTTCCATTTAGGAACAAACTTTTGCCTTTTTGTATACTGTTTAGGTGAAATATTATTTCCTTGAGGCTTCGGCCTAACAGCATTAAATTTGACATTAGTTTGGTAACCAATTCCTTGTCTCACTGTGCTTTCTTGACCTTTTACAAATTTTACTACTTGGACTTTATTATTTAAAGTAGTAGTAGAATTGGTCAATTTCTCGGAGGCTTGAGAACACGATGGATTATAACCAAGTCCGGTTTTATCACTTGAGGGTTTTTGCATATTTACCATTTTGTCCATTATTTTGGATGAATGTGTAAACGTTGCTATAACCTCTCTTAGGTTGTGTTCTCTCACTTCCCTTGATTTACACTCTTCTTGAAGACAAATAATTTTATCTTTCAAGTCTTTCACTTCAAGTAGAGCATTTTGCAATTTTTCACTTAATTGATCTTTTTCAAGAATCAAAAGATTATTGCGCTCTTTGAGTTTAGAGTGAGTGTCCATTACGGTTTGACATTCTTCCATTAAGTGAAAGAAGGACTCTCTAGAGAATGAAGAATTTACAGAATCATAAGAGTTAGATGTTACCTCATTTTCTTCATTTCCATTTGCCATAAGACACATGTCCTCGTATGGTGTGTTGTTGGAGATACTCATGCAAAACATTGCATTGTCATCCTTTGAGGTGTCACTTTCATCACTTGAAGATTCTTCTGACTCACTTATCTCAAGTGGGTCACTAATAAGTGCTTTTCTTCTCTCCTTTGTGAACCTTTTATCTTTGGTCTTGAATTCTTCCTGTTGAGAGTTAGAAATATTTGTATATTGACTTTTACTTACCTTGGGGTGTGGACAACTAGCTGCAAAGTGTCCAGGCTTTCTACAGTTGTAGCATAAATTCGAGTCTTCCTCAACTATTTCTTTCTTTGAATTCTTTGTTGCATTCCACGATTTCCCTTGTGGATTTTTCTTGTAGTTGCTTCTCTTCATGAATTTCCTAAATTTCTTGACAAAGAGAGCAAATTGATCATTAGGCAATAATTCAACATTTTGTACTGACCTTGAAGTCGATGGTTGCTCAGCTACAAGCGCGTTGTTCTTTTCTTCATGATCATCCTCTAATCTTGATTTCATCTCAAATTCATAAGCTTTTAGATCACTAAAGAGCTTATCGGTCGATAGGGTTTTTAGATCCCTATGATCTCTCATGGCCGTGACCTTCATGTCCCATGTAGATTGTAGACCACGTAGAATTTTGAGTGAGATTTCTTTTTGATTAATATCTTTTCCAAGATCATTAATCTCTCCTAAGATTTTGGCAAATCTTGTTTCCATGTCGATAATATTCTCGCCATTTAGCATTTTGAAATTCTCAAATTTCTTTAATGTTATGGTGAGCTTATTATCCTTTTCTTTCTCGTCTCCATCACCAATTTGAATGAGCGTTTCCCAAACTTCCTTCGCGGATTGACATTTTCGAACTTTTGGAAATATCGTGTCATCGATAGATTTAAACAAAATATCCTTGGCAATATGAGACAAGGTAAGGTATTCATTGTCCACAGTCTGGTACAATTCGTATTATCTCAGGTTGGTGGCTGTTAAAGCAGTCCTCACAGTCCTTTGTACTCTTTCTCCTCGTTCGGGCAGATTCATCTTCATAAACACCCAACATAACATCATACCATAGGACAAAGACTTCCTGTTTCTTGACTTGGAGTAGGACATGTGTTTGAGTATTAGAGCTGGAAAATTTATCTTATATCCAAACCTCAAAAGAAAGGCAATTGTGCAAGTCCAACTACTAATCTCATTAGAGTTGTTCCTACGCAGAAACAAACATTCTTCTATCAGCAACACTAACAACTTTTTCTCGCTGTTTAAGGCAGACTTTTCAGGTCTATATTCCTTAGGGAACTCTTCCCTACTACCTGTCATATATCTCAGATATTCAAGGTAGGTCACCCTATCATGGGCAATCCAATCATCCCGATCATATGTATCTATTCCCTCCATCGGTAAATCAAACCAATTTGCCAATTTTTGTGGCGTTAATTCTATCTTGATACCTCTCACATTAGAGGTAACCTTTGTGATCTCCTTCTTGTTCTTGTTGGACAGGCTCTCATAAAATTCAATAACTAAATCCGGATAAATTTCCTCCTGAATCCTTAGGAATTTCCTCAATAACCCTCTACTTCCTAACATTCCATTAAAATCCTCAGAAAAGTGCTCAGAGAAGTAAGTTTTACCTCCAATGACTGAATAGTTGGAACCTTCATGGCTAGTCTCCTCTACTTGCTTCTTTCCTTTGGCCATTGATTCTCAACTTCTTGTGTTGAACTTATTGATAAAAGGGGAGATGCCTTCCACTAATATTTTTCTTGTGCTTGGAAAAGCTTGTAGAATGAACTCTTGAATTTTTCTTGGGAGAGATTTGGTGTTTTGAAGATGATATATTTTTGTTGGAGTTGAGGCAGAAGCTACGCAAGAGAAGAAGATGGGAAAAACTTGCTTTGCAATTGATTTGGGGAAACTAGGCGGAGAGAAATAACTCACCAGGGCTAGGGCACGGCCCTCTATGGGGCCCGGTTCGAGGACCGTCGTCAGCCGAGCCTGACACGGGTTATGGCCCGTGACCACGTCCCGTTTCAACGGAACGGGCCACTTCGCCCTTCGTTGTCTAGACCCAGCTACGGGTCGGGTCCGATCCGGCCCCAATTCCCACTTGGTCCTCTGACTTTGTCCAAAATTCAATTTGGGTCAAAATTGAGTGTAGTCCTTCACTTTTAGGCATTCCAATTTCTTAGTCAATCCTTTGACTTTCTCAAATTCTTTTTCGGAACTACTTGGACCCTCCTAAACTCAAAACGAAACTTGATTTAATTATTCGTTAACGAAAATGGACTCTTTCCATTCTTACATTACTTGAGTTAAACGCTACTTTCAAAACTACTTCTTTTAACATAAACTCTAATCCGTCCCTAACGATTTGGCTGATTAATCCTCACTAACTTGTTCCTACAAGTTTCACTTTCACATTCGGCACTGATAGGAATATTTTTGTAAGTTTTGATGAGCCAAATGTATCTTTAGATCCCCTTGGTCTTTAGGTCTTTAGTACAAGCATCATAAATCAGAATATTGAAATCAGAAGGAATCTACCATAGGAAGAACAAAATTAATTTGAGAAATTAATTTTGGTCCTACGAGTATTCATCCGTGAAAGAAGCATAAAGTAATGGCGTTGCAAGGAATGACCGGATGAGCCTAACGGTGAAATGGTAGAAGTCCTTACTCTAAACGATCACACCTGAGATCGATTCCCCCCAAGGACTTATATTTTTAATAAGGCAGATTTTTGAAGGAGCTCGATGTGTGCTCAGAAGAGCACAATGTGTGTCAAAAGAGCACAATGTGTGCTAAAGGAGCACAATGTGACCAAATCTGAAAAGAGCACAATGCAGCTAAGAAGCACAATGTGTCCGAAGGAGCACGATGCTCACCAAAGGAGCACAATGTGACCAAATCTGAAAAGAGCACAATGTGTCCGAAGGAGCACGATGCTCACCAGAGGAGCACAATGTGACCAAATCTGAAAAGAGCACAATGCAGCTAAGGAGCACAATGTGTCCGAAGGAGCACAATGCGAAGAAGCACAATGCTAAAAAGCACAATGTTGTCTAAAAAGCACAATGTTGTCAGAAGAGCACAATGCATCAAAAGAAGCACGATGTTTAAGTCAGAGGAGCACAATGTGGCAAAAGAGCAAGATGATCAGAAATTGGATAAATTCGAAGGAATTTACTCCAAGTCCACCCACATGCCACAAAACTCCAAAATTGCCTGAAAGACATTTGATCAGAACGGAAAAATATTTATGAAGGCTTGAATATAAAAACTTATCCTAGAAATAAATTCTATCAGATGAATTTATTTCAATGATTCGTTGGATATTCAAATTGACAATTAAAGTAATATTTTTAGAAACAACTAGAAAATCAAAGTTGTGCTAAAAATAATTACTTTGTCAGGCAAGTTGACAAATCAAATCAAAATTGAAGATCTACTACTGTCAACAATATCAGGCTATGAAGATTCAAAATTCAAATATCAAATTATCCCACTCCAACGGATATATTTGATTGAATATAAAAAGCCATGAAGACTTGAAGACAAAAAGCGTGAGAAGAACAGAGAAAAACGAGATAGAATACAAGTGCAAAATTCAAAAGTGCTAGTACTCAAAATATTCAAAGAGACTTAGTCTGAATAGTCTCAAAATCTAGTTGGAGAGAGAAATACAAATCCTTGTATTTGTAAATTGTAGAAAGAGTACAGCTGTGTGCAAAATACTCTAGTGAGTGTAGCTGTGTGCAAAACACTCGTAGTTGCTAAGTGTAGCTGTGTGCAAGACACTTAGTTGGCGTTGAGTATAGCTGTGTGCGAAATACTCGGAGTTGAGTGTAGCTGTGTGCGAGACACTCGGAGCAGGGTGTAGCTGTGTGCAAGACATCCGGAGGAAGTGCCTGTGTAGCACTTGTTCACTATTGTAACTGTGTGTGGAAAATAGTGAATTTCTCCTAGAAGTGAAAGGAGAAAAGTGGACTAGGAAGATTACGCCACTTCCGAACCACTATAAATTGCCTCTCTCATTTACATACCGCACTTACATTATTTGCTACATTTATCTATCTCATCTGTCTAACCCGTTTACTATTCACGATTAATCTTTATCATCCGGGTTTAGTGTGTTCTCACGTATGCATGTGACTCAAACTTCTCGAGCTTAAATAGTGATTTATTCTAAGCAAGTTTGACGTGTTGCATGTAACATTCGTCACACGGTCGACGTGATACGATATTTATTTACAATCTTTAATATTGTCATTATATATTGAGTGAACCATCTCCTCTATATATTCAAAATATCTCTATCACTTTACATATCATTTATACCTAACTTACTTATACCTGCACACCTAATTTACTAAGTTGGGCATAACTCTTTATTATTATTCCGTTGTGCAGTACAAACTTGCTCTATTTACTTGTTACTTAGAGTTGAAGTTACCAAAGAGTTATTTAATTTGAAAAAGCTTGAAAGTCTATTCACCCCCACCTCTAGACTTTCACCACCCTATCGGGACCAACAGGCACTCTTGTCCAACTTTTCCATAGCATTACTATTTAACACTTAGATTCTTAAATCATTCGAAACAGCGCACAAGACAACAAGAAATAAGGCAACTCAAAAGCACTTAATTTGCAGTTTAGGGTGTTACCTTTCTCCAATCCACGTCCTCCAGCCTGGGTCTGCCCCATGAACATAATCTTACCTGATCCGGCTCCTGCTGCACGTCCTGGCTGTGTTCCTCCTCGCCCCTGATTGCCATTTCTATGAGAACCTCCTCTAGACTGATCTCCTCGACCCATCCCTCTGCTGGGTGCCTGGCTAATCGGACCTCTAGGTGGCTGATTCGAGGTCGTACCATGAGATTGCCCCGTCCACAGATACCAACAAACTGCAGCTCTATGACTCGATCTCCGGCATCGAAAGCAATTCACGGGTGCTCCTCCACAAGTGGTCTTAGAGTGATTGTAACACCCCCTAAAAACATGCTAATTAAAAGCCTTAAACATGCAGATAATTAAACCAAACAACAATCACAGCAGAAGACTGAAAGATAGATAGATAGATATAATCTGGAACACGGGGTGCTATGCCACGTTTACCAAAAGGATAAACGCACAGGCAACATCTGCAATGTTTACATCTAAAGCCATTGTCTCAAAGTTCTACATCTAAACGGGCACACAGGCCACAATACGCAAGGAAGAAGCTAAAATAGCTAGTACTATACTGCGCACTCGCCTAGACATCACTTGAAAGAACACAATAAACATGGGACGACGCCCGGTCAGCGAATAATGTTGGTAACCCACCAATACATGTGAAATATAGTACATAGATAAGATATAAGTTGTAAAGCCATTTTCGAAACCGAATACATATATATAAGTTCAAAACCAAGAGTAATAGTCAACACAAGACTCAACACTCTCAACAAGAACACGGGAACACATCCCAAGACCTCAAAAGAACAACACGACTCACAAGAACAGCTCAAGGCATGATCTATCATCAGACAATAGATCAAAACCCGACATGCACAACGCAAAGGAAGTAAAGACACGACACACGGCAACACATGCCCAGGCAAGACATGCCTTTGTGACTACACACGTCACAAGAAGAGAACACACAACCACGGCTACACAAGCCCTCGTGACATCACTCATCACGAGTTGATATGCCTTCCTTATGCCCTGTTCCAACCTTATGGCTACCCCCAACCTTATAACTAGTTCCAACCTTTACCTCCAGGACCCCTGTACACCAAGTCCAACCTTATTCCCTCGGGAACCGTCGTTCCCCCTCCAACAGTCCCTCCAACAAAACCACCAATTTCATAGTACACGAGGTACCGATCACACATGGCAACACATGCCCTGGATAACACATGTTATCCCAGAAATAAACACGTGAACCTTACACAAAGGCCACTAACTCCATAATCGCGTCACGGCCACCATGAGGACCGCTGCAATACCTTGGTGACTAGTGTCCCATACCACTAACCGTGCAATCCAGGTAAAGTCACTGTAACACCCCAGATTTTCAAGACATTTAAAACTTATAATAAAGGTAGAATCTTATTAAATCCCAAGCTATAAATACAAGTGTTCGGGGTGCTATGCCACACCTGGGCTAGAGAACCCAAGTGCACAGGCTAACTAACTAATATCCTCAAAGCGTAAATACGTAAACGTGGCACGCAGGCCAAAAGGGAAACTATCTACTTCTAAGTTCTAGCGCACTCCAGTGACTTAATCTTCTGTGCCTGAAAGCCAAATATATATGTTCAGCGAGAGATGCTGGTAACCCACTCCAACGCGTTGAAATACAATACATATAGAGATATATATATATAGATATACGAAAACCATTTTGAGCATGAAGATATGTCCTACGAACTCTAGCTTTAAAACCGGGAATGACTCGACAGATAAGGCCAGACACAAGCAGCAGTTATAACGAGCATATGCAGTTCACAACAGATAAGGCAGATAAGGCAAAGCATAAACAATGATCATAACCCAACATGAACAATCCCCAATATAACTCCCATAGTCACATCCATCAAGACACTCGTAATCACAACTCGTCCCTGTCACAACACATAACACACTTTGTTGGCGCCACAGGACCAATCACATGCCCATACATGAGGGTCAGCGCATATAGCTCTGACACGGCCCCGCAGCACCCTGCCCCGTATCGCAACACGGAGGGGTCGATCGCAACTGACCGATGAACCGCAGCTCATCATAGTGTTTGATCGCAACCAAACAGTGGACCGCAGCCCAAGAGAATGTCATCTGACCGCAGCCAGGAAAAGGGACGAACCGCAGCTCGTATAGAAACATTTGATCGCAACCAAACGGTGGACCGCAGCCCAAGAGTATCAATCTGACCGCAGCCAGCTTCTGAACCGCAGCTCAGGATAACCAATCCGATCGCAACCGAATTGGGGTAAGACACACACATAACACATAGCAAGCACATGCAACCCACATTACACATTAGGAAGGGGGAGAAAACGTATAACAAAACCTATGCGTGATCCATCACATACTAAGAATAGTCCTAAGGGATTCATACTTCTACTACCTAGGTCAAGGGGGTACCAATTCAACTAGCATGCAATATAATAGACTCATAAACCTACGAACAGTACCCGAAACATCAAACTAGACATAGGCACGATAAACGGAGTCCGTTGGGACACCACGGGGAACGGGGGAACATCAAACGGGGAAGCCGGGATCCCAAGGTGGGATAATTTCCAGCGGGCAGCCGGTGGGTGGGGGGCCACCCGCCGGACTTTACTGTTCCGGGCAGCGGGTTGCCGGCGGGCAGCTGCCCGCCCGCCGGCCACCCGCTGCCGGGCGGTGTTTCACGGCCGTGGGTAGGTGGCGGGTCCCCTACCCCCCACCTACCCCCCACTGACTCTTTTCACACACTTTACGCCCCGGGAACCGTTGTGGAACCCGAAACCATGCTTAGACACTTTACAACGCAATTAACGACAACACGTAGACAATTAACGAATCAAATACAAGAAGCGAACGGCACATAACCTATCATGCTTTTCTAAATATAATCAACACCCAAACATGCGATTTCCCCACCCAATAATCCAAGAATAAGATCATACGATACAACCTAGGGTTCTAATCACTTTTATATCAATAAGAATACGGTTCGTCTTCTAATTGCAAGATTCGGTAAGAATAACACATAAGCATCAAGAACATCACACAATTATCAGGAACAACACATAATCATCAAGAACTCCATATAATTATCAAGGATACCATAATTATCAAGAATCTCCCAATATCAAGATCATCAAGATCCCCCATGGGATCATCACATCAATTACCAATAATAATCATCATAACTTGCCAATATACAATAATATGGGGAAACCCTAAGGGGGAATTATAACTATGAAAATAGGTTTTGTTGAGATAAGGGTTACCTCTTAGCCTTAATTAATTCCTTGGCTATGAAGGGTCTTTCTTTAAGCTTTCTTGCTTTCTTGATTTCTTCTACGGGGATTCTTGGAGCTCTTTTGGGGTGGTGGGGCGTTATTCTTGTGGGAAGGTTCTAGGTGCCTCTTAAGTCCCCTATTTATATATTTAGGAGTCCTAATTAGGAACTAATATTATAGGCTTGCTAATTCTATTCCTTTTGGAATTAAGGATTGGGTTTAGGGGTTGGGTTTATATATGAGGGCCCACGGGCTATGGTGGGCCTTTTCCCTAATTAATCGTTATAATTTATTCTTTCTCTTGGGCTATTGATTAATTAACTAATTGGTTTTAGGACTCGTAACACGGGGTGTTACACTCTCCCCCCCTTAACAGGAAGCTTCGTCCCCGAAGCTTGGCCCTTGGTTAAAGGTTTTCTTTTAGTTACCTGGTGTGAAAAGCTCGGGATACCGCTCCTTCATTGTGTCCTTAAGTTCCCATGTTGCTTCCTCGGTCCCGTGGTTGGTCCAGAGGACTTTCACCATTTCTATGGCTCGGTTCCGGGTGTTTCTTGTCTTGGTGTCCAGGATTCTTACGGGTTTCTCTTCGTATACTAGTGACTCGTCGAGGTCTACGACCTCGGGTTGGAGTACGTGGCTTGGGTCGTGTATGTATTTCTTTAGCTGAGATACGTGGAACACGTTGTGTACCCGTTCTAGTTCGATGGATAAGGCGAGGCGGTAGGCCAAATCCCCGATTTTCTCTACGACTTCGTAAGGGCCGATGAATCGGGGGCTGAGTTTTCCTTTTCTGCCGAACCTCATTACTCCTCGTGTGGGCGAGATCCTTAGCCAGACCTTGTCCCCGAGGTTGAATTCGGCTTGTTTTCGCTTTAGGTCGGCGTAAGACTTCTGGCGGTCTTGGGCGGCCTTCATCCTTTCCTGGATGTGTTTGACTTTAGCTATGGTGTCTTGGAGGTATTGGGGGCCCAGTGTTACCGGGTTGACCATATCTTCCCAACATAAGGGGGTTCTACATTTCTGACCATATAGTGCTTCGTAGGGTGCCATGCGAATGCTCGCGTGGTAGCTGTTGTTGTATGAGAACTCGATGAGGTCTAGGTGCTCTTCCCATGTCCCTTGGAAGTCTAGCGTGCAGGCTCTTAACATGTCCTCGAGGGTTTGGATGGTTCTCTTGGTTTGGCCATCTGTGGTGGGGTGAAAGGCTGTGCTTAGTTTTAGTTGCGTCCCCAACACCGATTGTAGCGATTTCCAGAATTGCGAGAGGAACTTGGAATCTCTATCGGACACAATGTTTCGGGGGACTCCGTGGTATTTCACTACCCGGTTTATGTAGGCTTGGGCTAGTTGCGTCATTGTCCATGTTTCCTTCATGGCAATGAATCGTGCTGTTTTGGTCAGCCGATCCACTATGACCCAGATTTTGTCCTTGCCGGTTCTCGTTGGGGGTAACCCTCCGACGAAGTCCATGGATATGGAATCCCATTTTCCTTGTGGTATTTCAAGGGGTTGTACGAGCCCCTTGGGCTTGCATCGTTCAGCTTTTACTTTTTGGCAATTTAGGCACCTGGCCACGAAGTCTGCGATTTCTTTCTTCATGTTTGGCCACCAAAACGTCCTCCTTACGTCTTGGTATAACTTGTCACCTCCTGGGTGAACTGAGTACGGGGAGTTGTGCCCTTCCTCCAAGATCCGTTGTTTCAAGTGAGGGTGCGTTGAGGGTACACACCACCTTCCTTTGTAACAGAGACTGCCGTCCGGGCGTGCTTCGAAGGGGCCTTCCTTCCCTTGGGTTAGGTCGTGGCGAATCTTATCTAGTTTCGGGTCCTGATGTTGCCCTGCCTTGATTTCCTCGAAGAGGGCGGGTATGGCTTGCGTGTTGAGTAGGTAGGCATTGGGGCGGGTTTGTCCTTGCTCTATTATTTCTAAGTGTAGTTTTTGGAAGTCCCTGTACAGTTGGTCCGGTAGGACCCATGTGGTGTTGAGGGAATGGTTCGTCTTTCGGCTTAGGGCGTCCGCAACGACGTTGGCTTTTCCCTCGTGGTATTGGATGTCTAGGTCATAGTCTTTTATGAGTTCTAGCCACCTTCGTTGTCTCATGTTTAGGTCCTTTTGGGTGAAGATGTACTTTAAGCTTTTATGGTCGGTGTAGATTTTGCATTGTACCCCATACAGGTAGTGCCTCCAGATTTTTAGTGCGAATATGATAGCAGCCAGTTCGAGGTCATGGGTGGGGTAATTCTCTTCGTGGGTTTTGAGTTGCCTGGATGCGTACGCTATTACCTTGCCCTTTTGCATCAGCACGCATCCCAACCCTTTCTTGGATGCGTCACTGTAGACCTCGAATCCTTCCGTTCCGGAGGGGATGGCTAGTACGGGTGCCGAGGTTAGCTTGTCCTTTAATTCTTGGAAGGCTGAGGTGCAGTCGCTGTCCCATCGGAAGGGGGTTTCCTTTTTCATGAGCTTAATGAGGGGTTGGGCTATCTTGGTGAAGTCGGGTACAAACCTCCTGTAATAACCTGCCAGGCCCAGGAAGCTTCAGACTTCCGAGAGTGAGCTCGGCGTGGTCCATTCTCTAACGGCGCGAATCTTAGCGGGGTCCACCGTGATCCCCTCTTTGGTTATCACGTGGCCCAAGAAGGCTACGCTGTCTTGCCAGAATTCGCACTTGGAGAATTTAGCGTAAAATTGGTTTTCTCTGAGGGTTTGCAGTGATATGCGAAGGTGTTTCTCATGTTCTTCTTTATTTCGGGAGTAGACTAGGATGTCGTCAATGAACACAATGACGAAGTCATCCAGGTGAGGTCGGAATACTCGATTCATGAGGTCCATGAATATGGCGGGCGCGTTAGTGAGGCCGAAGGGCATTACGGTAAACTCGTAGTGGCCGTAACGTGTCCGGAAGGCCGTTTTCTGGATGTCTGGTTTGGCCACTTGGATTTGATGATACCCGGATCTTAGGTCGATCTTTGAGAATACCCCTGCCCCTTTAAGTTGGTCGAATAAGTCATCTATTCGGGGAAGGGGGTACCTATTCTTTATTGTAACTTGGTTGAGTTCCCTGTAGTCGATGCACAGGCGCATGCTTCCATCCTTTTTCTTAACGAATAGTACCGGTGCTCCCCATGGGGAGGTGCTGGGTCGGATGTAACCCTTATCTAGCAGTTCTTGGAGTTGCGTTTTCAGTTCCTTCATTTCCTTTGGTGCTAGTCTGTAGGGTGGTTTAGAGATCGGGGCGGCGCCCGGTATGAGGTCTGTGGTGAACTCGACCTCTCTGGCCGGGGGTGCCCCGGGAATTTCGTCTGGGAAAACGTCGGTGAACTCGTTTACCACTGGGATGGCTCGTGGTTCGAGTATTTTGGCGTTGAGGTCTTCGACTGAGCATAAGAAGGCCTCGTTTCCTTGGCCCAGATACTTCTTAATTTTCATCATGTTTACAAGTTTGATCTCCGGATCCTGGCGGGTACCGCGGTATGACACCCTCTTACCGTTTGGTCCTCGTAGGACCACTTTCTGCTCTCCGCACAGGATTTGCGCTTGGAATTTTCCTAGCCAGTCCATGCCCAAGATTACTTGCATCCCATCTAGTTGGAACTGGATTAGGTTGCTGGGAAATTCCACTCCTTGAATGGTGATCATTACATGCGATCACATTTTATGATCTCGCCCGAGGCCACCTTGACTTGGAGTCGGACCTTGGTGCTGGCGTTAAGGCCGAGCTGGGCGGCGAACTTGGTTGCTATAAATGAGTTGGTAGCCCCCGAGTCAAATAGTATGGTGGCTGGGGTGGCGTGCACTAGGAAAGTTCCGGAGACTATGTTGCTATCTCCGATCCTGGCCTTGCTTAGGGTAAGGATCCTTCCCCGGGCAGTCGGCGTGATGGCCTGGTCAAGTGAGGTGGTTTTGGGGTTCTTAGGCTCTTTGGTGGGAATTGGGTGACTTCTTTCGGGCTTCCTTTTATACCCCAGTTGCGTCCCTTGGGGCGGGTTCGTTACCTGTTGTAGTTGGCATGCCTTGGCGTAGGCTTCTCCGGGGGTCTTTGGTTCATGGGCGGCCAAGGCTTTCTGGTGTTCGGGGTTAAGGCCTGCTAAGAATTTCATGACTTTGATCCCCTCGGTGGATACTAGTTCGGGGGTGAGGCGAGCCAGTTGGCAGAATCGTTGGTAGTATTCTGAGACCGAGGCTGCCCCTTATCTTAGATGGAGGAATTCCTCGCATGTGGCGGCTTTCAGGTGGTTGGGGTAGAACTGTTCTCGTAACCGTGTTTTTAGGCCTTCCCAGTTGAATCTGGGGTCTTGTTCGTACGTAGGTCCCTCATGTGCCCACCAGATGTCGGCCTCGTGTCTGAAGTAGAAGGAGGCTATCCCGACTTGGTGGTGTTCGGGGCATTGGGTTGCACGGAATACCCTGTCAAAGGTCTCAATCCATTCTTCGAGGGTCGTGGGGTCTTCGCCTCCCGAGAAGGTGGGTGGTTGGTGTGCCGAGACTTGGTGGTGGATCTCCAAGTTCTCGTTTGCTGGTAAAGTTTGGGGAATGACAGTACTTAGTGCCTGGGTGATTTGGGCCAGGCGTTGTAGATTCTGGGTCAGGAATTCCTGAGTAGGGTGTCCCGGTGTTCCCGTCTGTTTCTTCTTGGGTGCCATCCTAGTGGTTAAAGGTTGATATTATTTTGTGTTTTCACCTTGATGTAATAAGCGGAGGAGAGTTTCTTTATATTAGAGAGGGATGAAGTGAGGGGAGGTGATGTGTAGGTTTCTCAATCTCACCGTGCGTCCTAAGATCCCTAAGACCTATGTTCCTAAGTACCTAGAGTTCAAGCCTAATGTCCTAAGGTCCGGTCTTTAAGAGTCTTTTCCTAGGGTTAGACTTAGGCTCTGATACCAACAGTAACACCCCAGATTTTCAAGACATTTAAAACTTATAATAAAGGTAGAATCTTATTAAATCCCAAGCTATAAATACAAGTGTTCGGGGTGCTATGCCACACCTGGGCTAGAGAACCCAAGTGCACAGGCTAACTAACTAATATCCTCAAAGCGTAAATACGTAAACGTGGCACGCAGGCCAAAAGGGAAACTATCTACTTCTAAGTTCTAGCGCACTCCAGTGACTTAATCTTCTGTGCCTGAAAGCCAAATATATATGTTCAGCGAGAGATGCTGGTAACCCACTCCAACGCGTTGAAATACAATACATATAGAGATATATATATATATATAGATATACGAAAACCATTTTGAGCATGAAGATATGTCCTACGAACTCTAGCTTTAAAACCGGGAATGACTCGACAGATAAGGCCATACAGAAGCAGCAGTTATAACGAGCATATGCAGTTCACAACAGATAAGGCAGATAAGGCAAAGCATAAACAATGATCATAACCCAACATGAACAATCCCCAATATCACTCCCATAGTCACATCCATCAAGACACTCGTAATCACAACTCGTCCCTGTCACAACACATAACACACTTTGTTGGCGCCACAGGACCAATCGCATGCCCATACATGAGGGTCAGCGCATATAGCTCTGAACGGCCCCGCAGCACCCTGCCCCGTATCGCAACACGGAGGGGTCGATCGCAACCGACCGATGAACCGCAGCTCATCATAGTGTTTGATCGCAACCAAACAGTGGACCGCAGCCCAAGAGAATGTCATCTGACCGCAGCCAGGAAAAGGGACGAACCGCAGCTCGTATAGAAACATTTGATCGCAACCAAACGGTGGACCGCAGCCCAAGAGTATCAATCTGACCGCAGCCAGCTTCTGAACCGCAGCTCAGGATAACCAATCCAATCGCAACCGAATTGGGGTAAGACACACACATAACACATAGCAAGCACATGCAACCCACATTCCACATTAGGAAGGGGGAGAAAACGTATAACAAAACCTATGCGTGATCCATCACATACTAAGAATAGTCCTAAGGGATTCATACTTCTACTACCTAGGTCAAGGGGGTACCAATTCAACTAGCATGCAATATAATAGACTCATAAACCTACGAACAGTACCCGAAACATCAAACTAGACATAGGCACGATAAACGGAGTCCGTTGGGACACCACGGGGAACGGGGGAACATTAAACGGGGAAGCCGGGATCCCAAGGTGGGATAATTTCCAGCGGGTAGCCGGTGGGTGGGGGCCACCCGCCGGACTTTACTGTTCCGGGCAGCGGGTCGCCGGCGGGCAGCTGCCCGCCCGCCGGCCACCCGCTGCCGGGCGGTGTTTCACGGCCGTGGGTAGGTGGCGGGTCCCCTACCCCCCACCTACCCCCCACTGACTCTTTTCACACACTTTACGCCCCGGGAACCGTTGTGGAACCCGAAACCATGCTTAGACACTTTACAACGCAATTAACGACAACACGTAGACAATTAACGAATCAAATACAAGAAACGAACGGCACATAACCTATCATGCTTTTCTAAATATAATCAACACCCAAACATGCGATTTCTCCACCCGATAATCCAAGAATAAGATCATACGATACAACCTAGGGTTCTAATCACTTTTATATCAATAAGAATACGGTTCGTCTTCTAATTGCAAGATTCGGTAAGAATAACACAGAAGCATCAAGAACATCACACAATTATCAGGAACAACACATAATCATCAAGAACTCCATATAATTATCAAGGATACCATAATTATCAAGAATCTCCCAATATCAAGATCATCAAGATCCCCCATGGGATCATCACATCAATTACCAATAATAATCATCATAACTTGCCAATATACAATAATATGGGGAAACCCTAAGGGGGAATTATAACTATGAAAATAGGTTTTGTTGAGACAAGGGTTACCTCTTAGCCTTAATTAATTCCTTGGCTATGAAGGGTCTTTCTTTAAGCTTTCTTGCTTTCTTGATTTCTTCTACGGGGATTCTTGGAGCTCTTTTGGGGTGGTGGGGCGTTATTCTTGTGGGGAGGTTCTAGGTGCCTCTTAAGTCCCCTATTTATATATTTAGGAGTCCTAATTAGGAACTAATATTATAGGCTTGCTAATTCTATTCCTTTTGGAATTAAGGATTGGGTTTAGGGGTTGGGTTTATATATGAGGGCCCACGGGCTATGGTGGGCCTTTTCCCTAATTAATCATTATAATTTATTCTTTCTCTTGGGCTATTGATTAATTAACTAATTGGTTTTAGGACTCGTAACACGGGGTGTTACAGTCACACACACATCACACCACAACAGGAATCAATCAACGGATCACAACAAAGATATGAAACCATACTCAATCAAGGAATGAAACACAGTCCAACAACAACAACGATGAATAACACAAGTTATCATCAACCAATCGGAAGGTACAAACAACACACACGCTAGCATTTAAACACCGAACTAGCATGTTTATCAAACGGGTAAACCAAAGGTAGTTCTGTAGAATACACAAGACTCATCACGGTTCAACGAAATACAATGTTGAACACTTAGCACGATTCACGACACCAAAACCTACACGGATTCCTACCAGATAGTTCTAGACATACGAAACATCAAGAAGACACTCAAATAGTTCCACAAAAGTACAACGGGAAGTCAAAAGACCAAATACCGAGTCAAAAGAATCACGGGGAACAAATCCCCGCCATCATCAAAACATGTACCCGCGGGTAGGCCCACTGGTAGGCCCCTACACGTGGTTCCGCCCGTGGGTATAAGCCTCCATTTCCTTTGTACCACGCGAGTAGGCGGCGGGTTGGACCCCTACCCGCCGTTCCGCCCGCGGGTACACACCTGTACCAAAATAATCCCTTCGGGGATTTTCATCTCCAAGCTCAAATTCAAGTCCAAAACATGCCAAAACTCACCAAATACAACAAAATGACTTGAATCAAAGGAATAGCTAAGCAATGGCACAAATGAACCCTAAACACAAGCTCTAGATATGCATTTTCACAAGACAATGCATAAACACTCACATTTCATAGCAAAACACATGTGGAATCCAAGAAATATTCACATAGATAAGCAAAATAGATTTTGTAGAGCATGGGTTACCTCTTGTAGACTAAAGACTTCACTTTACACCTCAATAAGCTCCTCTCAAGGCTCACCTTCCAAACCCACTTCAAGAACATACCAAAAGATCATAAAGATCCTATCTTTAAGAAAAGACACCTAAGATAAAACCAAAAACACAAGATGAACTTAGATCTTACCCTCCTTGATGCCCAAATATATGAAAGGTTGAATCTTGGAAGCAACTGTTGAAGTTTTGGCAAGGCTCCAACTTGGCTTGGAAGAAAAGCTACCCACCTTTTTAGAGAGAAGGTAGAGCTAGATTTTTAGAAAGTGTAAGGAAAGAATGAAGGTGGTCTACTAGGTTAGGTTACAATACTAACACCAAGTGAAAGGTCAAGAATACCCTTACTAACATAAGGAAGTGTAAGGAACAAGGGAACTCCTTACAAGGCTTAAGGTACAACTTTGACTTTGGGGTTGACTAGTCAATTACTAGTCCCCAACTATTAAATTTTCAGGATTTTAGGAATTAATCCACCAATGGAAATAGGATTAATTACTCAATTAATCCCTTAATTGAATTTGGATTTCGAGGTGTCACAGTGATCCTTGCCACACCTTGGCCACACCATACTCCTCTCACCATATGGTCCCCCAGCTCCTACTCCCTGTCTCATCACCAGATTCTTCCTTTCTCCACCTCGATTGTCGTTTCTACCTGCAGGGTTGAATCTCTGTCCTTTGCTTGACTGGACATCCAAACTCTCGTTCTTATTTTTCGATCCAAGCATGGCAGGTCGGCTATATGCCGTGTCCAATGGGTTCATTCACATTACGGTGAAACCCGGCCTCGCCCACGAGTAAAGAGAAAGCGAGTCAGCATGACTCTAAGAAAACGAGTCATTGAGACTCTAAGAAAGCGAATCAACACGACTCTAAGAAAGCGAGTCTTGGAGACTCTAAGAATGGAAGAAGCAAAGCGAGTCATTTTTAAGAAACCTCCACAGAAAAAGTATTCTTTTTACAAAAGAGTGTATATGTATATGTACCTATACATATATATCTTGCACGAGAATGCATGATTAGTAGTATGGGTTTGCTTATTATATATCTTGCACAATATTGCATGATTAGTAGCATGAGTTTGCTTACTATATACCTTGCACGAGATTGCATGATTAGTAGCATGAGTTTGCTTATTATATATCTTGCACAAGATTGCATGATTAGTAGTATGAGTTTTCTTATTATATATTTGCAGGAGATTGCATGATTAGTAGCATAAGATTGCTTACGAGTTATTTGATAGCATGAGTTGCTTATGAGTTATATGTCTTGCACTATATTGCATGATTAATAGTATGAGCTTGTGGTGAGTTATATGTCTTGCAAGAGAATGCATGATAAGTATATGATAGCTCATGAATGTTATTTGAGTTATATGCGAAAGCATGAGTTTATTTGAGTAAATGAAAAGCTTAGTTTGTTCATGAGATGAGAATGTGATAAGTTGTTTATTGAATAAGTATGCCTACTTATTACTTAGGTTGCAAGCATCTAGAAGCTAATGCCAAAGTATGATTTAAGTGTTTAAGTGGTTGATTCAAGAATGTAGACTCTGTTTTTCCAAAGTATATACTGTATTTTCTTTACATGGTTTAGTGGCGTTATACTTAGCTTCGTGCTAACGGGTTTTGCTTGCTACTTGTTGTTTGTTAACCCCTTTCAGGTGGGCCTAGCTCGTAGGTACGAGAGAGTACGAGTTAGACTAGTTAGTTAGATGACTTGTAGTCTAAACTCTTGTTATTTGGTTTTTGTAGTATGTTATCTCTTTTGTTGGTGCCGGACACCGGGGTTGTATTCCCCTAGTTATTCGGATGTCAGTTTCTCTTGATGTTTAGTTTTACCCTTAGCATGTGCAATCACCGTTGGAAGGTGGTTTTGGCGGTGACACTCCTACTAAGTTCGTTAATTAAGTTTACTTTTCCGCTGCTTAGTTTATCTTATTTTGGTTTTAGTTTGTTAAGTAAGTTTAAGAAAAGTGGGGTGTTACAAGTTGGTATCAGAACGGTACGAACCGCGGGAGACTTAGGAAGTTTGACCCTTAGGATTGAGTATAGAGACTCTAAGTAAAAGTCCTAGGAAGGATAAGTTAAGGAAACACCTCTAAGTTGAAGTCTTAAGAAAGACAAGTTAATAAGAGAACTTTAAGTGGGAATCCTGGGAAGATTAAGATTGGGAAAAGAGCCCTAAGTTATGAAGCTTGAGATGAGAAGGACTATAAGTTCAATGGTTAAGTATGAGGACCAAAGTTAAGAGAAACTCTAAGTATCGGTTAGGGAATGCGGTGAGATTGTGAGTTTACCTTACGTTTGTTTAACTGTTTGTGTGTTTTATCAATGTGCTTTAAGTGCTTTTGCTTATCTTTTGAAAGTAAAGTATAGAAGTTAAAAGTGAGAAGTTGAAAGAGAAAAACCAAGAGTTTCAAGTTGAAAGTGAAAAGCTAAGAAAGCTAGAAGTAATGAACCATGAAAGTTAAGGTTTGAAAGAGAAAGGCTTTGTGTAAGTGGCTAAGTAAAAGAGTTTTTTCTTGTGCTTGTTTATGTTTGTTTGTTGTAAGCCTTGCTCTAAGAATAGAGAAGTTAGTTAAAGATAATCCTTTGTTGTGCTAACAAGAATGATCCGTTCTAATCATGTCAAAGGACTATCGTGATGCCATTGCGAAGAGTTAGGTAAGAGACTCCCCGATCGTCAGGACCTGGAGCATCGTCTTTCACATACCTGACTGAGAGCCTACGCCAACTCACGCAGCTGACTTAGACGATAGGAGCCGCAGTGCTGAATGGAAACAACACTGGCGGGGATGTGTCTAGGAAGATCACAGACGCAATAAGCTGGGCCAAGAGGACCTGGAGATCCTTGAGAGTTGGATCAGCACGTTCGATAAGCTGTTTGACGTGGTAGGCTGCCCGACGGATCAGCGAGTGGAGTCTGCCGTGCATTACCTTCAAAGAAAAGTTGGCCATTGGTGGGTGATGGAAGGACCGGCTATTAAGGCAAAAGAAGGGTTCGATTGGGAGATGTTCAAGGCAGTAATGAGAGAGTGGTTTTACCCGGAGCATGTGAGCGCTGCGAAATACGAGGAGTTCTTGCACCTTGAGCAAGGAAGCTCAACAGTTCAGGAGTATCATGCCCGTTTTGTGGCGTTGTCTCGTTTTCTCATCCCGCCCATAGAATCAATCTCATTGTTCCAAAACTCAAACTCTGTGGAATCAGGTATCGAACTATCAGTGTGCACACCCCCTGACCAGGATTCCAAGCCTGGCGGGCAGTTTCGAACCTTGTTACGTGGGAATACGCCGCGTTACATGAAATCGGACCGCAATGTCCATTGCTTTCTACTCCGAAAGGACATTGTCCAAACGGGTCATCCAAAAACAAGGTTTTCCTCACTATATATATATATATATATATATATATATATATCACTCATACATCTCAAATATGTAGCACTTATCTTATGCACAAAAAATGCACATACTTCTCAATTCATTCTCAATAGACAAGATAAAAGTTTTCTACACGGAAATGAGATTTTAGAAAATAATACTAAGACTCACATTGGCCACTTATGCACTTTTAAAACATGAAATGCTCAAATGCACTTTACTGTAACATATGCTTCTACTTACTATTCACTGTGAAACTCAACAAATTTCATAAATCATGCTTGTAACTCATAACTTAGCAAAACTTCGCAATAAACACTTAGCAAGTAGTTGACAAGCTATTAGAACTCCAAGATACTTTTAAAGTAACAGGCTCAATATTTAGAAACTTGGCAGTGAACTTCAACAATTTATAACAACCATTTTAGGCATTCTTTGCTAGCTAAAATCAACCATTTAAGCTCATGCTTCTCTATTCAACAATCATACTATGACATACTCAACAAATAAAGTAATCCAAGTCTGATAGTTCACAAGCTCAAAAACAGTGAAAAATTTCCAAATACTTCCGCAACATTTTCTTGTACAAAAACATTCATAAATAGCTCAAAACTTAACCAAATTTAACGAAATCAATGCCAAAACGTGCATCGAGACGGCCCCGAGGGCCCGGCCACTGCATGGGAGGCACTCAACGGACCTTGGGCGGGGCTCAACTAGGCCCGCCCCTTAGACTGCCTAGCCACCGGTTCTAGGCAACAGCCCTCTCCTAGGGCCATTCCCTTGGCCCGATTGGCAGCGACCTTAGCCAACGGTCTCATTGTTGGGCCGTTGGCTGGGACAGGTCAACCTATTGGTGCATACAGGTATAACCCATGGACTTCCAAGCTTTTTACAAGACTCTGTGAAGTCTTCGATGAGTAGAAATGCTAGATATATGTTGTATTTGAGCTATTAAATGATCTATTACTTGTCTTTGATGTGTTGTTGACATTTTGGATGAGTTAGAAATGCCGAAGCTATTTTTGCAGATGAGAAGAAACAATCTGGTGCACAGACTGTGTGCACTAATAGGTTGACCAGTCCCAGCCAACGGCCCAACAAGGAGACCGTTGGCTAAGGCCGTTGCCAACCGGGCCTAGGGAATGACCCTAAGAGAGGGTCGTTGCCTAGAGCCGGTGGCAAGGCGGTCTGAGGGGCGGGCCTAGTTGAGCCCCGCCACAAGGTCCGTTGAGTGCCTCCCGTGTAGTGGTCGGGCCCTTGTGGCTCAGTGTAACACCCCACTTTTCTTAATCTTAATTACAATTCTAAAACCAAAATTAATATAAACTAAGCAGCGGATAAACAACTTAATAAATAAACTAGTGGGAATGTCACTGCCACAACTACCACTCCATGGTGATTGTACAGGCTAAGGATGGAACTAAATCGATAAACCAAACTAACATTCATATTACTTAACTTAAAGTCACTTGGGGGAAAACACCCCGATGTCTAATCATCAAACATAAACTTCAAAGTCTACAATCCATCAAAAGAACAACATAAAATAAAGAGAGTTTATGTCACCCCGTAAATCCAAACACTAATCGAGGATTAATTGAAGAATTAATCCAAGTTTCCTTGCTAATCTATTTCTAAAATCCTAAAATTTAATAGTCGGGGGACTAGATTTTGACTAGTCACTTAAGTCAAAGGGTTGTACCTTGTGCTTCTTGAGTTGTGCCCTTGTTCCCTTGTCTTTCCAACATTAGTAAGGGTAGGAATGTCTTTCTACCTAAGAATTGTGATTCAAGCTAACCTAGCAAGACACTCTCATTTCATTCACCCTTCAGCCTAAAATTCAAAACTCTAGCCTCTCTCTAAAATGATTTAGCTTCTTCTCCAAGCTAGAAATTGAGCATCCAAGCCTTGCAAGATTTTCTTCCAAGATTCCTACTTTCTTCATCTTGAGCAAAGGAAAGGGTAAGATCCTTAGCTTTTTGGTGTTTTTAACCATCTTTTAGGTGTCTTTTCTAAAGTTAGGATCTTTGTTGTGTTTTGGTTTGTGTAAGAAGTTCGTGTGGAAGAGGAGCCCTAGGAAAGGCTTTTAAGGGTGAAAAGAAGAAGTTGTTAGGCTATAAAGGTAACCCATGCTTTACAAAACCTATTTTCTTACTTATATTATGATTCTTGGCTTCTACTTGTTGTTCTTGTGTTGATTTGTGAGATTTGATGCATTATCTTGTAGTGATGCATGTTTAGAGCTTGTTCTTAGGGTTCTTTAATGCCATTGCTTGGCTATTTCTTGGGTTCAAGTCATATTATTATTGTGTGTGAGATTTTGGGTGTTTTGGACTTGGACTTGGCCTTGTTGTTGAAAATCCCCGAAGGGATTATTCTGTACTGGAGGGTGTACCCGCGGCCAGAACGGCAGGTAGGGCCCTACCCGCCGCCCCACCCGCGGGGAACGTGGTTCACCTCGGGTGTGTACCCACTGGCGGAACCACGGGTGGACGGCCCCACCCGTGGAGTACGTTATTGGTGTTGGCAGGGGATTTGTTCCCCCATGATTCTTTCTTCTCGGTATTGATGTTTTGACCTCCCGATGTTGATTTATTGGGCTATTTGTGAGTCTTCTTGATGTTTCGTATGTCTAGAACGATGTGTTAGGAATCCATGTAAGATTTGGTGTCTTGAATCGTGCTAAGGGTCCCACTTTGTGATTCATTGGGCTAACGTGAGTCTTGAATGTTCTTTGGAACTACTTTTGGTTTACCCGTTTGATAAGCATGCTAGTTTGATGTTGAAATGCTAGTATGTGTGGTTTGTTCCTTCTTATTGGGATTGGCAACTTGTGTTGACAATCATTTGGTGTTTGATTGTAATCCTTTGTTGTTGAGTATGGTTTCATGTCTTTATTGTGATCTCTTGATTGATTCCTATGATGTGATCGTATGTAAGTCGTTGTACCCTTTGTTGATACTTGATTGCGGCTATTGTTGAGCCTTCGTCTTCTTGGTAATGATGATGACCTTGTGTGAATATGATTGAGATTGGTGGTTTATTACTTGAGCTTTGCTCACGAGTTGGCGGTTGTGTGATTATGAAATTAAAGGTACCCTCGTGTACTGAGAGTTTGGTGGTAATGTGGGTGGTTGTTGGAGGGGGGACGATGGTCCCCGGAGGCAAAAGGTTGGACTCAAAAGTACAGGGTGGCACTAGGAGGTAATGGTTGGAATCGAAATAAGGCCGGGGGTAACCATAAGGTTGGAACTTGGCATAAGGTTAGAACTATGAAACTTGTGACATGTAGTTGTCACCGTGTTAATGTGTTTTCCTTGCTTATGAGCATGTCTTGATGTATTACTTTGTGATCAGTAAGATGCATCCTGAGTTGTGTTGTCTTTCATGTTTGTGGTCTTGTTGTTGTTATGAGGATGATGATCCTCATTTCTATTGAGAGTGATTGATGAGTCTTGGTGTTGACTGCTTCCTTTGATTTTAAAATGATATATATTATATTCCCGTTCCAAATGGTTTTTATTATATCTATTTATATATGTTATTTAACACATATTAATGGGTTACCAGCAATATTCGATGACCGGTTTTTATCCCGATGTTTTACAGGTTTTGAGTAGATGTCGAGCGCGCTAGATGTGGACGGCAGATAGAGTAGCTATCATGTTTAGACGTTACCTTTTGTTAGCCTATGTGCCTAGATTAGCGGCCTGTGTGCCTAGACTAGTGGCCTGTGTGCCTAGACACTTTGTAACACCCCGTGTTACGACCCCTAGAACCAATTAATCATTTAACCAATTATCCAAAGAAAGAATTAAATTACAATAATTAAATTGGAAAAGGCCCACCATAGCCCGTGGGCCCTCTTCTCTAAACCCAACCCCTAGTCCTAAAAGGAATAGAGTTAGCAAGCCTATAGTATTTGGGCCCTAATTAGGACTCTTAGATATATAAATAGGGGACATAGGAGGCACCTAGAACCCCCACCACAATAATCTCTCACCACACAAGGAGTTCCAAGAATTCCCTTAGGAGAAATCAAGAAAGAAGAAAGCTCAAAGAAAGACCCTTCATAGCCAAGGAATTAATTAAGGCTAAGAGGTAACCCATGTCTCAACAAAACCTATTTTCATAGCTATGATTCCCCTCTTAGGATTTCCCCCATATTATTGTGTGTTGATGATTCGTTATAATGATCTTGATAATTGGTGCTATGATTCCATGGGTGATCTTGATGATAAAAGGTTCTTGATGATTATATGGTGTTCTTGATGTTCTTGATGATTATATGATGTTCTTGATGTTTATATGATATTCCTACCGAATCTTGATATTAGAAGATGAATTGTGTTCTTGTTGATTTAAAAATAATTAGAACCCTAGGTTGTATCGTGGAATTCGTATGGTATTATTCTTGGTATATTGGGTGGGAATTCGTATGTTTGGGTATTGACTATGTTTAGAAAAGCATGATAGGTTATGTGCCGTATGTTCTTGTTTTTGAATCCGTTAACTATCTACCTGTTGTTGTCAATTGCGTTTGAAAGTGTCTAAGCATGGTCTCGGGTTCCACAATGGTTCCCGGGGCGTTTTTCTGTGATGAAAGAGTCAGTGGGGGATAGGTGGGGGTAGGGGACCTGCCACCTACCCGCGGCCAATGTTGGTAACGCCGGCAGCGGGCAGCTGCCCGCCGGGCACCCGCTGCCCGGAAAGGTGCCGCCTGCGGGCAGCCGGCGGGTGACCCCTCACCCACCGGCTACTCGCTGGATTTTACCCTACCTTGGGATTTTGGCTTCCCCGTTTGATGTTCCCCCGATCCTCGTGGTGTCCCAACGGACTCCGTCTATCGTGCCTGTGTCTAGTTTGATATTTCGGGTACCGTTCGTAGGTTGTATAAGTCTTATATATTGCATGCTAGTTGAATTGGTATCTCATTGGCCTAGGTGTAAGAAGTATGAACCCCTTAGGATTACTCTTAGTATGTGGATGATCACGCATAGGTTTCGTTATACGATTTCTCCCCCCTCCCAATGTGCTAATGTGGGCTGCATGTGCTTGCTATGTGTTATGTGTGCATGATACCCCAATTCGATTGCGATCGAATTGGTTATTCCTGAGCTGCGGTTTACACTCTTGGGCTGCGGTCCACCGTTTGGTTGCGATCAAATGTTTCTACATGAGCTGCGGTTCATATTTCCTGGCTGCGGTCAGATGACATACTCTTGGGCTGCGGTCCACTGTTTGGTTGCGATCAAACTATGATGAGCTGCGGTTCATCGGTCGGTTGCGATTGACCCCTCTGTGTTGCGATACGGGGCAGGGTGCTGCGGGGCTGTTTCAGAGCTATATGCGCTGACCCTCATGTATGGGCATGCGATTGGTCCTGTGGCGCCAACAAAGTGTGCTATGTGATGAGATTTGGATGATTGGATTGTTATGAAAGCGTGACCATAGGATACATGCTAGTAATTGTATATGCTTGATTATGACTATTGGATGTGCTTATCTCTATCTGTCGTATCTGTTCCCTACACCTGTGAATTGTGCATACTTGGTTATGACTGTTGGTTGTGCTTAGTCCTATCTGTCGAGTCTATTCCCTGTTTTGAAAGCTAGAGTCTCTTAGGATATATCTTCATGCTTCGAAATGGTTTTTCGTATATCTATGTATATATCTATATGTATTGTATTTCAACGCGTTGGAGTGGGTTACCAGCATCTCTCGCTGAACAGATATATTTGGTTTTCAGGCACAGGCGAGTAGATCACTGGAGCGCGCTAGTTGTATTATATGTATTATATTTGGCTTTCAGGCACAGTAGTTTTTCCCCTTTCGGCCTGCGTGCCATGGTTTTGTATTGATACTAATTGAGGTTGTTAGAATTTAGCTTGTACACCTGAGTTCTCTAGCTCGGGTGTGGCATAACACCCCATATTCTTATAAACGTTTTGGGATTTATGATCATTTACCTTTGTTATATAAGTTTCAAAAGTTTAAAAATTTCGGCGTGTTACAGTTGGTATTAGAGTCTATGTTTGACCCTAGATTAGAGACTCTTAAGACAAGACTTTAAGACATTAGGCTTACACTCTAGGTACTTAGGGACTTAGGACTCAGGAATCTTAGGACGCGCTGTGAGACTGTGGGACCTACACATAAATCGCCCCTCACTTCATCCCTCCCCTATTTAAAGAAAACTTTCCCTGCTTAACACATCAAAGTAAGGGCACCAGACTCTAACTTAACATTACTATAAACGTTGACCCAGAAGGACGACAGCATGGCACCAAACAGAAGGCAATCAAGGACTCCAGAACCCGCCACACACGACCCCCGGACCCAAACCCTGCAACAACTAACACAAGTCGCCCAGGCACTAAGCGACGTGGCTCTTCGCAATAACAGGCCCCCACCACCTCCATCAAACACAAACTCAGACGTCGCCCGGCAAGTTTCAAATCATCGACCACCCACGTCCTGGAGGAATGGATCCGGACCTTCGACAAAATTCTGGGGTTAGTAGAATGCCCGGAAGAACGTCGCGTAGAGATAGCCTCGTTCTACTTCGGACACGAGGTAGACCTTTGGTGGATCCACGAGGGGCCCGCTTACTAACAAGAACCAGGGTTCGACTGGGAAAACCTCAAAACACGACTTCGAGAACGATTCTATCCAACACACGTAAAAGCATCTATGTACGAAGAGTTCCTCCATTTGAAACAAGAAGCGACTACCGTCATGGAGTACCATAAGCGATTCCTCGAACTAACGCGCTTTGCGCCAGAACTAGTCCCCACTGAAGTAACTAAGATAGAGAGGTTCGTATCGGGCCTCAACTTCGGAGCCCGAAAGGCACTAGTGGTAAGCAGACATCGGACCCTCAACGAGGCTTACTCCAGTGCCGCAAATCTCTATCGAATCCAACTACTCCAACGCGGAATTCAAGAACAGATACGAAAGAGAACCACCGCGGGTGGAACACCACCCGTAAAAAGAACAAGAACGACACCAACACAAGACCGAGTAACCTGGCCAGCCAAAGGCCACCCCTAGGGAACAACGAAGCTAGCACCAGGAGCTTCCCTTGCCCAAAATGCAACAGAAGCCATAGAGGCAAGGATTGCATGGGCAATCCCTGGCGATGCTTCAACTGCGGAGAGGAAGGACACAAAGCCTTCCAGTGCACTCAACCCCAAAAGCCACGCACCACTCACCAAGGAAACTACGGCACTCCCGGTAAGATATTCGTCATGAACCGCACCCAGGCCGAACTCGGGAACGAGAGCAACCACGAAGGAGGGCACCTAACCCCAGAAGACGAGGACCACCCAAACCCCGCGGAAGAGAACCAAGAAGACGAATTCTGTCTAGGATAGACCGGCAATTTCCTTGTAACCACTTTTGTAGTGGAACTACTCACTTAGCTTAATTACTTCGGAATTATTATAAATAAAAGATTAGATCGAAATTCGATCCTACTTACGGGGGTGGAACTAAAATTATACAAACAAGTCAAGCCTCTCACCACTAAAAGAAGGAAAAAGGACAAGGCCACACCATCAAAAAACATAATGCTACTAATAGGAATTGAACCCTTGACCTCCCACTTACAAAACCAAGGTCTTGACCACTAGGCCAAAGGTGTTTCTTGAAACCTCATGGGGACACTCCCCTCTTAAAACCCCCACAAATCCCTAAAACCCACAAAATCCCCAAATCAAAAACCCTTCTTCTTCTTCCTCTTCCTCACTTTCTCCCCTTCCCTCTTTCACTACACCTCGTCGCACCCCTCGACGCCGGATCCCGAGGCCGCCACCACTAGCGACCAAGCCACGCCGGCCGCCTAGGTCGTACCCGCCGCACGCCGCCACCGCCGCCGGAGGAAGCTGCGACGCCAGCACCGCCCGTCGTCCACCTGGACGCCGCCCACTGCCACACACCACCCGACGCCACCACAACGCCGTCGCCTCCCCTCGCCGAGCCGACGCCGGAATTCAGCTCGCCGTCGCCTCCCTCGCAAACGGAGAAAACCGCCCGCCGGAAAACTCACCGAAAAGCGCGCCGGAAACCCACCGGAAACGTCACCAGAAAAGTGTCATCTATCCCAAGATGCCGAAGAAACCCCTCGGAACCCGTACCCAGGAATGGAGCGACGTCGGCTACACCGTGATAGGAGGTAAAGCCCTTGAACCCGACCAATTTTCTCCGGAATTGGTCGATATGCTCAATCACCAAGGCCTTTTGGATACTTACCTCACCATTAAGGGGGATACGTACCCCGAATTGGTGAAAGAGTTCTATCAACACCTAGTGGCCACCAAACGGGGTGATAAACTAGAAATCACCACCAAGGTCCGTGACAAGGAAATTATACTCTCCGAAGGCCGCTTAGCCAAACTCTTGAAATTGACCACCACGGGTGTGTCAAACTACGACCGAAAGGGGTGGATTGATACCCAAAACACGGGGTACAAGGACTACCTCGGGTACCTACTCGGGAAAGAGGAAGGATTCACCTCGGCCACGCGGCCAAATAGGAAGTGGCTAACCGCGGAGCAAAAGATATTGGTTATGATTGTAACTGACAGCCTCTTGCCCACAAATAATAAGAGTAAAGACGTGGTGAGCTTAGAGTGCACTTTTGCTTACCTCTTGAAGCACAAAATCAAGTTTAACCTACCGGCCCTCATGCTAAAACACATGGAATTTTGCAAGTCAAGCAACCGACTTAGCCTGCCCTAAGTGATGATCCTAAGTTGGATCATGGTGAAAAAGGGGGTGGACCTAAGCCACACCGAGGTCAAGACTGTAAATGGCATGATTTTTAATGCCCAGAACCTCTGACGAAATGATATTTACTACACCGAGGGAAGACAGTATGTCACCCTCGAGGAAATTTGTCTCAAACCCGAGGAGGAACGTAGGGAATTGGTTGACCGATTGGACATCTCCAACAAAAAGCTTAAACGGGTGATGCAAGATTGTGGGGGACTAGGGGGAAGTGAGGATCAGGAGGAGGATGACGAGCTTAACCCATCGGCGCACCCACGATCAGGAGGGAACCCAAGGGAACAAGGCGAGGGCTCGGTCAATGAGCGCATCCTAGCACAACTCAACCGGCAAAACCAAATCATGGAGGAAGGGTTCTCGTCCTTGATCCGTACGACACGCGCATTAGATCAAAGGGTGGCAGCAATCGAGGCCACCTTGGGCACTCGCAGGGCATCCAGCTCCGGAGCAGGAAACCAAGGTACACCCAAACTTCCCCTATCACCACGACACCAGAAGTCCAGTCTACCCCAGCAAAGACAAAACGTGGGGCCACGTTCCTAATCAGGAGGCTAAAAAACAGGATGTCCGGGGGTGAAAGAATGGATTAACACACCGGGCTTCGGGGACGAAGCCCCTTGTAAGGGGGGGAGAGTGTAACACCCCGTGTTACGACCCCTAGAACCAATTAATCATTTAACCAATTATCCAAAGAAAGAATTAAATTACAATAATTAAATTGGAAAAGGCCCACCATAGCCCGTGGGCCCTCTTCTCTAAACCCAAACCCTAGTCCTAAAAGGAATAGAGTTAGCAAGCCTATAGTATTTGGGCCCTAATTAGGACTCTTAGATATATAAATAGGGGACATAGGAGGCACCTAGAACCCCCACCACAATAATCTCTCACCACACAAGGAGTTCCAAGAATTCCCTTAGGAGAAATCAAGAAAGAAGAAAGCTTAAAGAAAGACCCCTCATAGCCAAGGAATTAATTAAGGCTAAGAGGTAACCCGTGTCTCAACAAAACCTATTTTCATAGCTATGATTCCCCTATTAGGATTTCCCCCATATTCATGTGTGTTGATGATTCGTTATAATGATCTTGATAATTTGTGTTATGATTCCATGGGTGATCTTGATGATAAAAGGTTCTTGATGATTATATGGTGTTCTTGATGTTCTTGATGATTATATGATGTTCTTGATGTTTATATGATATTCCTACCGAATCTTGATATTAGAAGATGAATTGTGTTCTTGTTGATTTAAAAATAATTAGAACCCTAGGTTGTATCGTGGAATTCGTATGGTATTATTCTTGGTATATTGGGTTGGAATTCGTATGTTTGGGTGTTGACTATGTTTAGAAAAGCATGATAGGTTATGTGCCGTATGTTCTTGTTTTTGAATCCGTTAACTATCTACGTGTTGTTGTCAATTGCATTTGAAAGTGTCTAAGCATGGTTTCGGGTTCCACAATGGTTCCCGGGGCGTTTTTCTGTGATGAAAGAGTCAGTGGGGGGTAGGTGGGGGTAGGGGACCCGCCACCTACCCGCGGCCAATGTTGGTAACGCCGGCAGCGGGCAGTTGCCCGCCGGGCACCCGCTGCCCGGAAAGCTGCCGCCGGCGGGCAGCCGGGGGTGACCCCTCACCCACCGGCTACCCGCTGGATTTTACCCTACCTTGGGATTTTGGCTTCCCCGTTTGATGTTCCCCCGATCCTCGTGGTGTCCCAACGGACTCCGTCTATCGTGCCTGTGTCTAGTTTGATATTTCGGGTACCGTTCGTCGGTTGTATAAGTCTTATATATTGCATGCTAGTTGAATTGGTATCCCGTTGGCCTAGGTGTAAGAAGTATGAACCCCTTAGGATTACTCTTAGTATGTGGATGATCACGCATAGGTTTCGTTATACGATTTATCCCCCCTCCCAATGTGCTAATGTGGGCTGCATGTTCTTGCTATGTGTTATGTGTGCATGATACCCCAATTCGGTTGCGATCGAATTGGTTATTCCTGAGCTGCGGTTCAGAAGCTGGCTGCGGTCAGATTTATACTCTTGGGCTGCGGTCCACCGTTTGGTTGCGATCAAACATTTCTACATGAGCTGCGGTTTATATTTCCTGGCTGCGGTCAGATGACATACTCTTGGGCTGCGGTCCACTGTTTGGTTGCGATCAAACTATGATGAGCTGCGGTTCATCGGTCGGTTGCGATCGACCCCTCCGTGTTGCGATACGGGGCAGGGTGCTGCGGGGCCATGTCAGAGCTATATGCGCTGACCCTCATGTATGGGCATGCGATTGGTCCTGTGGCGCCAACAAAGTGTGCTATGTGATGAGATTTGGATGTTTGGATTGTTATGAAAGCGTGACCATAGGATACATGCTAGTAACTGTATATGCTTGATTATGACTATTGGCTGTGCTTATCTCTATCTGTCGTATCTGTTCCCTACACTTGTGAATTGTGCATGCTTGGTTATGACTGTTGGTTGTGCTTAGCCCTATCTGTCGAGTCTATTCCCTGTTTTGAAAGCTAGAGTCTCTTAGGATATATCTTCATGCTTCGAAATGGTTTTTCGTATATCTATGTATATATCTATATGTATTGTATTTCAACGCGTTGGAGTGGGTTACCAGCATCTCTCGTTGAACAGATATATTTGGCTTTTTGGCATAGACGAGTAGATCACTGGAGCGCGCTAGAGGTTTGGAGCGTAGACTAGATAGTTTTTCCCCTTTCGGCCTGCGTGCCATGGTTTTGTATTGATACTGATTGAGGTTGTTAGAATTTAGCCTGTACACCTGAGTTCTCTAGCTCGGGTGTGGCATAACACCCCGTATTCTTATAAACATTTTGGGATTTATGATCATTTACCTTTGTTATATAAGTTTCAAAAGTTTAAAAATTTCGGGGTGTTACACACTTACTCTTTGATGACTTGGTAGTTTTCCTCCTGTGCACCTATTTTTGAGATAGGTGTGGCATAACATCTCTCCGGTTTTTAATTAAGTTTCCGCTGTTGTTTATCATGATGATTAGATGCTTACCTTTGAAATTAAGTTTTAAAAATGTTGAAAAATCGGGGGTGTTACTGTTGGTATCAGAGCCTAGGTTTGAGCCTAGGATGTTATGATTTAGACTTTAAGAAGTTAAGTGTGGTTTGAGACCATAAGATGACCTTTAAGTACCTAAGTGTTTAGGACTTAGGACTTCTAAGACACGTGGTGAGCTGCGAGTTGTTTGTTGTTTGTTGTGTTTGTTCCGTTGCTTATGTTTAGTTTTAGCATTATCGTCATCAGTTTCACCTCTGACTAATGGCAGAATCGCGAAGTGAAGACGTGACAAAGCTTTGGCCTTTCCTTCTCCTTCGGTGTTCCGGCGTAGACACGTTAGGTCCGTGGGTGTGGTTTGGGTTTCCGGTGCGGGCAGAGCTTCCACGACGGCCTCGGTCTCTCTCTCAACGAAACAGAGATCCTCTTCTCTATTCTCGGTGGTGTTGGGCGGAGCAGCGAGCGACAACGCCTCCTCTGGTCTCCACCTCTCTCCGGCGTGGCAATCCGACGACAACAATATGGAGGAGTAGCTTGGTGGTTTCAGTACACCGGCGGGTGGTGGATGTACCCGGGGTTCCACCCACGGGTGCAGCTGCATGGTGAAGAAGACGAAGAAGTTATGTGGTGAGCAGCTTAGCTTTGGTTGTTGTTGTTTGTATTAGATTAAGTAGTTTTTGTTTAGTTAAATCTTTAATTGAGTTACTAGCTTATTGGTAAGTGTGTTGGTTGTGTTTGCAAGTGGCCTAGGTTTAAACCCTACCCTTAGCATATTCTTAGTTTGGTTATTTGCTAATTAGCTAGTACGCAAGTTGCCTAATACCACATTGTTAATATATGAGCATAACTAGTAATGTTTTAATAGCTTGCGTTAATAGTTGAGCTGATTTAATCCACAGGTTCCGGTAGCTTGGTTTTTGTGTTGAGCCTAGCCTATGTTGGCGTTGGTTTTGGTTGGATAAGCGATTGAGGTAACCCATGCTCTACAAAATCTATTTTGCTTACCTATTTGATGATTCTTGGATTCTACATGTGATTTTGCTATCAAATGTGAGCTTTTATGCATTGTCTTGTGAAAATGCATATCTAGAGCTTGTGTTTAGGGTTCAAGTGTGCCATTGCTTGGCTATTCCTTTGGTTCAAGTCATTTTGTTTTATTTGGTGAGATTTGGCATGTTTTGGTTGGATAAGCGATTGAGGTAACCCATGCTCTACAAAATCTATTATGCTTACCTATTTGATGATTCTTGGATTCTACATGTGATTTTGCTATGAAATGTGAGCTTTTATGCATTGTCTTGTGAAAATGCATATCTAGAGCTTATGTTTAGGGTTCAAGTGTGCCATTGCTTGGCTATTCCTTTGGTTCAAGTCATTTTGTTTTATTTGGTGAGATTTGGCATGTTTTGGACTTGAATTTGAGTTTGGAGTTGAAAATCCGCGAAGGGATTATTTTGGTGTAAAGGAATGTACCCGCGGGCGGAATGGCGGGTAGGGGTCCACCCGCCGCCCCACCCGCGGGGTACAAGGTGGTTTGGGATGGTGTTCCCGCGGGCGGAACCACGGGTGGTGGTCCACCCGTGGGCCCACCGGCGGGGTACATATGTTGGTTGTGCGGGGATTTGTTTCCCGTGATTCTTTTGACTCGGTATTTGGTCTTTTGACTTCCCGATGTTCTTTTGTGGAACTATTTGAGCGTCTTCTTGTTGTTTCGTATGTCTAGAACTATATGGTAGGGATCCATGTAGGATTTAGTGTCGTGATTCGTGCTAAGTGTTCAACATTGTGTTTCGTTGAACCGTGATGAGTCTTGTGTGTTCTTCGGAACTATGTTTGGTTTACCCGTTTGATAAGCATGCTAGTTCGGTGTTTAAATGCTAGCATGTGTGTTGTTTGTACTTTTCTATTGTTGATGATGACTTGTGTTAATCATCGTTGTTGTTGGACTGTGATCCAATCCCTTGAGTGAGTATGGTTTCATATCTTCGTTGTGATCCGTTGATTGATTCCTGTTGTGGTGTGGTGTGTGTGGCTTTACCTGGATTGCACGATTAGTGGTTTGGGACACTTGTCACCAAGGTACAGCAGTGGTCCTCGTGGTGGCCATGACGCGATTATGGACTTTGTGACCTCTGTGTAAGGTTCACGTATTTCTTGAGAGGCATGTGTTGCTGTGTGTGTTCGGTACCCTCGTGTACTATGAAATCGGTGGTAATGTTGGAGAACTGTCGGAGAGGGGATGACGGTCCTCGGAGGGATAAGGTTGGACTTGGTATACAGGGGTCCTGGAGGTATATGTTGGAACTAGCTATAAGGTTGGGGGTAGCCATAAGGTTGGAACCGGGCATAAGGAAGGCATATCAATTCGTGATGGGTGATGTCACGAAGGCTTGTATAGTCGTTGTTGTGTATTTCTCTATTTGTGACGTGTGATGTCACAAAGGCATGTGTTGTCGATGGTTGTGTTCTTATTCTCTTGTATTATGCATGTCGGGTGTTAATCTACTGTGTGATGGTAAATTATACCTTGAGCCGTTCTTGTGAGTCGTTATTGTTTCTTGTGGTCTTGGGATGTGTTCCCGTATTCTGGTTGTGAGTGCATAGAGTCTTGTGTTGACTTCTGCTCTTGGCTTTGAACTTACATATACTATATCCCGTTTCGCAAATGATTTTGTATATATATCCTATCTATGTATGATACTTAACAGGTATTGGTGGGTTACCAGCATTATTCGCTGACCGGAGGTCGTCCCATTTCTATTTGTTGCTTTACAGGTTGGGTAGCTTTGGAGAGCGCGCTAGTGGCCTATAGATAGATTAATCTCTTCCTTTAATAGTTGTTGAGGCCTGTGAGCCTAAGTAGTTGATTTGTTAGACTACTGTATTGGTAGTATCTACATGTGCACCTATGTTTGTTATAGGTGTGGCATAGCACCTTCCGGTTTGTTTACTTAGCTTCTGCCTTGTTTAATCTTAATGAGTAGACTTTATCCCTTTTCTAAGCTTTAATTGGTTTTAAAGGTTGTATAAAATCGGGGGTGTTACACTTGGTATCATTGCCTAGGTTTGAGCCTAGGATGTTAAGGGTTGGACTTTAAAGACCTAAGTTGAACTTAGGTTAGTGTTAGTAAGTTGAGACCTTAAGATGTTTAGTGAAGCCTCTAAGTGTTTAAGTACCTATGTATAGGATTCTTAGGACGCGCGGTGAGGTTGTGTGTTATCTTTTGATATCTGTGCAGTTCTTTTATCTTGTTCTGTTGTTAGCTCTAGTAGTTGTGGCTGTTGTTCTCGGTTGGTGTGAACCTTCTCGGTAAGTCGCCTCGTTTTGGGTTCATTGAAGACCTACCGAAGTCTGCGTCCAAGAGTAAGAAGACCGAAGATCTGCTGATACAAGATAGTCAAGTCGTGGTGGTGGCAGCTGGGCACGTGGTCAAAGCAAAGAAGATGGACTACCCTACACACAACCTGGAGTCAGCTACAACAATCTCCATTCAAGCAAGTGACGCCGTCTTTCGTACGACATCGTCATCAGTTCTACGCTAATCCTAGAGTTGAAGTTTACCTTTCGTGCAACTGAAGTCCGATAAGAAGCAAGGCGTCGATAGAGTTTGAAGATCAAGACTTGAAGACCCTCACTCGTGAGGGGGAGTCAAGAGCGGTCACAGACGCTCTAAGAAGATGTCAACTCTCGTCAAGGGGTCGTCTTTGGATCAACGTGATAGAAGCCTCCCAGAGTTAAAGAGCTACGAGTCAACCTGGATCCGTTCTACGCACGAAGATTTGAAGTGTAAGATCGAAGTGTTCAACACAGAAGTGGTTCTACCTACCTTCAGAGAAACCAAGACAGGGAAAGTTCGAAGCAACGAACTTGGAAGTAACAAGCTCAAGATGGCCATACACGAAAAACTTGGACCTCTAAGGTACATAGAAGAGAAGAGCATCGTTGTTGACAAGTCGCCTGATCCTGTGAAACGTGAAGAGGTTGAGTAGTAGTTGGTGAATGAGGGTAGCGTTTATCCTATTCGGCACACCTGGAAAGTTATGTCTAGCATGAAGACTTTTGGTAAGAAGGTTTAGCAACAAGAAGGAAAGAAGACGTAACCGAGTTGCAATCAAACGTTGGGGCAGCCAGAAGACTCAAACCGACAAGAGCGAAGCAAAGACGGATCTTATCACCGAGTGTCCTTAAGTTGCAAGTGAGACCCTGTGCCGAAGATTCCTGGTAAGAGATCTACCTAAAACCAGGAAGGACTGAGAAGTAGCTAATCTTGTATGGGAAGTTTGAACAGTAAAAGGAAGGACAGTCAGAGATCAACCTAAAGACCGATTCTATCGTTAAACCTTCATAAGTAGGACATGCTTGTGTGGCAACAAAGTTTTCAGGGAAGACTTATCGTTCATCAAGACAAGAAAAGACCAAGTGGTGGTAACTGACTACCTTTTGAAGATTGCAAAGTTATCAACTGTAAACAAGACTCGACCTACTGAGCTTCTAGTAAGGACAGGAGCAAATCTTTGGGCAAGGAACCAAGTAAGGCCTCCAGATGTAGACCTTGGTAAAGACTTCAGTTTACGAAAAGTTCTACCGTTTGCGTTTGGCTTAAGATTGTAGTTGAGCTCTACAATTCAACCAACTTTTGATGACTAACGGGAAAGAATCATACAGAACAAGAAGGCAAGTTGGAAACTTGCGCTACGGATTTACAAAGGTCGTGGATTGTGCTCAAATGATTGATCAAGTTTCCCTTTTTGTGAGGGTTATCGTCAAGCATTCAAAGAACTCCTTGCAAGATTGTGTGAGATTTAGAGTGCCAAAGTTCACGACGTTAAGGAAGGTGCAATGGATACGTGGGTGCTTGGACCTCGATGGTCTTCAGGTGCAACAGGAAAGGAAGTTGGGTTTGTAAATCACCGAAGTCTTGTGATGACAAGAACAAGCAACCGGGTGCACGTAAAGAGAGGAAGGCGTTGGGTAGTGTTCTAACTAATAATGGTTTAGCAAGGACAGACAACAAGTCGAATCTCAAAGAAGATCAAAGAAGTTTTCTAAGAGCTTCGTTACCAATGTAATGATGAAGGCCGATAAGGGAAGCAAGTCAATTCACAGTGGCCTGGTCCATGTGAGTTTCGCTCGGCAGTAACAAAGTTGAAGAAGAAACCAGTGTTTGAAGAAGGGTTTGGGGTGAAGATGTTTGTGATCACAGCTTACGAAGAGGATTCGATAAAGATCTTAGTGTTAGAACGCGTCAGAATCTAGGTAAAGAACCTTCAGTTCGTCAAAAGTGCAGTGATCGTAGCGTCACGTCGAAGAAGTCGCATGTGGTTGAGAATCCTTAATCATCTTTAAGCCGTCTTCCTCTCCTTCCCTTGTCAAGCCAAATGTCTCTTTCCGAGAAATCCTTCCTATCTCTTCAAGCCTCGTTATTGTTTCCTTCCTAATTTGACTCTGTACAAGGTGACAACCTCGTTTTCCTAAGTTGTAACCTTGAAAATCTTGATTTCCTTTCTAATCTACGCTACTTTTGAGCCTAAATCTAGTACCCTTCGTTAGGAAATCCTTTCAATTCTTTCAAACCTCGTTCTTGACCCTTCACTTCAAACAATTTTGTGCAAGGTGGCAAGCTTACTTCCTAAGTTGCAACTTTGGTGACTTTGATCCTATTCCTAATTAACGTTGTCCTCAAGTTTGGAACTTAAACTCTCATCCTCTTTTCCTTTCTAACCGTCGTGCCCTCGAGTTTAAAACTTAAACCGTCATCCTTTCTAACCTTTCAAACCAAATCTTTTCCAAAACCTAGTGTATATATATGTATATATATATTCCCAAAAAATATTTTCTCTATATACTACTGTATTTTTGTGACACTCTTATCCCCAAAATGATTTTTCTAGCTTCGGGGATGAAGCTTCTTTTAAGGGGGTGAGGATGTGACACCCCGTATTTTCCTAAAATAAACTATAGTCCCGATATTAAATATTTTAATAAAAATATTTATATAGTTATTTATTTTAAATTGGGCTCGGGTCTATGTAATATGGTGAACCGGTATTTTTATACCCAAATGTCTTAAGCCCAAAATATAATTATTTATTGTAAGTTTTGAACCACAACTAGCCAAGCCCACATGTTTGTATAATATATATGTTATTATTATTTTGAGAGCCCAAAATAATGTGTATTTTCTATCAAGCCTAACCTATCTAAACCCAAGCCCAACCTAGTAAGTTAACCCTACTATAGTGTGTATGTATGAAGTGTATCAATTTCTTCCCCCAACTCCATCCCAGCCATGCCTCCCTTATCTTCTCCGTATGCATCAACCCAGCGTCTTTCACCACCCCATCTCTCCCTCTCGGCTTTAGCGTGACCATCTGAGCAACCTGCATCATGCCTCACCTTCTCCTCTCCTTTTTCCTTCGTAATGGTTGGCATCAAGTCGTCGAGAAGCAGTAGAAGATGCACACCACCGCCATTAGTTTCACCTCTGACCAATGGCAGAATCGCGAAGTGAAGACGTGACAAAGCTTTGGCCTTTCCTTCTCCTTCGGTGTTCCGGCGTAGACACGTTAGGTCCGTCGGGATGGTTTGGGTTTCCAGTGCGGGCAGACCTTCCACGGTGGCCTCGGTCTCTCTCTCAACGAAACAGAGATCCTCTTCTCTATTCTCGGTGGTGTTGGGCGAAGCAGCGAGCGACAACGCCTCCTCTGGTCTCCACCTCTCTCTGGCGTGGAGACGGCAACAATATGGAGGAGTAGCTTGGTGGCTTCAGTACACCGACGGGTGGTGGATGTACCCAGGGTTCCACCCGCGGGTGCAGCTGCATGGTGAAGAAGACGAAGAAGTTCTGTGGTGAGCAGCTTAGCTTTGGTTGTTGTTGTTTGTATTAGATTAAGTAGTTTTTGTTTAGTTAAGTTTTTAATTGAGTTACTAGCTTAGTGGTAAGTGTGTTAGTTGTGTTTGCAGGAGTCCTAGGTTTGAACCCTACCCTTAGCATATGCTTAGTTTGGTTATTTGCTGCTTAGCTAGTACGCATGTTGCCTAATACCTCATTGTTAATATAAGATTAATGTTGTGATTAGTTCACAATAGGATACCTAGCTTAGTTGGTTGAACTTGTGGGTAATAAAGGAAGGATTTAGGGTTTAATTCCCCTTGCATAACTACTAATGTTTTAATAGATTGTGTTAATAGTTGAGATCCAGTTTAATCGACAGGTTTCCGGTAGCTTGGTTTTTGTGTTGAGCCTAGCCTATGTTGGCGTTGGTTTTGGTTGGATAAGCGATTGAGGTAACCCATGCTCTACAAAATCTATTTTGCTTACCTATTTGATGATTCTTGGATTCTACATGTGATTTTGGTATGAAATGTGAGTGTTTATGCACTGTCTTGTGAAAATGCATATCTAGAGCTTGTGTTTAGGGTTCAAGTGTGCCATTGCTTGGCTATTCCTTTGGTTCAAGTCATTTTGTTATATTTGGTGAGATTTCGCATGCTTTGGACTTGAATTTGAGCTTGGAGTTGAAAATCCCCGAATGGATTATTTTGGTGTACAGGAATGTACCCGCGGGCGGAATGGCGGGTAGGGGGGACCCACCGCCCCAGTCGCGGGGTTCAAGGTGGTTTGGCGTGGTGTTCCCGCGGGCGGAACCACAGGTGGGGGTCTACCCGTGGGCCCACCGGCGGGGTACATATGTTGGTTGTGCGGGGATTTGTTTCCCGTGATTCTTTTGACTCGGTATTTGGTCTTTTGACTTCCCGATGTTCTTTTGTGGAACTATTTGAGCGTCTTCTTGATGTTACGTATGTCTAGAACTATATGGTAGGGATCCATGTAGGTTTTGGTGTCGTGATTCGTGCTAAGTGTTCAACATTGTGTTTCGTTGAACCGTGATGAGTCTTGTGTGTTCTTCGGAACTATGTTTGGTTTACCCGTTTGATAAGCATGCTAGTTCGGTGTTTAAATGCTAGCATGTGTGTTGTTTGTACTTTCCTATTGTTGATGATGACTTCTGTTAATCATTGTTGTTGTTGGACTGTGATCCATTCCTTGATTGAGTATGGTTTCATATCTTCGTTGTGATTCGTTTATTGATTCCTGTTGTGGTGTGGTGTGAGTAGCTGTACCTGGATTGCACGATTAGTCGTATTGGACACTAGTCACCAAGGTACGGCAGTGGTCCTCGTGGTGGCCATGACGCGATTATGGAGTTTGTGACCTGTGTGTAAGGTTCACGTATTTCTTGGGAGACATGTGTTGTCGTGTGTGTTCGGTACCCTCGTCTACTATGAAATCGGTGGTATTGTTGGAGAACTGTCGGAGAGGGGACGGCGGTCCTCGGCGGGATAAGGTTGGACTTGGTGTATAGGGGTCCTGGAGGTACAGGTTAGAACTAGCTATAAGGTTGGGGGTAGCCAGAAGGTTGGAACCGGGCATAAGGAAGGCATATCAATTCGTGATGGGTGATGTCACAAAGGCTTGTGTAGCCGTTGTTGTGTATTTCTCTATTTGTGACGTGTGATGTCACAAAGGCATGTGTTGCCGATGGTTGTGTTCTTATTCTCTTGTGTTATGCATGTCGGTTGTTAATCTACTGTGTGATAGTAGATTATACCTTGAGCCGTTCTTGTGAGTCGTTATTGTTTCTTGTGGTATTGGGATGTGTTCCCGTATTCTGGTTGTGAGTGCATAGACTCTTGTGTTGACTTCTGCTCTTGGCTTTGAACTTATATATACTATATCTCGTTTCGCAAATGATTTTATATATATATCCTATCTATGTATGATACTTAACAGCTATTGGTGGGTTACCAGCATTATTCGCTGACCGGGCGTCGTCCCATTTCTATTTGTTGCTTTACAGGTTGGGTAGCTTTGGAGTGCGCGCTAGTGGCCTATAGATAGATTAATCTCTTCCTATAATAGTTGTTGAGGCCTGTGAGCCTAAGTAGTTGATTTGTTAGACTACTGTAGTTGTATTATCTGCCTGTGCACCTATGTTTGTTATAGGTGTGGCACATCACCTTCCGGGTTGTTTAGTTAGCTTCCACCTTGTTTAATCTTAATGAGTAGACTTTATCCCTTTTCTAAGCTTTAATTGGTTTTAAAAGTTGTATAAAATCGGGGGTGTTACAGGGAAGCTTAGTTTCGGGGCATAGGCCGCCAGTCTTCGCCGTTGTGGGTTGCCTAGAAGATCGCCGTTTGGAGTTGGCTTCTTTCTACTTTAGCCACGAGGCCGACCTCTGGTGGGTGCACGGAGGCCCCACATGCCAAGAAGAGCCTGGATTTGATTGTTCAGCTCTGAAGGACAAGTTGAGGGAGAGGTTTACCCATCTCACGTTAGAGCGGCCATATACGAGGAGTTCTTACATCTTCAGCAGGGATCATCATCTGTGGTGGAGTACCACAAGCGATTCCTTGAGCTCTCCCGTTTTGCTCGGATGTTGGTTCCCACCGAGTTGGCAAAGGTGGAGAAGTTTGTGGAGTGGCTAAACAAGGAAGCCCGGAAAGCTTTGACTGTGAGCAAGCTAAGGACGCTGATTGAGGCCTATCTGAGCACAACAGATCTGTATCGAGTGCAACAGCTTCAGCGGCGGTCTTTTGAGTTTGCCAAGGAGAGAAGTGAAGGAAGTGGGTCCCACAGTTTCAAGAAGCCGAGACAAGATTTTAGAGCTAGACTCGCGCTTCCTCCGTCTCAAGGATCGACTCGGGTCGAGAGTGGAGCACAAGTGAGGACTTTCAGATGCAAGAGATGTGGGAAGGACCACGTTGGGAAGGATTGCCAAGGGCACGTGCTTCGGTGTTTCAAGTGCGGGGAATGGGGCTACAAAGCCTTTGAGTGCCGTCTCCAATCCAACTAGAGAGCCTTGCCACCAGGCACGAGTTCCAGTGGACTTTCGGGAGGGAGTTCCGGTCTTGGTGTGGCAGGGACGAAGCCTTCGGGCAGAGTGTTCGTGATGAGCCGGTCGCAGGCTGAGACCGAGGGTTTGGTGGAGGAGGAGTCCGCAGGTAACTCTCTAGAGCCTACCTTTTACCTTGCGAGCGTACCTTTTTCGTGTTATCCTTGCACCTTTTTGTGTGTTTTCCCTTGTTATCTTTTGAGTGAATTCCTCATTTATGATTTGTTTGCCCTTTTGAGTGGTTAATTTTAGTTTTAATTCTGAAGTTTTATGAGTAAACATTTAATTCAGACCTCACCCCTTCGTGCCTCCGAAGCCTAAACCATTTAAAAAAAAAAAAAAAAAAAAAAAAAAAAAAAAAAAAAAAAAAAAAAGAGGAAGAACTTAGGATAGTCAACTATTAGGAAACCTCTTAAGTTAAGCCTAAAAAGCTAAAGGGAGTTTAATTCATAGCTAGTGAGTTTCAAATCGAAGTCTTTGAGTTTTCAACCGAAACCTTAAACCATCTAGAATAATTGTACTTCTTGAACCTTATCACACACAAATCCCTTTTAACCTATAATTTCCATCCTACCCATAAATCCCTAAATTAAAATCTTCTTTCCCCAAATTTCCCCAAAACCCTTCTCTCTTTTCTCTCCCTATCCGTGAGCTTCAGCCGAGCACACCACCACCGCCCGTCGACCTCAGCTGCCCGTCGACCCTAGCCGCCCGTCGCCACTGCACCGACCGCCGAAGCTCGCCGTCGCCGCCTTGCCATCTCCCAGCCAACATTAAATAGACTACCTAACTAACAAATGGGTAGCCCAAAAGTGCTTAACAAAAGTAATAGACATGTGATCAAACTGATTCATCATTTCTTTTACAAGCTATTGTCAAATAATGCCATGCATTGGAAATTGGAGACCGAGGACTAACTAGAATTTGGTTTATTTTCAAGTCCACTATTTCTTTTGGCGTGTAGACACCATCCACCTCTTCTTCTTTTTTCTTGCATTTTTTCACATGAAAATTGTCCCTTAAAAAAAAATATTTTCAAAAGAAAACATTAATTTCTTTTAGGAAAACACTTCCTACTCCTACAAAAATCATACAACTTTTATCAGTTTATAAGTTTATTTTTTTTTTTTAAATTTCAAATCTTAATATGAATATGACATCGACCTCACATTTTTCTTCTTGCATTTTTCACATTTTTCTTCCCGTATTTATTTAGTTTTTTTTTTTTTTTTTTCATGTTTCCAAAAGAATTAGGGGCTGTTTGGTTCACGGAATGTTAGATTACCTTAGGGAATGTTAGATTACTTTAGAGAATGTTAGATTGCTAAGAATGTTAGATTACTGAGAATGTTAGATTCCTGTGTTTGGTTAAAATTGAGGTATGTAATATAATCATGTTTGGTTTAGGGTTATCTTATATATATATATATATATATATATATATATATATATATATATATATATATATATAGTATCCTTAACATATTTTCATATATTTTAATAAATTAAATAAATAAGATAAATTAAATAAATTAAATAATTACATGATTTTAAAATATTAATTAAAATCTTGAACTTGAGAAACAAAATTATTTTATATGCTAACATAACGTAATAAAAAATATATAATATAATTACAAAAATAATTAATAATAATAATAAGCTAACATAAAATATATATCTTTAAATAATTAGAATTAAAATGACAAAATTTATAAATATCCAAGGTTATCTTACATTACCTAACAAAATGAAGGGAATCATATTCCCTTCAAAATTCTATGTGGAGGGAATGTTGCATTCCCTGGGAATGTTATATTCCCTCAGAGAATATGAGCCAAACATAGGAATGTAAACTCGGGAATGTCACATTCCCTTGTTTATATAATATAACCTAAACCAAACGCCCCCTTAACATTAGTTTCTTTTAAATAGTAAAATATGTAAAATAAATTAAGAACATTCATTTTTCTTATTATTCCTCTCTCTATATATATATAGTAAAAAAAAAATTACATATGTCATTTTAGAACTACACATTATTGTTAACTACTATGTAATATGATGATACCTCTGCTACCATTATATTCCAAATTGGTTGTCATGAATATTTGAAAAAAAAAAAAAAGAACTACACATTATTAGCTTTATTACAATTATATATATATATATATATATATATATATATATATATATATATAAACATTGCAAACATAAACATTTTTATATTCAATAGATAAGATGAAAGTATGAAACATACACGCGCTGCTTTTTATGTTTTTTTTTTTTTTTTCATATATCAATTTAATAGTTAATTTTATCAAACATTTAAATACAATCATATAATTTACGGAGTAACATTTTTTGTCTTTAGTTTTTTGTTTTCAACTTTCAAGTAGGTATTGTTAGAAAAGGTGAGACATGTATAATTACATGTGTTAGGTTATTATTAATGAGTCAATATCAAAGTGATTTATTTGGAATGAATTATGCTAGAAATTATTACAATTATCATTGTCTAGTGCGTGTTATCTTTTTATTTGATGCATAGATTTCTTATTAATTATTGGGGAGTCAATTGATTCACCAGTAAATCTATCAATATATATAATTTTTAGGAACAATGAATATAAATAGTTTTTCTTTTTTTAAACCTGGAGTGGCTATTATAGAGGTTGAAGCATTTTTTTTTTTTCATTTAGAATTTATCTCAACACTATAATAATTATGAAAATTTATTGTGAAGATATCATAAATAACCTTTCTAATTTGATGAGAGACAAATTTAAAATATTAAGAATTGTATAATATATAAAAGAAAGATTACGACCCTCAATCATTGACAACATAATGGTCCTGTTTGGTAAAATAGTTAGCATATCAATCAATTTTGACTTATTTGTGTTAGACTAAAATATCACATGCATCATATAATATGTGCTAATAGGATCGACTAACCTCCAGCCATAGTTCTTGATACGGATGAGCAATCCGGACTGCTGCAGAGATAACGAGTATTTTGTCTCTCACTCTACTCAGCTCTCTCTAGATGGTGTATGAGGTATGTAGTGTGAGCAGTGAGAGGACTAGTAACCTTATATAACCACTGGCCATCATTGTGGTTGATTGTATTTAGGTCTCCTAAACCCTAACTAGACTCCTAATCATAATGGTAGTCTAGTTATTAGGTTATTAGTGTTGCACCACATATCAAATACTGAATATTATCATAACTTATCCTAATGTTATAATAATAGTAACGGATAAACGTTACATTCTCCCACTTAGTGCAAGCACTACCACTCAATAACAGAAAAACACCAACCATAACGATATGTTCTCATTAGCATGAGTAGTATCCATTATGATCAAATGCAAACTGCCATTGGGCACTTAATTAGGAAACAAAACCCAACGAAATAAACCCTATGTTTATTCCAAGTCCCTGAAGTACATTTTCTCATCAATATAAAGTAAATGAAGGTGTACACACTTAATTGAGAAAACGTCTGAATACCAAAGAATTTTATTAAAACTGAATGTATATATATACAAATTACAAATTGGGCGAAAGTCCCATTTTCTGAATCAGATCCTTGAACTTAAATGGTGGCATGCCTTTAGTCAAGGGATCTGCTAACATCAACTCAGTATGAATGTGTTCAATGAATACAACTTTATTTTTGACACGCTCCCTAATTGCTAAGAACTTGATGTCGATGTGCTTTGTTCGACTCCCACTTTTGTCGTTCTTAGCTAGGAAGACTACAGCTGAGTTGTCACAGTAGACTTTCAACGGCTTAGATATAGAATCTATAACTCTAAGCCCAGAGATAAAATTCTTTAGCCAAACACCCTGTGAAGTAGCCTCGAAACAGGAAACGAACTCGGCTTCCATGGTAGAAGTAGCTATTAAGGACTATTTAACACTTCTCCATGAGATAGCCCCACCGGCCATAATGAAGACGCACCCAGAAGTTGATTTTTGAGAATCAACACAGCTAGCGAAGTCCGCGTCTGAATAACCGACAAGATCTAAATTGTCCGTCTGCCTAAACCCAAGCTTGTAACCTTTGGTTCCTTTGAGATACCTTAGAACCTTCTTTACAGCTCCCCAATGGTCCAACCCCGCATTGTGTTGGTAACGCCCTAGCATTCCAACCGCAAAAGCAATATCCGGCCTCATACAAACTTGAATATATCCAAGACATCCAACTGCTGCAGCATAAGGGATGTTCTCCATGGATTCCTTCTCCAAATCATTTTTCGGACATTGGTCCAAACTGAATCTATCCCCCTTAGATATGGGAGCAGCGTTTGGTGAACAATTTTGCATATGAAATCTCTCTAAAACTTTGTTTATATAGGTTTCTTGAGATAAACCCAGTATACCCCCGGACCTATCTCTCTGAATTTTAATGCCAATAACATAAGAGGCATCACCCATATCCTTCATATCAAAATTCTTAGAAAGAAATTGTTCCACATCACGAAGCATCCCCTTATCATTGGTGGCAAGTAAGATGTCATCCACATATAAAACAAGAAAGCAAATTTTACTTCCACTCACCTTCTGGTATATACAGTTATTTGAGGGATTTTCAACAAAACCAAATGAAGAAATTACCCCATCGAATTTGATATACCATTGACGGGAGGCTTGTTTTAAACTGTATATGGATTTTTTAAGCTTACATACTAAATGCTCACCACCCCTAGAAGAGAAACCTTCAGGTTGTTTCATATAAACCTCCTCTTCTAGATCACCATTTAGGAAAGCGGTTTTCACATCCATTTGTTGCAACTCAAGATTAAAATGTGCAACTAATGCTAGAATGACCCGAAGTGAATCTTTCTTTGATACAGGAGAAAAGGTCTCCTTGTAATCGATTCTTTCTTTTTGAGTAAATCCCTTGGCAACAAGCCGGGCCTTGTATCTCTCAATGTTGCCTAATGAGTTTCTTTTAGTCTTAAAAACCCATTTACAACCAATGGCCTTGGCCCCATTAGGCAACTCAACAAGATCCCAAACTCCATTGTCCTTCATGGAATTCATTTCATCTTTCATGGCTTCTAACCATAAGTCAGACTGTGCATAATTTGTGGCTTGAGAGAATGTTTCAGGATCATTTTCAGCCCCTATGTCCGATTCTTGTAGATACGAAACATAATAACTAGGAACTGCTGATCGCCTTATCTGAGTAGACCGTCTTAAGGTTGGACCCCCATCACCTTGTACAGGCTGCGGGGCAACTACCTCTTCAGGAACTGGTGGCAGTTCTTGAATCGGTTCAGTCTGTATCGGCTCAGAATCTTGCTATATATCCTGAGTTGGTTCAACCATTGGTTCGAAATCTAGTTCAGGCAGTTGCTGTAAGTCCTGAACTGGTTCTTCCAAAGGCTGATCCTCAACAGTTTGTGGAATCTCAACGGTAGGTGGTATATCTGTAGGCAAAACTAAAGGAGCACTACGGATAAGTACAACCCCACCAGATGACATAGAAGGTCGAGAGTCAGTATGATCGAAGGAAGGAACTTAGTCCTTAAACCGATCACTCCCACTAATCGAGTCATCTTCAAGAAATTTATCATTCCTTGATTCCACTATCCTAGTAGTATGAGATGGACAATAGAACCTATAACCCTTAGAGGACCGTGCATATCCAATAAAGAAAGCACTAATCGTCCTTGGGTCAAGTTTCTTCTCGTGTGGGTTATATATCCTCACCTTAGACGGACATCCCCAAACACGCATATGTTGCAAACTCGGTTTCCAACCTTTGAATAACTCAAAGGGTGTCTTAGGGACAGCCTTGGTTGGAACACGGTTTAATATATACGTTGTCGTCTTAAGTGCTTCATCCCACAACGACTTAGGAAGCTTAGAGTTGCTAAGCATACTCCGCACCATATCTAGAAGGGTCCGGTTTCTTCTTTCAGCTACACCATTTTGGTCCGGAGAACCAGGCATGGTGTATTGGGCAACAATCCCATGCTCTTGAAGAAACTTAGCAAAGGGACCAGGTGCTTGTCCATTCTCAGTATATCTACCATAATATTCACCACCCATATCAGACCTAACTATGTGTATTTTCCTGTTACATTGGTTTTCAACTTCAGCTTTAAATGATTTAAAGACATCCAATGCTTCATGTTTATGATGAAGTAAATACACATAGGAAAATCTTAAGAAGTCATCAATAAAGGTGATGAAATATTTCTGACCAGGTATTGTCATATCAGGACAACATATGTCAGTATGAATAATTTCCAACAACGTTGAACTTCTATTGGCACCTTTCTTTGACTTGTTTGTCTACTTACCCTTAATGCAGTCAATGCAAGTCTCAAAGTCAGTATAGTCTAGAGTAAAAAGTACTCCATCCTTTACCAACCTTTTAATACGCTCAAGGGAGATATTACCTAATCTCCGATGCCACAACATTGAGGAATTGTCGTTAATACTACACCGTTTGGTGCCGTTTTGAACATGTAAAGAATTGTAAACTGAATCATTCTTTAATTTAAGACAGAAAAGACCATCAGACATTGTACCAGTACCAACACAAGTAGAATAACGAAATAACTTGAAATCATTGGCATTAAATTCAAAAGAATATCCGAAGGGTACAAGTCTAGATACTGAAACTAAGTTCCTAGAAAAACTAGGAACGTAAAATGTCTTTTCTAATGTCAAAACAAAACCATTATCCAAAACTAAATTGCAAACTCCGACAGCTTCTACTGGTGACGCAATCTTGTTTCCAGAGAAGATGCTACACTCAGTTCCCTTTGGCTGTCTCAGTTTTGTCATATCCTGCAAAGAGTTTGCAATGTGGATTGTTGAACCAGAGTCAACCCACCAGGAATTAGTATTAACTTCTGACATGTTAGATTCGAAACAAACGAAAGAAGATGAAATGTTACCTTTTTGGGACATCCATTTCTGAAACTTGATACAATCTTTCTTCATGTGTCCCTTCTTTTTGCAAAAGAAACACTTTTGTATCTTCTTAATGTCTGTTTTAGGGGTTAGTTTCCCCTTTGCAGCCATGGTAAGTCCCTTAGGCTTTCCAGACATTCTTTTAGGCCTTGTTGTGGCCATTAAAGCACTTTCCCCAAGCTCAGTTAAAAGCCGTGTTTCCTCTTGAGTACACATGGTAATCAATTGATTGATAGACCATTCATCCTTATGTGTATTATAGGAAATTTTAAATGCATTATAGTCCTGAGATAGGGTATTTAGTGCAAAGTGCACCACAAAGGCATCTGGAAGAATAATCTTCAACTTCTTCAATTGAGTCGTAATGTCCCTGAGCTGTAGGATGTGTTTCCGCGTTCCCTTGACAGTGGAAAGACGCATATTGATAAACTGCATTATCAGGGTACTTGCTAGAGATTTGTTCGCGTCAACAAATTGATCATCGATGGCCTTGAGTAATGGTTCAATGTCCACAATATCATCGACGGGACCACGAATCTCTCTGGCAATTTTAGACTTAATGAGGAATACGCCCAAGCGATTGGCTGTTGCCCATCGCTCATATAGCGTTTTTTGTTCCTCAGTGCTTTCCGCAGTAAGCTCAGCAGGCTTCTTAATGCGAAGAGCATAATCAAACCCTAATATTCCTAAATTCAATAGAACAGCGTCTTTCCACTCTTTGTGATTATCATAATTGAGGATAAGAATATCAATTGTTATTGATTGAGTGATTGGAAGAGTTACTGTAAAAAAGAAAATTGAAAGCTTGGTTAGAATTTTTCGAGGCACAAAAAATAGAGAGAGATACTGAAGTACATAATATTACCAATGTAAAATTATGCAAAAGATAAATTCGGATGCCATAAAAATTGCTTGTGGGCTAAATTTTTACGCGTAATGAATTTACCAAAACTGAATCGTGGAAACGGAATGGGTGCGATTTTAATTTTTCCACCCTTAATGACAAAACTACCAAAACTATATGCCGATACATAATCCCTGTGGGCAAATTATGATCATAGCATGGTATTTCATCCTAATTAACCCTACAAATATAACAAAATTGCCTGTGGGCTAAATTTTGCCATATCACGCAGAGTGAATTACAATATTCTTGCATTAACTTTATGTGAGTAAAACTTAACATGTAATTTTGAAAAAATTAAAGATGCTGTGGCTACTCTTTAATTAACCAAAGAACATAATCACATTAGCAAGAAAACCTAATAATCAAACAGATTAAACCAAAATATGATAGACAATCCTTAGGTATACTCCCAGGAAAGTTGGTCGAGACGAAGCTCGGTTAAAAACCAACTCCTTAGACATAGTAGCGTCGCAAGGGGACTAGTAGCAACAAGGCTTTTAAGCCAGGGCCATAGAACTAGTATTCCTCCCCAAGAAACTTCCCTAATTCATGTGTTCTCATTTTTGAAGTAAAATCGTTTGAGAGATCGAAAGAGTAGTTTCACCTATGGATAAGGCTTTGAATAGGGTAAACTACGAATTGTTTATGTACTTTATGTGCTTTAGGAACTTTATAAAACACGAGTGGAGTAATAACTGAAGATTGAGCAATAATATGCATAATCTAACCTGAAAGTCACTAATTCACCTAAAAGGCACTAAATCATGCATAGCATATAATCCAGACCTAAAAGGCTCTAAATTTTTCTTAATGAACATGCTTTTCTACAGGCATAATTATAACAGTCAAATAATTATTGCAATAAAGAGATAAATAGCAATGCTCCGATTATGCATATTATTCACAAAATACTTCACAATTAAATTGCAACACTTAATACAATTTTAAACTGAAAAACATTATTAAATTAAAATTCAACTGAAAAATTAAAACTGAATAATTATTCAAAGTTGAATAATAATTTAATAATAGACTTAATAAAAAAAATTCAATTGGATAATTTAATTAGAAGAAGTCCAAATATGATGATGATGTTAATCTGGATGAATTGATGTAATCCAAATATCAATTCAGGTTTGGCCCAAAACAATAACAGGCCCAGTTAAAAAAAAATTATAATTTTTTTTTCTTAATGAGCCCAGGTCTAGCCCAAATTGGGCTAGACCTGGCCCATTAACATATAATCATCATCTTCTTCGTGAGATGAAGACAGTAACGGAGCGCAGCAGCAGCGCCGACAATGGAGGACGAAGGTGCAGCGGTCGCCGGTGTTGCCTGGAGAGAGGAGAAGACAGCAACGACGGAACTGAGAGAACCCAGCTCCACCTCTGTCGCCCAGCCTCGACGCAACGCCAAACGCCGTCGTCGTCCGCCCGCCTCAGCCGTGCTGCGAAACCTTCGCGTCACCGTCGCCCTGCCTACTGCACCGGAATGCCATTGTTGAAGGTAGCTGAAGGGAGAATGACTTTGATCTAAATCAGTCGTCTCCTCCGACAACAACGGCCGCCGGCGACCGGAATTCCAAATAAAAACCGGCGAAGCAGAGGAAAAATCATCCAATTTGAAATGTTTTTTTTTTTTAATAATAATTTCTAATAAATATTTCTAATAAATGCGGAATAAACAAAATTTCCAGCAGCCCACACAATATAATTGCCAATAAATATTTAAATATGTATCTCAATTATACAAAGTATACAACATATTCAAAAAAATATATGCAATTAAAAGGAACTAGGCAGAGATTATTTATGGCGACTGATACCAACTGTTAGACTAAAATATCATATGCATCATATAATATGTGATAATAGGATCGACTAACCTCCAGCCATAGTTCTTGATACGGATGAGCGATCCGGACTGCTGCAGAGATAACGAGTATTTTGTCTCTCACTTTACTCAACTCTCTCTAGATGGTGTATGAGGTATGTAGTGTGAGCAGTGAGAGGACTAGTGACCTTATATAACCACTAGCCATCATTGTGGTTGATTGTGTTTAGGTCTCCTAAACCCTAACTAGACTCCTAATCATAATGGTAGTCTAGTTATTAGGTTATTAGTGTTGCACCACATATCAAATACTGAATATTATCATAACTTATCCTAATGTTATAATAATAGTAACGGATAAACGTTACAATTTGACCACTATTAATTGTTTGATTTGGTTAAAAAATCAATATAAGCGTTTGGCTAATAGTCATTTACCAAACATGGCCAATGTGTTTTTCATCTCATCATGAGAGATAATTAGAAAAAATTAAAATTGTACAATTTAAAAGATTACTAAATTCATAAATTCATCATCTTTTACAGCATTCTTAGAGCACGCTTTTAACTTATTATGAAATGTCAAACACCGTTAGTGTTGCCCTTGACAGAATATGTAATCATTATTGTTGCAGTGAATACATTTCTTCCAACTTCATTATCATGATGACGAATTTCTTTTCGATAAAATTTATGAATATTCAAGTGGGAGAAAATAAATAAATAAATAAAGCAAATAAAGAAATGAAGCTGGCATGGATTATATATTTAAAATTTTCAAACGTAGAAAACATTACTCGCATTGGTAGTATAATGATATATACACAACAGACTGGAATCGTTTCGGTTCACTGCCCACTGCCCACTTGCTAGATTTTCGCAAATTATGCTGTGCAACCAAATGCACATTGCAAGGTGCATACGGTTGCAAAACAGTGCCGTTTTGGTTAAAAAAACGCGCGTCCCACTTAAAGAAGAAATCAGGTTCGATTCCCGGCAATAGCATTTTTATATATCTAGAAATTCATAACTATATAACCACAATTTCATAACTATATATCCACAATTTCATAACTATATATCCACAGTGAATGAATGAAGTAAAAATCCACAATGAATGAATGAATGAAGTAGAAATCCACAATGAATGAACTAAATATCCACAATATATGATTGAACTAAATATCCACAATGAATGAACTAAATATCCATAAATTCATAACTATATAACCACAATTTCATAACTATATATCCACAATTTCATAACTATATATCCACAGTGAATGAATGAAGTAAAAATCCACAATGAATGAATGAATGAAGTAAAAATCTACAATGAATGAACTAAATATCCACAATATATGATTGAACTAAATATCCACAATGAATGAACTAAATATCCATAAATTCATAACTATATAACCACAATTTCATAACTATATATCCACAATTTCATAATTATATATCCACAATAATGTTATTGCTGAGAGTCGAACCTGATTTTTTTTTTAAGTGAGACACGCGTTTTTAATCAAAACGACGTCGTTTTGAACCGTATGCACCATGCGCATGGTACATTCGGTTGCACAGCATAACTATTGCTATATTTTGTGTTGGCACCCAGGATACTCTTTTTATATAATTTAATAACACCATTATATATATAGTCCAATACGCTGAGGAGAGAAAATTGCAAATCAATTAAAGCCGCCCATTTTGGGAAAAACTAAATGTAACGTAGAGAAAGAGAAATTGTCCGATGACACTTTGATAAATTACTTAAATGTATTTTGCAACGGACTTATGAAGCAAACAGAGAAAAATTAGGGTTGAGAGAGGAGAAATTGAGAGAGAAAAGCGAAATTTCTTTGTTGTTCAGCATAAGAAGCTCCTTACAGTCTTGTCATAGTTAAATACAGATCAACATAGCCAAAACAAAATCCCCAAATACAGTGGGGTGCAAAACTGTCGAAGCTACTGGAATTCAACAACTGGGCCGAAATGACGTCGCCTAATAGCGTATCAACGAATCTCAACGGTAAGCTTTAAACGTTATCGTCTGGCACTTTACTTGCAACGACTTTTAACTGCTACTGGATCATACGATGCCGTTTGGCTCTTTCTTCCACCTTCTTCATTTATTTTCAGCGGCCAGTCTTCCAACCAAGCCACCTTCCCTTTCCCTTCCTTTCTTCCGCCATTAATGGTTCCCGACAGGGTCATAACTGTGGGAAAAATAGCATTAAAATGATATTTTGAGTGATTATTTTGTGGTACAAATATATGTGGGATCCACTTTCGATTTGGGTCGGGTCAAGGTGGATTCGGGTTCTTCGTAGTGAGATGAATAATTTGATATAATGTACGCTCAAAATGGGTAATAAGTGAATGAGAAATTGATTCTCAAAGTGAACCTATTTTAGAGAAGTCAAATTAAGCTTAGAAAGCTTAAATCTTAAGATTAAGCTTAATTAAGCTTAATTAGTGTGACAACACGAGTTGTCAAGCTTGAGAATAAGCTTTTGGGAAGCTTAATTAATGTGCTAATTTGTTAGCACGAAATGGAATTGGGACGAAAGATGCATGCAGAAGCTTTGGTTTCGGTGCTTTTGGTTTTAGAGCACGAAGTAATATTCCTTGTCTTAGGCTCCTTTCGTGCTCCTTTCGTGGGAGTAGCACGAGTCATTGCTATATGCATTGATTCGTGCCGCACCGTTTCGGTGCTTGCGAACCACTCAGGTGTGGTTTTCGGTCCCAATTCGTTAAACTTTTGGGTTTGTACGAACTTCTCGGTCACTCAGATATTTTGAAACGGGTCGTTATGGTTGGTACGAATTAATCGGATATTAAGTTCGTGACCGTTGATATTGTTTCGATAATAAGTACGACCGTTTCAAATGTTATAATTCAATTATTAAATTGGATTAATGTTGGGTTTTATGTGCCATGAATATGCTATTAAATCATATCTATTCCTCCTATATAAGAGTGTAGTGGGAGTAGAGGTCTTTTAACTGCACAGTGAGAAAGCGAGATACAACGTGAGGGAAGAACAAGAGAGACACAACACACAAAGATAAGCACTTTTTCTTCTCAAAACTCTGCTTCTACTCCTTTCTTGCTACTGTGTTTTGCCCGTGCTCTAGTTCGCCAGGTTCGCTCGTTTGGGTGCTCAAACGTCGAACCGTTGTACGTTTTATCCTGGGAAACTTAGGCCACAACGCTTCTAGCACTTTTGGGAGGTGGCAAATAAGGTTTTAAGGAAAGACAGGCACTTTGCCTAACTCGTACTTTTCTTTCCTCCTTCTCCTTATTTCTTGTTTTGGATTATGCTTTTAAGCAAAAATCCGTTCTCCCTTTTTTGATATATTCGGTGGATTGGACTTATAATCTGAGGATTATTAGTTCCAATTTCATGGGCGGAGGGTTCAGGAGTCCTGGACTGGCTTCTTGTTGGCGCCATTCTGGTGTTCTACAGGGCCAATGTCGATTGTAACGGAAAGTTAGGGGTTCGCATCCTTACCTTGATGCTATAAGTATCGGGAATTTTTAAACTAGGCACATGATAGAGTGAGGAGAAGTTAGGCAGACAATGATAAATAAACTCACAGCCTCACCGCGCCTCCTAAGACTCCTAAGTCCTAAGTATTTAAACACCTAGAGTTACGGCTAAACATCTTAAGGTCTCAAACTTAGAGTACTATCCTAGATGTAGCTTAGATTCTTAGAGTCTAACTCTTAACATCCCCAGTATGAAGTTACCTAGAGTTTAAGCTTAATGTCCCAAAGTCTTATCCTAAAGGCGTTGTCCTAAGGTTGAACTTAGGCTCTGATACCAACTGTAACACCCCTAAAATTCAAGGTATTTAAAACTTATAAAATAAAGGTGAATCCAATGATTGAATCCCAAACAGAGCATGAAACTATTTATAAGAGTCGGGGTGCTATGCCACACCTAGGTTTGAGAACCTAGGTGCACAGGCTAAACTAACTAAGCATAAGAAACTCTCAAATCAGTATTCAATACAATCCCAAGGCACGCAGGCCAACTACTGAGCTAAAACTAACTATCTAAGTCCAAGGTTCTGACTAGCGCGCTCCAAAGCTAAAACTCATCACCTAAAAACATTCAGTATAACAACCGTCAGCGAATAATGCTAGTAACCCACTCCAACGCGTTAAGTACAATATAGATAGATATAAGAAACTCATTTTTAAACTGGAATACATATATACACTTACGAGACTCTAGTTTAAATCCAAGATCAAGACTCAAGGCATATTAACAGACTCAATATCACAGAATAATCATAAGAACTAATATGCGTCCTAAGCATGCAATGCAAGACGTAACAGACAGATAATCATGCAAATAACGAGTAGAGGCAACTAAGACATTCAATACAATCAATTAGCAAATAGTCAACAAAGCACACAATTCATCCTCCAACCTTATACCAAATTCCAACCGTATAACTCCCCTCCGTCCTTATATCAGTTCCAACCTATACCTCCAGACCACCGTTATATCCCCACCCCTTATGTCTCCGAGCAACTACATGCCCTGTAACACCCCCGATTTTACCATAATTTTAAAACTTAAATGCAAGAGATAAGCAATCTAACCATCCATTAAACATTAAGTGGAAACAAGTTTAAATGGGGATATTATGCCACATCTTACAGCACTAAAGATGCACAGGCGGGAAAACTAATAAACAGTTTAAACCAGCCATAAAGAGTCAAGGCACACAGGTCCTCAAAAGGCTCACAGGCCATCAAAACAAAACACCTAGACAAGGTGACTAAGCTATCTATCGCTCCAAGTCTAGCGCTCTCGGGCATCTACTCAAAACATGTAGAACAAGGAAAACATAACATGGGGATGACACCCGGTCAGCGAATATTGCTGGTAACCCATCAATACACGTTAAATAGCATATATAGATAAGTATAAGTCAAAACCATTTTGGAACGGAATACAATATATATCATTTCAAAAGCCATAGAGAGAAGTCAACTTCAAGGACTCATTCACACTCTCAAAAGGAAAAAGAATCAACATCCTTCCGACATTAACAAGACAAGAATCATGAAAGACAATACAACTCAAGATGCATTCTACTGATCACAAAGTAGAATACATCAAGGCATTCTCATTAGCAAAGGATACACATTCACACATTGACAACTACATGCCACAAGTATCATAGTTCCAACCTTATGCCCTGTTCCAACCTTATGGCTACCCCCGGCCTAATTTTAGTTCCAACCATTACCTCCTAGTGCCACCCTATACTTTTGAGTCCAACCTTTTGCCTCCGGGGACCGTCGTCCCCCCACCTACACTCCTATTCACCGCTGAACTCTCAGTACACCCCCATTAAATATCATATCACAAAACCACCAATCTCGTGAGCAAATCTCAAGTTACAAACCACCAATCTCAATCATAATCACACAAGTCATCATTATTACCAAGAAGACTAAGGTTCCACAATAACCTTAATCAAGCATCAATCAAAGGGTACAACGATTACATACATTCATATCATAGGAATCGATCAATGGATCACAACAAAGATATGAAACCATACTCAACAACGAAGGATCACAATCCGACACCATACGATGGTCAACACAAGTTGCCAATCCCAATAAGAAAGAACAAACTGCACATACTAGCATTTCAACATCAAACTAGCATGCTTATCAAACTGTTAAACCAAAAGTAGTTCCATAGAACATTCAAGACTCACAATAGTCCAATGAATCACAAAGTCGGACTCTTAGCACGATTCAAGACACCAAATCCTACATGGATTCCTAACATACCGTTCTAGACATATGAAACATCAAGAAGACTCACAAATGGCCTAATAAAACAACATCGGGAGGTCAAAACATCAATACCGAGTCAAAAGAATCACGGGGAACAAATCCCCACCATCAATCACCAACGTACCCCGCGGGTGGGGCCACGGGTGACCATGTACCCCGCGAGTGGGGTGGCGGGTAAGCCTCTGCCCGCCGTTCCGCCCGCGGGTACGCCCTGTACAACAAATAATCCCTTCGGGGATTTTCAACAACAAGTCCAAATTCAAGTCTAAAACACCCAAAATCTCACACAAAACAACAATATGACTTAAACCCAAGAAATAGCCAAACAATGGCATTCAAGAACCCTAAGAACAAGCTCTAAACATGCATTACCACAAGACAATGCATCAAATCTCTCTAATGAACACAAGAATCACAAGTAGAAGCCAAGAATCATCATATAAGTAAGAAAATAGGTTTTGTAAAGCATGGGTTACCTTTGTAGCCTAATAACTTCTTCTTTTCACCCCTAGAAAGCCTCTCCTAAAGCTCCTCTTCCACACCAACTTCATACACAAACTAAAAGACAACAAAGATTTTATCTTTAGAAAAAGACACCTAAAAGGTGGTTAAAAACACCAAAAGACAACTTGCAAGATTTGGGATGCCCAAATTCTAGCTTGGAGAAGAAGCTACACCTTTTTTAGAGAGAAGCTAGAGATTTTTGTGTCTAGATTGTAGGGTGAATGAAATGAGAGAGTATGGCTAGGTTAGCTTGAATCACAAAGTTTAGGTAAAAAGACATTCAAAAGGTCACAAAAGAAATTCCTTGAGCAACACAAACGCTAAGGCTAAGACAACGACAACTAGAAGCGTTCTAAACCATGCCTAAACTCAAACAACTGAATTCTAACTAGGCAAAACACTAAACTAACTATCCAAGCAACAAACTAACAAACAGGATAAACAAGAAAGAGCTACAAGCACAGCCAACAAACAACAACTACTAAACGGCAACAGAAAACGAGAAAGAAACGAGCTTACTCCAACTCCGGTCTAAAAGGACTCACTCTCCGATTCCTCGGCATCCTCGTCTGAATCTTCCTCAGCTCTACCACGGCTAGAACCGGCCTCCAACTGGTCCAACCTCTGATTGACAGCGACGAACTAGTCTTCATGAAAGCGAAACCTTCCTCAATCATCCGGTTCTGCTAACGAAGAAGGGTGACCACACGCTCCTCGTGTGTCATAGCATCATGTTCCTTTTTGGTTCTCACTTCCTTTCTCCTTATGTTTTCTTCACTTTCAGAGCCGCTCTCCTCGACTTCTTCGGCTTCTTCTCTTCCTTCTTCCTCTTCCCCAACATATCAAGATGGTGCCGCAGTGCCATTCAATGATCCGCACCTCTAGTGCCAATACCAAGGGGTTAGTGCATATAGCTCTAACATGACACCGCAACACTTATAACCTGACCCATGCCTAAAGCAAGGAAGTCGAAGGTGGGTGTTTAGCACAGTCACCGCTATGGTCTGTACCTTTAGTAAAATGACCGGGCACAAGTGGTGCCAACCGCCAACAGTTTATTTTCAACCAATCACAATCTCATCATCATTATCATCATTAGTCACACTGGCCATTGCGCAATGACCACAATACTCATCATCATCAATCAATCAACACATAAACACATAACAAGCAAGACACAACAACAACGACACGTATCACACATAAAATCCTAGAACGATGCCTAAAACACCAAACGAGACTCATATACGACAAACGGGATACAACGGGACACGGGGAAAAACACCACGACCCACACCGGGATTCCAGCGGGTAGGTGGCAGGTGGAAGACCACCAGCCACCGGCGGGTTACTATTCCAGCAGGTGGCCGGAGGGCATACCACCGCCCGGCGGCTGCCCACTGGAATAGTATAGCGGGCAGCGGGTAGGTGGCGGGTGGTCAGTCCCCCCACCTACCGCCCACTGATACACAGGCAACTTTATGGTCTCGGGATCCTTTGTGGAACCCGAAACCATGTGCACACACATTTAAACACATAACGACAACACCACGTATTCAATTAACAGAATTTAATCAAGAACCACACCAAATACGTTCAAACATGATTCCTAAACGTGCCAGGACCTAACATTAATCATACAACGATTTAGGAGCATCCGGAATCACAAGAACATCAAGAAATCTATATGCAAAGACCTAAACACAACTCCTAGGCTAGACTCAACACCCGATCATGCAAAATCCCACCCAAACATACCAAGAATAAGATAATACGAAATCCACGTTATAACCCTAGGGCTCTAGACATAATCAAAATACAAGATCATTCATATAATTAATCATAGTATCAAGAACATCAAGATTATCACATAAGCATCAAGATCAACACATAAACATCAAGATTATCACATAAACACAATACAAATCCTAGGCAAAGCTCTATCAAGACTCAAGCACAGAATCATATATCAAAGGAGCCAATGAATAAGACATAGCGAGGAAAATAGGTTTTGTTGAGACATGGGTTACCTCTTAGCTACTAAGGTTCGGGTCTGAATAGTAAGGATCCACTTATCCTATTCCTTATTTTTTTTTTTGAGATTACATCAGATGCCTCCTCCGCAGAGGCTCGTTACGATTGGATGGCTCCTGGAGTCGCTTAGTTCGTCCCGGTGCTGTGGGTTCACCTCGTTTCGGCCAAGGTCCGGGGCATGTGCGCCTAGTTGTTAGGCCTGGTGTCGCAGCGCTTTCTCGGGACAGCATGGGTCCCTGTTCCTCCTTGAGGTGTAGAGGACTTGTTGAGATCCCCGGTCCGTACGCAGGGGCGCCGTAGACCCTGTAATCCTGTTCTGGGTATACACGGCATCACAACGTCCCACACAGGTTCTGGTGCCCTGGAATCAGACTTCCCGTTGGTTCCAAGTACCAAGCGTACCAAGTGCTGCAAGGACCCCGAACCCCGAGACCAGGGGGTTCGGGGACCCCGAGACCAGGGCGCAGAGCCCAGGCCTCAGGGTGCAGAGTGCAGGGCCCAGGATCGCTTAGCAACAATATTCCGACCCACGCTTGGGATGGGAATTGATCCCGGGCCTTTCTTTTTGAATGTCCATACCGGATACCATCAGACCACAAGGGAGATGGTTCCTATTCCTTATAGGATTAAGGATTTGGGTTTGAGGATAAGGGTCCATGATCCATGGTGGGCCACATCAATTAATAAAAGGGAATCCTAACCCAATTAAATCATTTCTAGTTATTATTAACGGAATCAATTAAATAATTAGTCCGGGGTTAGAGGTCGTAACACGGGGCGTTACACAGGTACTCCGCCACAGCGAAGCCCTAGCGTACGGTGCAATCTCGTGCATCCGCCACATCCGTAACTTCGGAACCTCTAACTCGTGGGGAGGTAGGTCTTCACGAATCGTGAATGAACCTAACCGGCTCGGCAATCTAGCCGGCCGCATACTCAACTCGCTCACAGAACCACTCTCTTGGTTCTTTCTTTCTTTCTTGCTCTCTCTGTGGAATCAGGTATCGTACTTTTAGTGTGCACACCCCCTAACCAGGATTCCAAGCCTGGCGGGCAGTCTTCAACCTCATAACGTGGGAATACGCCGCGTTACATGATAAATCTGTCGGATCGCAATATCCGTTACTTTCTCTTTTACTACGAAAGGACATAGTCCCAACAGGTCCTCCAAAACCTCACGTTGGCCACTTATGCACTTTTAAAAACATGCTATACTTGAAATGCAAAAATGCTATACAAAATGCTTCAACTCCATATATATATCATAGAATTTCTCAAGAATACAATATCATGCTCGGTTTGCAAAATATCAAACTCTATATATTTCTACCATCAAATATACTCCAAATCTCATTGATCAAACAAAACATTTTAGTCATGCTTTTCTAATAAATCTTATTCTCAAAGTGATGATGCTTCTCTACTCAATACATCAATAACATCAGGGCAACAAAGCAAAGCAATTCTTATTACAGTGAACTCAAACAAACATACTATGAAGCAATTTCATCCATAAATCCATCATAACATGCTCATTTCGATTCCAAATTCAACGAAATCAAAGCCAAAAAGTGCATCGAGACGGCCCCGAGGTACCGAGCCATAAGGGCCCATGACACCTGGTCCGAAACGACACATAGCTGAGCCACAAGGGCCCGACCACTGCACAGACAACTCTTAGGGACCAAGGGGCGGGGCTCACCATGAGCCGCCCCCTCAAGCCGTTACAACACCGGGCCTAGGCAACGGCCCTCTCCTAGGGTCGTGCCCTAGGCCCGGTTGGCCACGGCTCTAGCCAACGGCTCCCTTGATGGGCCGTTGGCTAGGGCCGCTACATTCATCTGGTGCATGCCCAAGCAATTCCAACACATCCAAAACATTATTAACACATCATAGACAAGTAATAGATCACTTCCTAGCTCAAACACAACAAAAATCTATCATTTCAACTCAAGAAACTAGGCTTCACAAAGCCAAAAATTGAAGAGGGAGTCCATGGGGTTATACCTTTGTAGCTTTCTTCTTCTTCGAGCTTGGATTCCACCTCTTCCTTAGCTAGCTACAACCTCCCCCACCTCCTAAACATCCCCAATAAACCAACAACAACTTGCTACTAAGTTCTCAGAGAAAGAAGGGGAAGAACAATGGATGAAAATGGAAGGCTAAGGTTGACGAAATACTTACTGTGAATTCCTTTTGAGTTGTGGAGCTATGGTATGGCAGCCAAGAAGGGAATCAGGAGAAAAATGAAAGGATTCTTATTTCTTTTGTATGGGTTCAAAACCCTAGGATGATACTTAATGATTGGTGGAGGGCAACGTAGTCTTTTAGTTGATTCTAAGGAAAATATCAAACAAGGGGTTGAAGGCTTATGGTCCACCTTGCAACATGGACCATAGTCTAGAAAGGTGATTTTAAATAGTTTGGGGTCAAAATAGATTTTTCCAAAGATGATTTCTAAACAAACACTTGGTTCAGGTTTCTCCCGATCTCACTCAGATTGGTTTCTCAATTTAAAAAACATGGTACGCGAAGTACCCGAAAATTTAGGAATTTGGAATTAAAATAAGTTTTGGTGTTGAATTTTTTTTTGAAAGTTACTGGCTCTATTACATTGTAGTATCTGTTCATATACTTTCTCAACCTACTGAAACACAAAGAACCAATAACGCCTCCACTGAGGCTCGAACTTATAATCTTCCAAATGGAAGTCCAACCCGGATACCATTGGACCACATAGTCCTGGTGTTTTGGTGTTGAATTAATTTAAAATGTAACACAAAATAATTTATTCAAACACCAATTTATCGCAAAAATTTTTAATGGAGTGAAAATGGCTATTTTGGAATTTCTTAAAATGGGATTTATAAAATTAAATTTTGGGTTGTCACATTGGCCCACTGCATTAGAATTTCAGTGACTGCCCTGTTGTTTCTTTTCATAAGCCTCTTCCCCAACACAACTATGGGAGCTGCTAACACTTGGCCCTCATGCCCCACTATCGGGCGATCAAACTGGACTTGTGACGCCCCAAAATCCAAATTCAATTAAGGGATTAATTGAGTAATTAATCCTATTTCCATTGGTGGATTAATTCCTAAAATCTGAAAATTTAATAGTTGGGGACTAGTGAACCCCAATGTCAAAGTTGTACCTTAAGCCTTGTAAGGAGTTCCCTTGTTCCTTACACTTCCTTATGTTAGTAAGGGTATTCTTGACCTTTCACTTGGTGTTAGTATTGTAACCTAACCTAGTAGACCACCTTCATTCTTTTCTTACACTTTCTAAAAATCTGGCTCCACCTTCTCTCTAAAAAGGTGGGTACCTTTTCTTCCAAGCCAAGTTGGAGCTTTGCCAAAACTTCGAGAGTTGCTTCCAAGATTCAACCTTTCATATATTTGGGCATATAGAAGTATAAGATCTAAGTTCATCTTGTGTCTTTGGTTTTATCTTAGGTGTCTTTTCTTAAAGATAGGATCTTTATGATCTTTTGGTATGTTCTCGAAGTGGGTTTGGAAGGTGAGCCTTGAGAGGAGCTTGTTGAGGTGTAAAGTGAAGTCTTTAGTCTACAAGAGGTAACCCATGCTCTACAAAATCTATTTTGCTTACCTATGTGAATATTTCTTGGATTCTACATGTGTGTTGCTATGAAATGTGAGTGTTTATGCATTGTCTTGTGAAAACGCATATCTAGAGCTTGTGTTTAGGGTTCATTTGTGCCATTGCTTGGCATTTCCTTTGATTCAAGTCACTTTGTTGTATTTGGTGAGATTTGGCATGTTTTGGACTTGAATTTGAGCTTGGAGATGAAAATCCCCGAAGGGATTATTTTGGTACAGGTGTGTACCCGGGGGCGGAACGGCGGGTAGGGGTCCAGCCCGCCGCCCACCTGCGGGGTACAAAACAAATGGAGGCCTGTACCCGTGGGTGGAACCACGGGTAGGGGCCTACCCGCGGGTACATGTTTTGATGATGGCAGGGATTTGTTCCCCGTGATTCTTTTGACTCGGTATTTGGTCTTTTGACTTCCCGTTGTTCTTTTGTGGAACTATTTTAGTGTCTTCTTGATGTTTCGTATGTCTAGAACTATGTGGTAGGAATCCATGTAGGTTTTGGTGTCGTGAATCATGCTAAGTGTTCAACATTGTATTTCGTTGAACCGTGATGAGTCTTGTGTGTTCTTCGGAACTACCTTTGGTTTACCCGTTTGATGAGCATGCTAGTTCGGTGTTAAATGCTAGCGTGTGTGTTGTTTGTACCTTCCGATTGGTTGATGATAACTTGTGTTATTCATCGTTGTTGTTGTTGGACTGTGTTCCATTCCTTGATTGAGTATGGTTTCATATCTTCGTTGTGATCCGTTGATTGATTCCTGTTGTGGTGTAATGTGTGTGTGGCTTTACCTGGATTGCACGATTAGTGGTATGGGACACTAGTCACCAAGGTATTGCAACGGTCCTCGTGGTGGCCGTGACGCGATTATGGAGTTTGTGGCCTTTGTGTAAGGTTCACGTGTTTATTTCTGGGATAACATGTGTTATCCAGGGCATGTGTTGCCATGTGTGATCGGTACCTCGTGTACTATGAAATTGGTGGTTTTGTTAGAGGGACTGTTGGAGGGGGGACGACGGTTCCCGGGGGAATAAGGTTGGACTTGGTGTACAGGGGTCTTGGAGGTAAAAATTGGAACTAGTTATAAGGTTGGGGGTGGCCATAAGGTTGGAACAGGGCATAAGGAAGGCATATCAACTCGAGATGAGTGATGTCACGAGGGCTTGTGTAGCCGTGGTTGTGTATTCTCTTCTTGTGACGTGTGTAGTCACAAAGGCATGTGTTACCTGGGCATGTGTTGCCGTGTGTCATGTCTTTACTTCCTTTGCGTTGTGCATGTCGGGTTTTGATCTATTGTGTGATGATAAATCATGCCTTGAGCTGTTCTTGTGAGTCGTGTTGTTCTTTTGAGGTCTTGGGATGTGTTCCCGTGTTCTTGTTGAGAGTGTTGAGTCTTGTGTTGATTATTACTCTTGCTTTTGTACTTATATACTTATGTATTCCGTTTCGAAAATGGCTTTACAACTTATATCTTATCTATGTATGATATTTCACATGTATTGGTGGGTTACCAGCATTATTCGCTGACCAGGCGTCGTCCCATATTTATTGTGTTCTTTCAGGTGATGTCTAGGCGAGTGCGCAGTCTAGTACTTGCTAGTTTAGCTTCTCCCTTGCGTATTGTGGCCTGTGTGCCCGTTTAGATGTAGAACTTTGAGACAATGGGTTTAGATGTAAACATTGCAGATGTTGCCTGTGTGTTTATCCTTTTGGTAAACGTGGCATAGCACCCCGTGTTCCAGATTATATCTATTTATCTATCTTTCAGTTTTCCGCTGTGATTGTTGTTTGGTTTAGTTATCTGCATGTTTAAGGCTTTTAATTCGCATGTTTTTATGGGGTGTTACAGGACTCTTACTCCTTCTCCCACCTTTTTCTTGAGTTGAGAACATATTGAAACACAGGATGTATCATGGTTCTAGGGGGGCAAAGACAGTTTGTAAGCCACATTCCCAATCTTCTCAATCACCTCATAGGGTCCATAATATTTAGATGCTAATTTCAAATTTCTCCTCACAGCTGGAGTAATTTGTCGATAGGGTTGGATTTTAAGGTAGAGCTAATCACCAACTGCCAATACCCTCTCACTTATACCCTTATTAGCCTGCATCTTCATCCTATTTTGTGCTTGTCTCAAGTTTTCCTTGAGACCTGCTAATACAGCTTCCCTTGTTGCCAACCAATCTAGATTCTCCCCTCTGGTATTAGCTGTTAGGGCCATCTGGGGTGGGGAATAGCCATACAAAGCCATAAAAGGTGCTTTTGAGGGCTGAATGATAGTTGGTATTATACCACCATTCAGCCAAATGCAGCCACTTTTCCCAAATGTTCGGTTTTTGAAAAACCATACACCTTAGGTACCCTTCAACACACTGATTAACAATCTCAGTCTGCCCATATGTCTGGGGGGGGGGGGGTGATAGGAAGTAGAGAAGTTAAGTTTTACTTGCATGCTCTTGAATATGGCTTGCCAAAATTTACTTGTGAACACATTGTCTCTGTCTAATATTGTGACACCCCGTAAATCCAAACACTAATCAGGGACTAATTAGAGAATTAATCCAAGTTTCTTTGCTAATCTATTCCTAAAAGTCCTGAAATTTAATAGTCGAGGGATTAGATTTTGACTAGTCACTTAAGTCAAAGGGTTGTACCTTGTGCTTCTTGAGTTGTGCCCTTGTCCCCTTGTCTTTCCAACATTAGTAAGGGTAGGAATGTCTTTCTACCTAAGGTTTGTGATTCAAGCTAACCTAGCAATAATCTTTCATTTCATTCACCCTTCAATCTAAACACAAAAACCTCTAGCCTCTCTCCAAAAAGGTTTAGCTTCTTCTCCAAGCTAGTGATATGAATCTAGTCCAAGATTCAAATAAGATGAGTATTGTCCCAAGAATTGCTCTCAATGTAAAGATAGAGATGGATCGAAATACCTTAAACCTCACGAGAAACCCTTTGTCTCGAATCCTCAAAGACTTGGAAGAATCCCATTGTAGCTTCAAGTACCTCGATGATGCAATCTTCAATCAAGTAGAGTCGGATCTAGTTTCCTTCGATTCAAGAACGAGTCCACGAACCTAAATCTAAGGTTGAAGAAAGTAAGATTGATTTGAGTCCACGAATCAATTTGCTAGTCGAGTCCATGACTACCCACTAATTGAGTCCACAATTAGCTATAAGGTTTCTTACACAACTGTAAAGAAAAACTTAAGAATTTTATTGAATCTCCCTGTAACTGATATGGATGTGCCATATTTATAGGTATAGGGGCAGCATTATAATTCTAAATACAATGGAAAAAAGAGTCCTAAACCTAATCTAGAAAACAAGTAAATAGAGTTTTATTTAGAAAAGGATTTAAGGAATCCTTTCTAAATACAATTAGTGTTTTCTCTTTTATGCCAAGCAATTTAAATTAATGATGACCAAAAATAATAGGGTTGATTTGGGCCTAATTTAATCACCAAAATCAGCACTTAAACAATTATAAAAAGCCTTGAATTCTTCTTCATCTTTTGCAAATGGGCATGACTTGGATTTCCACCATCTTTGAATATCACCAATGAAGAGTTGTCTTAATCGTTTGGACTTGGGCCTTGTAATTGGTACTCTTGATGGATCTTCATTATGTTGGGTCGCATCATCCTCCCCTTCTTGAAAATGATTCGACCTCGAATCTTGTAAGCATTGTCTTCGATCCATGATATCACTTGAAATGGGCCACTATAATACTTTCCTCTATCGAATGGAATTATTACTGGGCCTTCTTGTTTCTTCCACCAATGATTCTTTAGGGATGTAGTTATGGGCCTTGTGATGAGTCCACTATAGACCCTTATTGGATTCCATGTGTACTGGTTCTTACTATTCTCCCCTTCTTGAAAAGGATTCGTCCTCGAATCCAAATCTTCAATGAAAGACAAATTAGCAAGCTCACTTTGTGTTTTATCACGCTCATGGAACTTTTTCTTGGGATGCTTGACACGAGTAGCTCCAATTATCATCCTACAATCAACAAGTAAGGGAATTAAGTCTAATGACATAGCATGAAATTTAAACATTTTTAATGGTAATAGTTCAACAAAATGAAAATATCCATGCAAAACATCATCACTCTTTGGAAAATCAAATTGTACCTTATGTGAATGAACAATTATATCATTGCCCAAAACAAAGCTAAAAGTGTCAATCCCATTGACTTTGAACCAAAACCCCTTGTGCAAGTAGTATTTGCCATAAGAAGTTTTCAAATGTGCCTTATAACTTCCAAGTGATCCCTCATCTCTATCAAATAAAGTTTTAGTAAAATCAAAGTTAAGGAATCTCGGATGTATGGATGCAAACAAATTTCTAACACATCTAGAAAGTAGGTCATGAATAGAAACATGGCAAAAAATCTAGAGAATTTTAGTGCATGCTTTAGAAATAAAAGTGAGTAGAAAGTGACTCCCCTTCCTTTCTCTTACATGTATGGTGTTTGCACTTTGACACCTTGGGCTGGTCCTTTCCACTGTATCAATGATTGTGATCCCTTTTTTTTGGCTACAAACTGAGTTAGAGGATTGGAGTGGTGATTGCAATTCCAAACATGGAGGTTCCACTTTTCTCTCTTTGATTTCTTCCTTCTTTGAGGCTAGTTTGAGAGCTTGCATCAATGTCGATTGAATTTCTTCTACTTGTTTAGGATACAAATGAGGCAAGACATATGTAACTCCATTCATGTGAAACACATAACTGTTCCTCATTCCATCAGAACTTATTTTTCTATCAAATTGCCATGGTCTACCTAACAAGATATGAGCAGCCTGCATTGCGATATTATCACACAAGATTTCATTAGAGTAACTGTTAATAGATAAAGGAATAAGATCCTGTTTGGTTACTCTAGCTTCTCCTGCATCAGTTAACCATTGCAAACAATAAGCATTTGGATGATTAAGCAAAGGTATCTGAAGAAATTTACCCATAACTGCACTAGCCATATTTGTGCAACTTCTAGAATCTATTACCATAGCACAAGCATTCTCTCTAATTGACCCTTTAGTACAAAATATTTTTTCTCTTTGAGACTCATCTTCTTTTAAAGGGTGAACATTCAAAACCTCCTTAACAACAACAATATGACTAGACTCACTAGCAACATATTTAGAATCAGAATCTAAAGGTATGAATGGTTCTCCCTCAACATGTTCATTGAGAGTTTCAAAATGGTCACATACCTCATCCTTAGACTTATATTCAAGGCAAGAAGCAAAATTTTCAGATTGTTTTGTTATCTTAACTACCCTCTTGTTAGGGAAATCACGAGCTATGTGGCCTCTCCCATTACATCTATAACAAATCAATTCTCTATCATGTTGAGGCCTCACTGCATCACTTACCTTTGTCTCGTGAATCATCTCTTGGAGGGGGATGTTCATCACGCCTTTTAGGGGTGGAACTTGTGTTGTTCCATCTTGATGCACCATTGTTGGACTTGTACAATTTCATCTCTTTGATTTTTGCCTCAGATTCACGTGTAGCATACAAGGCATCATAAAGGGTGTCATATCTCTGAATACTCATTCCACATCGAATTTGTAAGTTCAATCCATGTACGAAACGAGCAACAGTTTTTGTCTCTTCTTCATGTATGTCTCCCTGTTTAAGCAAAATATTTGTAGTTTGGTAGTACTCATCAACTGACTTTTTTCCTTGCACCGTTCCCTGCAATTTTCTTTCAAGATCATAGAAAAAAAAAGATTTAGGACGAAAGGTTAGGCGCATATCTTCCCTCACTTGAACCCAAGATTCATAGGGAATAAAATTAGCAACTCTATCTCTATTACTTTTTCGCCACCAAGACAAAGCATACCCCTTAAAAGATGTAGCAACTAGCCTAATTTTTGTAAGATCAAAATATTGTTTTAAATAAAAAAGAGTTTCAACAGCATTCTCCCATTCTATGTATTCGGTAGGTCCTTTCTCACCGGTAAAGTTAGGAATTTCATTTTTAATGTTTCCTAACTCCGCATTATGCTGCTGGATCCTTTGACATCTAGGATCCACTCTTCCTGCTGGTGGCAGGTGTCGCTCAACATTGTGTGGTGGTTGCACTTGCTGTGAGCGTTGCTCCAAATTATTGATTCGTTTGAGTAACATGTCTATCTTTTGTTCTAATGTCAAGGGCAGGCTTGGAACTTGTTCAACCATCTGTATAGGAAAAAAAAATTCTAAAAACAAGAAGATGTGTGAGTAGACACGTTAGTGAAACCAAAAAGTTGGCTCGCTCCCTCACTATTCTTAGCTCGCAGGTAAGAGGTGGATTATATAGCTCTGGGGGTGCACTACACACTCTTACAAACACACACTCCACTCGTGTATCACTCCAAGTGGCAGATACTCTCACAAGCCTTTTTCCAAAAAGGAAAATTCTAGTCCGATACTCAAGTTGATATGGATTCAACCTCAAAGTTCAAGAAAACGTACCTTGGAAGACTTCACAAGCCTTTGAGAGTAAGATGTATTGCGAGGTAGGTAATAAAATTGAGAGCAAGAAGGAAAGAAAAAGGACAATGCAAGCAAAGAAACTAAGCAAGATTTGGAAGAAAAAGGGAAGCAAAGAAAGAAGTATGATAGAAAGATACATAGGACCAATATCAGTAGATAGACACAAATAGAATGTAATAGGGGTGCAAGTGTACCACAACCAAATAAGAATATATCAAGAACTCCTTCCAACCTTATACTTTTCCCCTTCCTTATCCCTCCAAATTTCTCCTACCAACCAGATTCTTTTCCCAACCTTATTCTTCTTCTTTATTGCTTTCTCTTTTTTGTTTTTTTTTTTCAAATTTCTTGATTTTTTTTTTTTGCTTTTTTTGATAAGTAACCTCCAAATAACTACTGTACATATCAACAAAAATTTCGGACCAAGAGGATCCACACAACACCTTCAAAACAGAATCAAGAATTTCAAGAATCACCCAGAAAAACAGAAACGCTACCCTTACTTCGAAGATGAATATCTCAATGACCGTAAGGAATTAGCACATGTGTAATATATAAAAAGAACGCCCCAGAAGATATCTACAACATATCAAAATTTTAGATAAAACTAACCAGTGGATCTCGAGATATAAGTCATTATTTGAAACTGGTCACAGAACACCGAAATCTAGACAGGGTGTGATTGAGACGTAATTGCGCGTAAATGCGCTTTGGATATAGGTAAGGGTGAGATGGGGTTATTTTCCTAACAGAATTTTTGGTAATATGGTGCTTAGGAGGTGTGAGTTATCGTTGATATTGGACGGGAAAAAAGGAAAACTCTTTCAAGATTGTTTTTCAAGAAACTGGAGAACATGTATCAAGATTCAAGAACAAAATCAAGAATGCAAAGGAAAATTATTTTGGGGGTTTTTAATGAATAAGACACGAATCAAAGTAGTATGTAAGATAAGAACAAGATAAACCTAGGGAACCAAAGAAACCAAATTTCTAATGATAATGAGATAAACCTAGGCTCTGAATACCAAATTGATATGAATCTAGTCCAAGATTCAAATAAGATGAGTATTGTACCAAGAATTGCTCTCAATGTAAAGATAGAGATGGATCGAAATACCTTAAACCTCACGAGAAACCCTTTGTCTCGAATCCTCAAAGACTTGGAAAAATCCCATTGTAGCTTCAAGTACCTCGATGATGCAATCTTCAATCAACTAGAGTCGGATCTAGTTTCCTTCGATTCAAGAACGAGTCCACGAACCTAAATCTAAGGTTGAAGAAAGTAAGATTGATTCGAGTCCACAAATCAATTTGCTAGTCGAGTCCACGACTAGCCACTAATTGAGTCCACAATTAGCTATAAGGTTCTTACACAAGTGTAAAGAAAAACTTAAGAATTTTATTGAATTAAAGTCTCCCTGTAACTGATATGGATGTGCCCTATTTATAGGTATAGGGGAATCATTATAATTCTAAATACAATGGAGAAAAAGAGTCCTAAACCTAATCTAGAAAACAAGTAAATAGAGTTTTATTTAGAAAAGGATTTAAGGAATCCTTTCTAAATACAACTAGTGTTTTCTCTTTTATGCCAAACAATTTAAATTAATGATGACCAAAAATAATAGGGTTGATTTGGGTCTAATTTAATCACCAAAATCAGCACTTAAACAATTATAAAAAGCCTTGAATTCTTCTTCATCTTTTGCAAATGGGCTTGACTTGGATTTCCACCATCTTTGAATATCACCAATGAAGAGTTGTCTTAATCGTTTGGACTTGGGCCTTGTAATTGGTACTCTTGATGGATCTTCATTATGTTGGGCCGCATCATCTAGGATTTGAGCATTCAAGACTTGCAAGGTTGTCTCCCAAGATTCCTACTTTCTTCATCTTGAGCATAGGGGAGGGTATGATCCTTGGTCCTTTGATGTTTTTAACCTTCTTTTAGGTGTCTTTTTCTAAAGATAGGATATTTGTTGTCTTTTGGTTTTGTATGAAGTTGGTGTGGAAGAGGAGCTTTAGGAAAGGTTTTCTAAGGGTGAAAAGAGGAAGTTATTAGGCTACAAAGGTAACCCATGCTTTACAAAACCTATTTTCTTACTTATATGATGATTCTTGGCTTCTACTTGTGATTCTTGTGTTGATTTGTGAGATTTGATGCATTGTCTAGTGCTGATGCATGTTTAGAGCTTGTTCTTAGGGTTCTTGAATGCCATTGCTTTGCTATTTCTTGGGTTCAAGTCATATTGTTGTTGTTTGTGAGATTTTGGGTGTTTTGGACTTGAATTTGGACTTGTTGTTGAAAATCTCCGAATGGATGATTTTGGAGTACAGGGTGTACCCGCGGGCGGAACGGCGAGCAGGGCCCTACCCGCCGCCCCACCCGCAAGGACAATGGTCATGTGGGCATGTACCCTCGGGTGGTTGTTTACCCGTGGCCCCACCCGCGGGGAACACTTGTGGTTGTTGGCGGGGATTTGTTCCCCGTGATTCTTTTGACTCGGTATGGATGTTTTGACCTCCCGATGTTGTTTTATTGGGCTATTTGTGAGTCTTCTTGATGTTTCGTATGTCTAGAACGGTATGTTAGGAATCCATGTAGGATTTGGTGTCCTGAATCGTGCTAAGGGTCCAACCTTGTGATTCGTTGGGCTAATTGTGCATCTTGAATGTTCTTTGGAACTACTTTTGGTTTACCCGTTTGATAAGCATTCTAGTTTGATGTTGAAATGCTAGTATGTGTGGTTTGTTCCTTCTTATTGGGATTGGCAACTTGTGTTGACAGTCATTTGGTGTTGGATTGTAATCCTTTGTTGATTGAGTATGGGCTCATGTCTTCATTGTGATCTCTTGATTGATTCCTATGATGTGAACATATGCAAATCGTTGTACCCTTTGTTGATACTTGATTGAAGCTATCGTTGAGCCTTAGTCTTCTTGGTAATGATGATGACTTGTGTGACTATGATTTATATGTGGGTGGTTGTTACTTGAGCTTTGCTCACATGTAGGTGGTTGTGTGAAATGAATCGTACCCTCGTGTACTGATATGTAGGTAGAAATGTGGGTGGATGTAGGTGAGGGGACGATGGTCCCCGGAGGCATAAGGTTGGACTCAGAAGTACAGGGGTTACTTGGAGGTAATGGTTGGAACTGAAATAAAGCGTAGCCATAAGGTTGGAACAGGGCATAAGGTTGCAACTATGCAACTTGTGACATGTAGTTGTCACCGTGTGAATGTGAATTCCTTTCTTATGAGCATGTCTTGATTTATTCTACTTTGTGATCAGTAGAATGCATCCTGAGTTGTTTGTCTCTTATGGTTGATGTCTTGTCGTTGTTGTGAAGATGGTAATCCCTTTTATTTGAGAGTGTTTGATGAGTCTTTGAAGTTGACTTCTCTCTATGGTTTTGAAAAGCTATGTACTATATTCTGTTTCGAAATGGTTTTGTTTATATATATATATATATATATATATATATATATATATATATATATATATATATATATATATATATATATATATATATATGTTATTTAAAGCGTATTGATGGGTTACCAGCAATATTCGCTAACCGGGTGTTGTCCCCATGTTATTTTCCTTGTTCTACAGGTTATGAGTAGATGCCCGAGAGCGCTAGACATGGATCGCTAGATAGATTAGCTGTCCTGTGTAGACGTTATGTTTTGTTGGCCTGTGAGCCTAGTTAGCGGCCTGTGTGCCTTGACACTTTATGACTTGTTTGAATTGATAGTTTTTCACGCCTGTGCGCCTATGCCTGAGATAGGTGTGGCATAACATACCCTGATTTTATATGGCTTCCGTTGCTTTATGTCTTGATGATTAGATGTTTGCTTGTGTATTTAAGTTTTAAAAATGAGGTAAAAATCGGGGGTGTTACAAATATTATGCTTCTGGGCAGACGACGTAGTTTATAAATGTTCTCCATAAATGATTCTGCTACTTTTTCAGCAGTGTAGGGGTGGCTGAGATTGATAAAATGGGCATACTTAGTCAGCCTATCAACCACCACCATGATCACTTCCTTGTTGCCAGATTTTGGAAGCCCCTCTATTAATTCCATGGAGACACTCTGCCAAGCTTCATCAGGGATTTTTAGGGGCTGTAAAAGGCCAAGACTAGCCACGTTCTCACTCTTGCACATCTAGCAAGTGTGACACCCTTTTACCAGTTCCATCACATCTTTCTTCATACCTTTCCAATAAAACAAAGCTTTTAGTTTCTGGTATGTGCCATTCTGCCCAGCATGCCCACCAATGGAAAAGTCATGCAACTGTAGCATTAAGTTCATCCTAAGATCACATGCACTTCCTATATATAGTCTATTTTTGTACCTTATTAGGCCCCCCAACTACAGACACATTGGGATCGAAATTGGGGCTAACCTGTAACACCCTACTTTTCTAAATCTTAATTACAATTCTATACCATCATCAACATAACCTAAGCAGTGAATAAACAACTTAATAAGTAAACTAGTGGGAGTGTCACCACCACAACCACCACTCCGTGGTGATTGCACATGCTAAGGATGGAACTAGAAATAAAACTAGAAAAACTAACATCCATAAAACTCAATCGAAAGTCAAAAAGGGGAAAAAAACACACCCCAATGTCTACATCATCCATATTCATCAAACAACATAAGTCTATAAATCCGACAAATAACATCATGATAAAAATATTAAGAGTTTAGACTACAAGGACTACTAGACTAGTCTAACTCGATCACTTCTCAACGCTGGGCCCACCTGAAAGGGGTTTTACAAACAACACATAGACAAATAGGAAAACACCCGTTAGCACAAAGCTAAGTATAACCACACTCAACCCTGTAAAGTACTATAGAATATACTTTGGAAAAACGTTTGATAACATTTATAATCAACAATCTCATCACATAGGCAACTATAGTTACACCACAGATTTTCTATATGTTTGCAACCTATAATATCCACAGGCATGCTTCAAAACAAATAATTTAACAACACAAGCATTCCAACACATAAGTATCACAACAACTTCTCATAAAGAACTCCGTCTTACAAGCGAATTCATACTACTAATCAATAATACTCATAAACAAACTCAGATAATCATTCTCATTATGCGAACTCTTGCAATACTATACTCATATGCAAACTCGTGTAAGTACTAAACTCAAATGCAAACTTGTGCAATACTATACTCAAATGCAATCTCGTCCAATAATATACTCAAATGCAATCTCGTGCAATACTATAATATACTCATACACTCGTAAAATAAAATACTTTCTATGGAGGTCTCTTTGAGTCATAAAGACTTGTTTTCTTTCATTCTTTTCTTTGAGTCGCAATGACTCACTTCTTTCTTTTCTTAGAGTCGCAATGACTCACTTCTTTCTTTATAAATGGACGAGGTAGGAACTTCACAATAGTGTGAATGAACCTATCCGGGTACGGCGTCTAGCCGACCTATTACTCTGCTCGTCCAACGAACCACTCTCGTGGTTCTATGCTCAAACTCTGTGGAATCAAGTATCGAACTATTAGCGTGCACACCCCCTGACCAGGATTCCAAGCCTGGCGCGCAGTTTCCAACCTCGTAACGTGGAAATACACTGCGTTACATATACTTGGACCGCAATGTCCATAAAATCATCCGAGAGGACATAGTCCAAAAGGGTCCTCCAAAACCTCACTGATATAGATAATATATAAATATATCTATCACGCACCAAACTTATGCATGCCAAAACTCAACAACTTCTCAATGCATCAAATAATGATATACCACATGCTCATGAATTTTGAAAATAATACTTAGGCTCACGCTGGCCACTTATGCACCTTTTAAAACATGATATACTTGAGATGCAAAACACTCTACAAGATACTTCTAATCCATGTATATAATTCATAAAATTCTCAAGAATACAATCTCATGCAAGGCTTGCAACATAACAAACTCAATATAATTCTATCTTCAAAATATGCTCCAAATCCCATTGATCAAACAACACATTCTAATCATGTTTTTCTAATAAGCCATATTTTCAAATTGATCACGCTTCTCTACTCAACACATAAATAAACATCAGGCAACAAGGCAAGACATTTCTCAATTACAATGAACTTCAAAATACATACTGTGTAGCAAAATCATCAATAAATCCATCATAACATACTCATTTCTAATCCACATTCAACGAAATCAAAGCCATAACGTGCGTCGAGACGGCCCCGAGGTACCGAGCCACAAGGGCCCGTGACAGCTGGCCCGAAACGACACGTAGCTGAGCCACAAGGGCCGGCCATTGCACATGTAACACCCCCGAATTTCAACAACTTTTAAAACTAAATTTAAAGGGATTAATAGTCTAAACATCAACATAAGAAAAGCGGAAGCTAACTACACAAATCCGGGAGATGTTATGCCACACCTACACAACATTAGGTGTACAGGCAAACGCTAACTACTAAACAGTCTAACAGTTCAACTACTTAGGCTCACAAGCCTCAACAACTAATAAAGGAAGAAATCTAATCTATCTACAGGCCCCTAGCGCGCACTCCAAAGCTACTCAACCTGTAAAAGATAAGGGATAGCACCCGGTCAGCGAATAATGCTGGTAACCCATCAACACGCGTTAAGTATCATAATATACATAGATATAATCAAAAGCGTTTGAAACTGGGAATACAGTATATATCGTTTTAAAGCCAGGAGAGGAAACATCAATAGAATCATCAATCACTCACAACAAAGGTCAAAGACCAACATACTCAACAAGACAATAGAACCACAAGCAAAAAGCTCAACAACAAGGTACAGCATGCGACACACAACGAAGGATTCGCAATAGACATGCTCTTAAGCAATGGAAAGTCAGATTCACATCATAACGAGTTCCAAGTCCACATAGGACACTATCACACCAAGTCATATACCGTGGAGTCAGCACCATGGCCCGATTCATAGTGGATCAGTGTGGAGGGATCCAAATCATCAACAAACATGTATCACGTAGTCATCACAACGACCCGGATCACATGCATAGTGTCATCGCAATGACAAGGACCGCAGCCCAATGGAAACAAAGCTAGAAACTTTAAGTGTATACACCCCCTATTGAGATTCCAAGCTCAACGGGTTAGTTACCATCTCTGGCAACCGGAATAAGTTTCCCATGTTTCCCACAAGTCACAAGTAACCAAACGGCAATCCGGAGCTTCACTACTGGTCCGTTCACACATAAGTCCCCACACTGTCCACTTTACCAGCTCAATCATCTCATCACACCAATCCATCATCTCATCAAGAGTCAATACACACGAAATCTAGAGATACAACAACACCTAGATTCCACACAAAGTGTGTACAACAAAGGATAAGCTCAACAATAGCTTAATCAAGGAATAATCATACACACGGGATCACATCAAGGGATTCAATCAAGGGGTTTCAATGAAGGACATGAAACGATACTCAACAACAACAATGGACCTCAATCCAATATCAACATGATTTGCAACACGAGTTGCCCATCCTCAATAGAAAGAGACAAACAACACATACTAGCATCAATGACACCAAGACTAGCATGCATATCAAACGGGTAAACCAAAATAGCACAAAGACTCAACATCAATCCAACAAATCACAAGGTTGGATCATTAGCACGATTCAAGACACCAAGTCCTAACATGGATTCCTAACTCATCGTTCTAGACATACGAAACATCAAGAAGACTCACAAAAGCTCAATAATTCAACAACGGGAGGTCAAAACATCAAATACCAAGAAAAAGGGATCACGGGGAACAAATCCCCGCAATCCCCAAACATGTTCCCCGCGGGTGTGGCCACGGGTAGACCTCAACCCGCGGGTACACCCTGCACCCAAAAATTAGCATTCGCGATTTTGCACTTTTAAGGCCAAGTTCAAGTCCAAATGACCCCAAATCTTCCACACAACAAAGATATGACTTGAACCTATGAATAACTCATAAAATAGCATCCAAGAACCCTAAAATACAAGCTCTAAATGTGCATTATCACAAGATCATGCATCAATCACTCAAACACATCAAGAATATCACATAGAAGCCAACAATCATTATTATCAAGTGAAAATAGGTTTTGTGTAGCATGGGTTACATATTGTAGACCAAGAACACCTTCTTCAACCTCAAAGCAAGACCAAAGCTCCTCTAGATCAACCTAGCACTTCACCCACCACTAGATCTTCTACAAACTCCCAAAACCCACAAGGTAGAAGAAAGATTTAGAGAAAAGATGGAGGAATCTTGTAAGGAAAAGGTAGGGAAGGATAGATCTTACCATTCCTAGCCATGAAGTGTTAGAAAGTTGGAATCTTGGTGGAAGACTATGCAAAGCTTGGAAGTTCCCTTTTTGGCCTGTAGAGCAAGCTAGGATTCTTTTAGAGAGAGGTTGGAGAGTTTTTAGAACTTTGGCTCGCAAGTAAGGAATGAAGACAAGAGGTCTTGCTAGGGAAACATGAGCACCTCTCACTAGTGAAAAGACCAAGTTACCCTTACTAAGGTTTGGATGAATAAGGGATTGAGGTACAACACATAAGGCACAAGGTACACCAAGAACAAGAAGACTAGTCAATTTCTAGTCCTTCGACTATGAAATTTTAGGATTTTAGGAAGAAGTTAACAAGGAAGGCTAGGATTAATTCCTTAAATAATCTGAATTAGCATTTAGATTTACGGGGTGTCACAGCACAGATCACTCTCAGGGACCAGGGGGCGGGGCTCCTCATGGCCCGCCCCTCTCAAGCCGCCACAAGCCGAGCCTAGGCAACGGCCCTCTCCTAGGGTCGTGCCCTAGGCCCGGTTGGTCACGGCTCTAGCCAGCGGCCCCTCTAATGGGCCGTTGGCTAGGGCCGTTACATCAATCTAGTGCACACTGTCTGTGCACCAGATGTTCCATTTCATTTGCAAATCATTTCCAAGCAAATCCAACACATCCAAAACATGATCAACACATCATAGACAAATACTAGATCACTTCCTATCTCAAAAACAACAAAAATCCACCATTTCTACTCATTTCTACTCAAGATATTAGGCTTCACAGAGCCAAAGATTAAAGAGGGAGTCCATGGGTTATACCTTTGTAGATTCCTCATTTTTGTTGGGATTTCTCCTTCTTCCCAACTAGCTACACCCTCCTTCACCTCCTAGACATGACAAATAAACCAACCAACAAGCTTTAAGAGCTAAGGTATCAGAGATGGAAGCTAGAAATCAAAGAAGCTATGAGAAGAGTGGAAGAATGGAAACATACTGTGTTTTTCTTTGCAAAGTTGGCTTGGGGAAGACAAGGAAGAGAATCAAAGAGGCAAATGTCTGAAAACATTCCATTTTATAGGGCTCTAAACCCTAGGAGAATCAACAATGATTGGTGGAGGGCAAAAGTGTTATTCCTTTGGCTAAGAGATGAATCAGGAAAAGGTTTTGGATGTCTAGTGGTCCACCATGCTCCATGGACCAAGGGCTAGAATTGCTATTTAAAATACTTTGGGGTTGAAAAGGAATTTTCTCAAAAAGTTTTCTAGATGAACACTTGTTTAAGGCTTCTCAGAATTCTCCCGGTCTCACTCAGATTGGTTTCTCGGTTTAAAACTTGGTATGCGAAGTACCCAAAAATTTAGGATTTTGGAATAAAAATAAGTGTTGCTGTTGAATTGATTTAAAATGTACTCAAAATAATTTATTCAAACACCGATTTATTTAAAAAAAATATTTAGTGGAGTGAAAATGACTATTTTGGAATTTCTTAAAATTGGATTTAGAAAATTAAATTTTGGGTTGTCACATAACCAATGCAGAAGTCAGGTTATCAGTAGCCAAACTGTCAGTATTATAACTTTTGATGATGTCCTCTATCCGTTGGGGTTGTGTTGCTGAAATGGCATAACTTGTTGCCCCCTCTCCAGCCTCTCTTCTGGATAAGGCATCAGTAGCTATGTTGTCAACCCCATTTTTATACTGAATTGAATAATCCAATCCCAATAGTTTACTCAGGCCCTTTTGTTGTAAGGCAGTGATTATCTTTTGCTATAGAAGGAATTGCAAGCTGTGGTGATCTGTCTTGATGGTGAAATGCCTCCCAAGGAGATAGAACCTCCATTTATCACCAGCATTGATAATGAAGAGGTATTCCTTCTCATAGATAGAAAGTCCCATATGTTTTTCCCCAAAAGCCTTATTAAAGAAGGCTTGGTATGCCCTCTTGCATTAGGACAACCCCCATTCCCCTATGGCTGGCATCTACCTCAAGAAAAAATTCCTTCTTAAAGCCTGGAAAACTAGGACAAGTGAGTGGCACAAAGCATTCTTCAATTGTTCAAAGGTTTTTTCAGCTGCATCAGTCCAACAGAAGGCATCCATTTTTTGCATGTCTGACAATGGTTTGCTAATGATCCTGATAGATACCCCCGAAACGAACACCCGGCCGAGAAGATAAAGCCAGACGGTCAGGTGCGAACATGATACAACACTTAGCAAAAAGGGCAACAACCACGATTCCCGGAAGAGTACATAGGGGTCGTAGCCAGCCAGTTCTCATCAATCGACCACCAAGGAGCCCGACTACCGGTCAAGATAAAGGCTAATTGGTTGGAGCAAAGCAGGTAGATGCAAAAGCCGGTGTGTCCCCAACCGAACGCCTTACAGGATTCGGGCGGGCGACCAGGCTCCGCAGGCAGTGCGTTCCAGGATGGGAACCATTCAGAAAGTCTGTCGGGCCATCTGGCTATGCGGTTGGGACATCTTCGCCCGGGCGGTTACAGATACTCCTCTCGGAGACACCTCCTCAGTAACTAGGATACTCCCAATCGAGTACTCCCCAGAGGCGGTTACAGATATGCTTCACAGAGATTTACTTTCCGCATTTAATGCAAGTAGCTTCCTTTATTACTTTAGGCAATTAGCGCGCAATAGTGGCCAGTTACCATAGCTGATTCGCCCTTATGCGTTAGCCCTACTTTCCTTGTAGATTTCGGCTCTATGCCAACCCTACTTTCCTTGTACGGATTTTGTATTCTTGTATAAGTATCCCCCTGTGATCATCATGTAGGGGGCTGGAAAAATCGATCACTTTTGGCTTCTTTTGGCATTTAAGCGGTCGAAGCCCTTGAGAAATAATATCGCATTATTCTCTCCATCGCTTTACTCGCTTTTTTTTTTTTATCATAAACTCTCGTTTATAGTATTTTACGCTAGTGTCGGCTCACCGACAGGCAACCAAAACCATAAAACCAACGCTCGCATCGTCCGTGGGGATCGAAACTAAAGGTCCCGCCTCTAAGCTTTGCTAATGTCTCGTACCCGGCGTAGTAACCGAAACAATGGACAAAACGACGTGGCCCCGTCGGCAAACGGTCACGTCGCTGTCGTAGTCAATGTAGGAGATCCACTAGCTGGCAGTCGTGCCTCCGTGGGCGATCTAAGGGAGCAGTTAAGTCGTCGCACTTCAGGCGGGCAGTCGGCTGCACGTACTGAGCGTACTGTCGCGCCGACTCATGAGCCACCGAGAATTGATCAACTACCACCCGACGCTCAGGCTCAAGCTTTAACACCCCTAGTTATGAAATATTTAAAACTTGTAAAATGAACACGAATCCATTGATTTAATTCCCAAATAGAGCATAATACTATCCTTAAGAGTCGGGGTGCTATGCCACAACTAGGTTTGAGAACCTATGTGCACAGGCTAAACTAATCAAGCATAAGAAATCCTCAAATCAGTATTCAATACAATCTCAAGGCACGCAGGCTATCTACTGAGATAAGACTAACTAGACTAAGCCAAGGCTCTGACTAGCGCGCTCCGAAGCTAAAGCTCATCACCTGAAAAACATTCGATATAACAACCGTCAGCGAATAATGCTGGTAACCCACTCCAACTCATTTAGTACAATATAGGTAGATATAAGAAACTCATTTTGAAACTGGAATACATATATACTTACGAGACTCTAGTTTAAATCCAAGATCAAGACTCAAGGCATATTATCAGACTCAATATCATAGAATAATCATAAGAACTAAACATGCAATGCAAGGCATAACAGGCTGTGATACCCCGGTTATTTGAGTATTTTGTTATAAATACTATTATTCTAAATATTATTGTTATTAGTTAAGTATTTAAGTAGTAGTCTAACTGTTCCCATCCTCATCAGTAGCTGATTCATTAAATCCTCTCCTCTTGATAACACAATACCGCAGAATAGAAAGGAAAAACAAAAAAAAAAAAAAAAAACAAAAACTTATTCCTCTTTGTCATCGATTCAATCATGATTGGTCTTGTTCCTCTATCATCATCAAATTCTTTCCTTTGTTCACCGTAGGGATTCAAATGTTAATGTTAATGTTGGAATCCAGGTAAGATTTATGTTTACTAAAATTTCTTTTGCCCAAATCAAAAATCAGTTTTCCTATGTGTTTATGTGATTCATGATTTTAATGAATATGTCATATTTAACGTGAAAAGTTATTTGATTATATTATGCGAATAGATATATGTGTTTAGATGTTTTGAAAACCCTACATATGTGATATGGTGATTTTGTGGTGATTAAGAAGGATAAATTTTACACAATTTGAAAATGGCAGTGAGGATGTGAGACTTGCATATTGTGCATAAGTATTTGATTATTGTGCATTATTTTGATATTCGTGATTCGTGATTTGATAAAATATTGTTGAAGTTGGTGATTTTATTTGGCTATCTATTTGCTTACTTTTCCTTAATGGTGATCGTTGGATTATTTTGATAGTTAATTTGTATATAGCTTGGGTAAGCACTTGCATGAAAGTTACGGGGACGTAACTTTATTTCTTAGTAGGGGAGAATGTGATACCTGATCTTTGTGGTGTATTAAAGTTAAGTTTGAGTCTCTTCAGTTCCCTATTGGTCAAGTCTCAGTTATTCCTTGTTTCCTTATGGTTATGCTTCGGGGACGAAGCATCTTTTAAGGGGGTAAGATTGAAATATCCCGTATTTTCCTGTGGTTATGCTTCGGGGACGAAGCATCTTTAAGGAGGGTAGATTGTGATACCCCGGTTATTTAAGTATTTTGTTATAAATATTATTATTCTAAATAAAATTTTATAAAATAGATATTATGTTAAATAAAACATTTTTACTATACGGTCTGTAATTATGTTATTTTATGTGACCCAAAACTATTTGAACTAGTCTACTACTGCTACTCTTTTATTTTTAAACTTTGTATTATAGCTAATAATTATTTATTTATATATATGTGACATATGTATACATGTTAAGTACTAGTAGGCTAATATGTATATTAATATTATATTAAGCTTTTAAGTATTTTAGTTCCCTACAACTAGAGTTATTATTCATAATACAAGTTATTAGTTAAGTGTTTAAGTAGTAGTCTAATTGTTCCCATCCGCATCAGTAGCTGATTCATTAAATCCTCTCCTCTTGCTAACACAATACCGCCGAATAGAAAGGAAAAACAAAAAAAAAAAAAACAAAAACTTATTCCTCTTTGTTATCAATTCAATCATGATTGGTCTTGTTCCTCTATCATCATCAAATTCTCTCCTTTGTTCACCGTAGGGATTCAAGTGTTAATGTTAATGTTGGAATCCAGGTAAGATTTATGTTCACTAAAATTTCTTTTGCCTCAAATCAAAAATCACTTTTCCTATGTGTTTATGTGATTCATGATTTTAATGAATATGTGATATTTAACGTGAAAAGTTATTTGATTATATTATGCGAATAGATATATGTGTTTAGATGTTTTGAAAATCCTGCATATGTGATATGGTGATTAAGAAGGATAAATTTTACACAATTTGATCATTGCCTGAGAAAATTCTGACTGGCGCATCTGGAAAGAAAAATTCGTGAAAAATGCTTACTAAACTTATTTTTGCTTGAAAAGTTTTCTGGAGAATCTAGACTTGATATAATTGATGTTTGTAAAAAGTTTTGATTAAAAATATGTTTAGGTTTGTCCAGAATAATTTCGTAAAGTTGAGGCAGTGTTCTGCCAGTTAAATTACGTACAGTCTGGCGCTGTGTTGGGAAATATTTCGGGAAATATACTTCTAGCCCTTGGATTGGCTTGAAACATTTTGTGTGTAATCTAGACTATTTTTACTACTTATCTGGAAATTTTCATATGAAAATACATTACCGATTTTTCTCAGTAAATTCTGCAATTCAGGTCATAGTTTCTGAAAATTTTTGTCAGTTTCTTATTTGAGATATTGAGAAGTTGCTTGCTTGTGAAATATCATTACTGTTATCATTCTTATAAATATGGAGAGTTGTGTGCATAATAATTAGGTGTGAAATACACTAATCTGTGTTATATCTATGAGGTTAATAGGATGTTTGGAAATATTGGTACAAAGGTTATAGATTTAGGTGTAAAGTTGAAAATATTATTTGGGTGGAAAGATTTTGCTTTAAGTGGTGAACTTTTGAGGTTTAGATATATATATTTTGTCAATGGAAAGTGGTGCCATCTGGTGTTTTTGTGAAGTGAGCGGTTGGAATATACCAACTCACTAGGGAGCCTAAAAACTCTCTTTTTTATGGAGTGAGCAGTTGAGATATACTGACTCACTAGGGGGTTTTATATTAACTTCCATGTTGTTTTGAGGAGTGAGTAGTGATGTAAAAGCTGACTCACTAGGGAGCCGTGAAAACTCCCAGTTTATGAAAATCTATTTTTTGAGAATTTGAAAATCCTCCATTTGGTACCCATTTCTTCTTGGCAATTTATATATATCAAGTGTGATTGATTTTGAGAAATTTAAATGTATTATTGGAAGATGTTCTCTTGGAACGAGATAAATTGAGAGATTGGAATTCTCTCTTTGGTAATACTATTTTGAGGTTATGTTGAGAGATTGAAATTATCTCTTTGGTTATTATTTTGAGAGTTTGGAAACTCTATTTGGTTATTATTGGAAATTATTTTGGTGATTATATTATGATTATGATTTAAAGAAATTGAGTAATGAGGATGCTATGAAATATTTTGAGGTTATGGGTGTATGGAAATGTTGATAAAGGTTATATGGGAATCTTGAGGAAAGAATAATGGTTGAATGATTTTGGATTATGGAAAGGCAATGCCTTAGTCGTTTTGTTAGAAGTTGTTATGGATATTTTTGTATTTGGATGTGTGATTTCCTCAATATATATTATAAATGGTTAAAGTTAAAGATTATTGGTTTGTTGATGAAAATAAAAATGTTTAAGGGGTCATTCTAGAAGCAAACTATCTTCTCCTATATGTTACATACTATGTGCAAAATGTTTTACGGGGTGAAGTAGGTCTTACAAGCTTAATGCTGAATTTGTGTGTTTCTTTGTTTTCTATTCTTTAATTGTTTTTGCAGGAACTCTTGCATGAGCATTGGACATGAGAATGAGTGAACCACCTAGAGATATCATTTATTAGTTAGACATTTGAATTGTTAGTTGTTTTTGTACTAATACATATTTTGAGTTGTTTATTGTAAATTGTAAATTTAGCCTTAGTGTTTGGGTATAGAGAAATACCTGAGCGTGGCGGTAGCACTCTCCTTTTCTTTTAGTTTTATTTTCACTTCCGCAGTTATATTTGCTTTCAATAAAAAAAATTGTATGTATTTTCGACAGTTTATGTAGTTTAAGAAATGGGGGTGTTACAAGTTGGTATCAGAGCGGTACGAACCTTTGGGAGAATAGGTTTACGAGACCTTAGGAATAAAATTGAATAGGAATCTAAAATTTTGAAAATGGTGGTGAGGATGTGAGACTTGCATATTGTGCATAAGTACTTGATTATTGTGCATTATTTTGATATTCGTGATTCGTGATTTGATAAAATATTGTTGAAGTTGGTGATTTTATTTGGCTATCTATTTGCTTACTTTTCCTTAATGGTGATCGTTGGATTATTTTGATAGTTAATTTGTATACAGCTTGGGTAAGCACTTGCATGAAAGTTACAGGGATGTAACTTTAATTCTTAGTAGGGGAGAATGTGATACCTGATCTTTGTGGTGTATTGAAGTTAAGTTTGAGTCTCTTTAGTTCCCTATTGGTCAAGTCTAAGTTATTCCTTGTTGCCTTATGGTTATGCTTCGGGGACGAAGCATCTTTTAAGGGGGTAAGATTGTAATACCCGGTATTTTCCTGTGGTTATGCTTCGGGGACGAAGCATCTTTAAGGAGGGTAGATTGTGATACCCCGGTTATTTGAGTATAGAGAAATACCTGAGCGTGGCGGTAACACTCTCCTTTTCTTTTAGTTTTATTTTCGCTTCCGCAGTTGTATTTGCTTTCAATAAAAAAAGAATAAAAGACATTTTTGATCCTAGACTTATAGTGGCTTAGACAATTTTAGTCCTTTATAAAAAATTTTGCCATTTTTTGGACAGACTTATTGTGACGAGGACAATGTTAGTCCTCCGTCTATTATGTGGTTAGTTGATGGTTTAAATAAGGGGTATTTGTGTCAATTGAGTTAAAGAGATATAAAGTGCTTCCCAACGAAGTAACAGGGCAAAACGTGAGCTCTGGAGATATGCATAATGAGTCAATAGAGTCTTTGGAGATTGCAAGGCCTCTAGAAACTTGGGATACCGAAGAAAGGAAAGAAAACAGTCACAACTGTTCGAGTATTCGAGTAATGACAAAGATGAAATGACCAACTTATCAGGATAAATTCTGTCACCTAATATCGAGCAAATCCCTATGGTTTTGTAACGTTAGATTGATTATTACTGCACACAGGAGAAGCGTTTTAAATTTCCTTACTGGAGGCATGAGGGAGATCATAGATTGGCTGATGATATTTCGCTCACAAAGACACCAAACAACAATCTGTATTCTGTGCAAGAAGTAAAAGAACAAGCTAATAAGCAGCAGCAAATGATGGTGGCAGAGTGGAAGAACGAAGATGCATTGCAAGTGGGGAAGGTGAATATCAAGAAGAGGAAGACGAAGGAGAAGTTGATAACCGTGAAGAAGATAATGGTGATAATGATGGACCCGCAGGTTCAGTTGATCAGACGTGGAGCTACAATCAAGGCCGTGATTTGAGCGATGACTCTGATCAGACCACATCTGCATACTCCCAAAACAACGAACCATACCGGTCGTCCCAATTGTGAGTTGTTGATTGATGCTTGTTAGGCTACTTTGTAATTTCATCGGATCAGACATAATAACTTGCATTGACAGGAAATACAACTCATATGAACTAAAGACTCACATGGAGCAATTCCGTCGAGAGATGTTTGAAGTACAAAGATCAATAAAGAGTTGTGTGAACATGCAAATGAAACTACAGCGTTCCATCAAGCACGAAATCACAGCCGTGCTTGCTCAATCAGGTAATAACGAAGGGTGGGTGGGCATCAAATTCACCACTTTTTATCTGTGATTTGTAGAGAGGTCTGAAATAATACATTGAAATTTGGCAAGTGCAGGGCATAAGAGAATTGAGGCGATTTCTTCGAGTTATAAACAAGGCATGCAATGTTGTTTAGATGCGGGCATATATGCACCTGCTTCAACTGCGCTCTCCAATTGCAGTCAGGCGACGGGAAGTGTCCACTATGTCGAGCTCCCATCCTAGACGTTGTGCGTACACACACTCATTAACACAAGCAAAAAAGGGTTTGCATGCTTAAGATGATGAGAAAGATGAGGATGTATAATTCTGGAATAGGTTAATCTATTAATGTGCATATCGCATCAGATTGACTAATGAATGCCCACTCAGAAACTTATTACTGCGTGTGGTATTTAGGATTTGATAGAGATAGATATTTTCATCTCATTTGAAGGAGAATAAGCTGAATTGACACAAATACCCTTCATTTAAACGGTCAACTAACTACATGATAGACGGAGGACTAAAATTGTCCTCGTCACAATAAGTCTGTCCAAAAAATGGCAAAATTTTTTATAAAGAACTAAAATTGTCCAAGCCACTATAAGTCTAGGATCAAAAATGTCTTTTACTCATAAAAAAAATTGTATGTATTTTCGACAGTTTATGTAGTTTAAGAAATGGGGGTGTTACACAGGCAGGTAAGCGTGCAACTAACTAAGGTATTCAATACAATCAAATAGCAAGTAGTCAACAAAGCACACAATTCATCCTCCAACCTTATACCAAATTCCAACTGTATAACTCCCCCGTCCTTATATCAGTTCCAACCTATACCTCCAGGCCACCCTTATATCCCCACCCCTTATGCCTCCGGGTAACTACATGCCCCCACCGACGAACCCACCTTTCAACCACCAACATATCAAGATGGTGCCGCAGTGCCATTCAATGATCCGCACCTCTAGTGCCAATATCAAGGGGTTAGTGCATATAGCTCTAACATGACACCGCAGCACTTATTACCTGACCCCTGCCTAAAGCAAGCAAGTCTAAGGTGGGTGTGTGCCTTTAGCACAGTCACCGCTATGGCCTGTACCTTTAGTACAATGACCGGGCACAAGTGGTGCCAACCGCCAATAGTTTATTTTCCACCAATCACAATCTCATCATCATCATTAACATCATTATCAGTCACACTGGTCATTGCGTAATTACCCCAATACTCATTATCATCAATCAATCAACACATAAACAAGTAACAAGCAAGACACAGCAATAATGACACGTAATACACATAAAATCCTAGAATGATGCCTAAAACACCAAACAAGAGTCATACACGACAAACGGGGTACAATGGGACACGGGGAAACATCAAACGGGGGAAAACATCACAATACCTACCACATTTCCAGCGGGTGGGCGGTGGGTGGAGGACCACTCGCCGACCTCCCGCTGGCGATGGCTATAGTTTCCAGCGGGCAGTCGCCTGCTCGCTGGAAACCGGCAAGGGGCAGTGGGTACGTGGCGGGCACCCCTGCCCCCACCTACCCCCCACTGACTCGTACGTAATATTTCGGTCCCGGGATCTTTCGTGGAACTCGAAACCATGCCCAGACACATTCAAACACAAACGACAACACCACGTATTCAAGTAACAGAATTAAACCAAGAATTACAACAAATACGTTCAAACACAATTCCTAAACATGCTAGGACCTAACATCAATCATATAACTGTTCAGGAGCGTCCCGAACCACCAGAACATCAAGAACTCTATAAGCAAGACCTAAACACAAGTCCTAGGCTAGACTCAACACCCGATCATGCAAAATCCCACCCAAACATACCAAGAATATCAAAATACAAGATCGTTCATATAATAAATCATAGTATCAAGAACATCAATATTATCACATAAACATCTAGATTATCACATAAATACAATATAAACCTTAGGCAAAGCTCTATCAAGATTCAAACACAAAATCATATATCAAAGGAGCCAATGAATAAGATATAGCGAGGAAAATAGGTTTTGTTGAGACATGGGTTACCTCTTAGCCTTAATCAATATCATTGGCTACTAAGGTTCTTTCTCTAAGATCTTCTTCCCGTGGGTTCTCCTACGTTTGGTGGCAGGGGGGGGGGGGGGGGGGGTTCCTGGGAATATCTTGTGTGGTAGAATTAACTGTGGTAGCGTTTCTAAATGCTTCCTAAGTTCCTATATATAGATTTAGGAGTCCCAACTAGGGTCTGAATAGTAAGGATCCACTTATCCTATTTCTTATAGAATTAAGGATTAGGTTTCAGGATAAGGGTCCATGTTCCATGGTGGGCCACATCAATTAATTTAGGGGAAATCCTAACTAATTTAAATCTTTTCTAATTATTATTAACGAAATCAATTAGATAATTACTCCGGGATTAAAGGCCGTATCATGGGGTGTTACACAAGACAACTTCGCAGAGTTGATGGCGCAAGCCTTCGATGCATACGTACGAAAAAGAGGACCGATTCTTGCGGGAGACAAGATCTCTCAGCGTTTTGGGCGTTCAGAGTGGCAAACACAAGGGTGCCCACATGCTGCCCGTTTGGTGCATTCACGGCTGGGCCTCGCGGCTCACGCTCGGTCGGTGCTGGACCGGCTGGGGGGTCAAACCAGGCAACGCTCCCCCCCCCCCCCCACTCAGTCTCGGGGAAGAGAGCGGCCTGAGAGGGAACTGCCCCGAGCCGTCATTCAAAGGAGGATAGCCGCCCGGCGCATGCGAGAGGTCATCGAAGGTACAGGAGAGTCACTCCTGATCCCGGAACTGCCCAACTTGGAGATGGCCGACTTGGCCGCCGCGGTTCAAGAGCTCCGACGCAAGGTTGAGGAAAAAGAAAGGCCGCCGACGGACAATCTGTTAACTGCCTCCCCCTTTTCGGTAGAAGTGCAGGCTTATAGGGCACCGGTGGGGTTTTAAGCTGCCCGATCATCCCACCTACGATGGGACGGGTGACCCACGAGACCATGTTATTAGTTTTCAGGCCAAGATGCAGGTGATTGGAGCAGACGCTCGAATGATTTACCGAGCGTTCTTGTAACACCCCCGATTTTACCAAAGTTTAAAAGCTTAATTTAAGGGAAAAAGAAGCTAACATCCATTCAGATAAAGCGGAAGCAAAGTTTAAGTACGGAGGTGCTATGCCACACCGTACATAGGTGCACAGGCTAAGTCTAAACCAAAACAACAAAGTCATTGGAAATAAGGCACACAGGCCATAAATCTAAACAAGGGAAAACATAAAGAGCTACACTATCTAACGGTCCACTAGCGCGCTCTCCAAAAGCTACTCAAAACCTGTAAAAACATAGAGATAATACCCGTCATCGAAAGATGCTGGTAACCCACCATACGCGTTAAGTATATAACACATAGATATCATAAAACCATTTGAGACTGAGGAATACATTATATATCATTTTAAAACCAAGAGAGGGAACATCAAGAGACTCAACATAACACTCTCAACAAAGACCAACCATCAACAACAATCAACAAGCCAATAAGGACAACAAGTAACATACTCAACACTAGACGCAACCTACCATACTCAATGTAGAGTTCTCGATAGACATGCTCATAAGCAATGAATACAACAAATCACACAATGACAAGTTTCACGTTCCAACCTTATGCCCTGTTCCAACCTTATGGCTACCCCTGGCCTTATATCAGTTCCAACCATTACCTCCTAGTGCCACCCTGTACTTCTGAGTCCAACCTTATTTTGCCTGGGACCGTCGTCCCCCACCAATCTCATAGTATTACCACCGATCTCTCAGTACATGAGGATACCATTAAATAGCACAATATTACCACCGATCTCGTGAGCAAAGCTCAAATAATATTACCACCAATCTCATTCATAGTTACACATAGTCATTATCAAGAGGATTGACGCTCATCAATAGTCGCCGCCGCATCAGCCACCACCTGTCGCCGTCGCCAGCCGCTCTCGCCGCAGCTCCACCGGAAAGAAGGCCGAGAAAGGGAGAAAAGAAAAGAAGGACAAAAAAAGGAGAGTTTAGATTTCTTTTTCTACCTTGGAATTCTTACGCCATGCCTAGGAGGTCAAGCACCATAAAGAGGGTGGAATGGGTGGATGCCCATTACTCGGAAGGTTCCTGTCACGACATCACTGTCCCCAACCCGAGCTCCGCTCTTCGCGAGAATCTTTCCTTGAGACGGTTCATCCTTCGAATCCCAAACTACCATATTCCCAACAGGTCTTCGTCTCTGTGGTGGTGGCGCTGCAACCTTGCTGGGGCTAACCTGAGTGGAAACACCACTCCTAACCCAACGCTCTACTACACTGGTGGTGCTAGGAACATTCGTCACCCTTGGTTTCTTAAGCACTGCACTGGCAATGTCTTCGCTTCTTTTGCTACTTTGTCTCACTCCTAGCTGTTGATCTTGTTGTACTCTGGAGAGATTAGTTGCACGGTCGTAAGCTTCACTGAGCAATCTTGGTTTACTCACTGTTAGGGTTTTCCCCGCCTCATAGTTAAGCCATGCTACAAACTTTTCCACCTTAGCAGCCTTGGTGGGAACTAACACGCGCGCGAACTAGGATAACTCAAGGAAGCGCTTGTGACACTCCACTACGGACAGAGTCCCTTGCTTCAAGTGGACTAACTCCTCGTACATAGTCGCCCTTACACGAGATTGATAGAACCTTTCCCTGAGCTTATCTTTCAACGTTGTCCAGTCGAATCCCGATTCCTCAAGACATGCCGGAGCTTCATGAACCGACCATAGGTCCGCCTCGTGACTGAAGTAAAACGTCGCTAGCTCCACGCGACGGTCTTCAGGGCATCCCACCACGACGAAGATTTTATCCAAGGAACGGATCCACTCTTCTAGGAGGACGGGGTCTTCTTCCTCGGCTAAAATGGGAGGTCGGTGGCTCGAAACTTGTCGGCCAACATCGCAGTTTCCAACTGGTGGTGGCGGAGGGTTGTTGTTGTTATGCAGGAGGGCATTACTCAGTTTCTGCATAGTCTGGGTGAGGTGCTAGAGGTTCTGGGCTAGCTGTTCATTTGTGGGCGTATCCGGAGTCTGAGCACGATAGCGAGGAGGTGTCATCACAAGGTCCTACAGAAACAACACGGTTACGGCAAGGAAACGAAGAGACTTGCACCCTTACCTGATGCTTAAAGCAAGAGAACTAAAGCTAAGCAAGAACAAGTAAAGTAAACACACAAGCAATAAGGAAACTCACATCTCACCGCGCGTCCTAAGAGTCTTAAGTCCTCCTAAACACTTAGTCACTTAGAGGTCAACTTAGAGTCTTAATTCCAACTTAACTTCTTAAAGTTCACTTCTAACTTCCAAGGTTCAAACTTAGACTCTGATACCAACCCTGATTTTACCAAAATTTAAAAGCTTAATTTAAGGGAAAAACAAGCTAACATCCATTCAGATAAAGCGGAAGCAAAGTCTAAGTACGGAGGTGTTATGCCACACCTATCTCAAAGATAGGTGCACAAGCTAAGTCTAAACCAAAACCTCAACAACAATGTCATAGGAAATAAGGCACATAGGCTATAAGTCTAAACAAGTGAAAACATAAAAAGCTACACTATCTAAAGTTCCACAAGCGCGCTCTCCAAAAGATACTCAAAACCTGTAAAAACATAGCGATAACACCCATCCACGAAAGATGTTGGTAACCCACCAATACGCATTAAGTATATAACATATAGATATCATAAAACCATTTGAGACAGAGGAATACAGTATATATCATTTTAAAACCAAGAGAGGGAACATGAAGAGACTCAACATAACACTCTCAACAAAGACCAACCATCAACAACAATCAACAAGCCAATAAGGACAATAAGCAACATACTCAACACTAGACGCAACCTACCATACTCAAGGTAGAGTTCCCGATAGACATGTTCATGAGCAATGAATACAACAAATCACACAATGACAAGTTCCAGGTTCTAACCTTATGGCTACCCTAGCTTTATTTCAGTTCCAACCATTACCTCCCAGTATCACCCTGTGCTTCTGAGTCCAACCTTATTCCGTCTTGGACCGTTGTCCCCCACTAATCTTTACCACCAATCTCATAGTATTACCACCGATCTCTCAGTACACGAGGGTACCATTAAATAACACAATATTACCATCGATCTCGTGAGCAAAGCTCAAATAATATTACTACCAATCTCATTCATAGTTACACATAGTCATTATCAAGAGGATTGAGGTGCATCAATAGCCCAATCAAGTATCAACAATGGTACACAAGATGTACAAGTTCACATCATAGAATTCAATCAAGAAGTTTCAATGAAAGACATGAAACGATACTCAATCCTGACAATGGACTTCAATCCAATATCAACATGATTGGCAACACAAGTTGCCAATCCTCAATAGGAATGGACAAACAACACGTACTAGCATCAACAACATCATTTCTAGCTTGCTCATCAAACGGGTAAACCAAAACAGTTCCAACGAACCTCAAATACTCACATTAATACAACGAATCAAAAAGTTGGACCATAAGCACGATTCAAGAAACCAAATCCTAACATAGATACTTAGGACATCGTTTTAGACATACGAAACATCAAGGAGATACACAAAAGCTCAACAATTCAACAAACGGAGGCCAATACATCACATACCAAAGGGTAAAACCACGGGGAAACAACCGCTCGTCACACCCCATACGTGTACCCCGCGGGTGGGTACCTACCTGCAGTTCTGCCCGCCGTGTACACCTCTCCACCCACGGGTGGAGCGACGGGTGGACAACCGCCCCCCATTCCGCCCACGGGGAACATCCCTGTACACCAAAATTCCCTTCGGGGAAATTCATCAACAAAGCCATGTCCAAGTCCAAATACCCCAAATCTCACATACAACAAGCAAATGACTTGAACACAAGAATAGCTCAAAGGATAGCATTTACGAATCCTAGATACAAGCTCTAACATGCATAAACACAAGATTATGCATTAAATCTCACATTAACACTAATAATCATCAATAGAAGTCAAGAATCATCAATAGCAAGTAGAAAATAGGTTTTGTATAGCATGAGTTTCCTTTGTAGACCAAAAGGCTTCTTTCTTTACCCTCCTAAGCTTCTCCTTGAAGCTCCTCTTCAACCACATCTTCTTACACAACCAAAACCACAAGGAAAACACTAATCTTAGACAAAGACTAGGTAAAGCTAATTAAAAACACCAACTAATCCTAGATATTACCCTTCCTTAAGCTTGGGAGATGGAAAGGTGGAATCTTGGAATGATCCCTTGCAAAGATGGAAGAGATTCTTCTTAGCTTGGAGAATAAGCTAAGTTTTTCTTAAAGAGAAGGTAGAGAAAAGGTTTTCTTGCCAAAGTGGGGAAATGAGGTCTAGGCTTGATAGGGTAAGGCTTCAAGGCCAAGCAAATGTGAAAAGGCTATAATGCCCTTACTTTCCCTAGAAAAACTTAGGAAGACCCCAAAGAGTTAGATACAACCATCAAATCTAAAGGTCCCCCTTTTTGACTTAAATCAATTGACCAAAGAGTTAGTCAATTTAAGTCCTCCGACTATCAATTTGGGAAATTGATAAGAAGTCCACAAGGATGACTTAGGATTAATTATCCAATTAATCCTATTTAAAGGATAGGATTTTCGGGGTGTCACAGTTCTTCCCTACATTGATTGGACCCGCCCAACGGTGGTTCCTCATGCTGCCCGCGGGATCGATTGGTAGCTTCGAGGAGCTGGCCTGTCAGGCATGAAACCTAAGAAGTTCATGTCAGACTTATCCCGGGTACATCTAGATGAAAGAGAGAGCCTGCGCAAATACATTGCGCAATGGAAAAAGGAAGCTTAGTCGGTAGATGGCCTGGACGACCAGACAGCTCTGACATTTTTCATCGAATCCTTGAGGGTAGACGGATACTACAGCAAGCTACGGGATGAAAATCCTAAGACATATGTTGAGACTATTCAGAGAGTGATGCAGCTGGCTGAAACAGAAGAAGCGGTTAGACAGAAGCAGCGACAAGAGGGATCCTTCTACAAGCGCCCCCGGGCACTTAGTCCCCACGAGGGACAAGTGGAAGACACGGGAAATGTTCGTGTGAGAGCTCGCCGGGTGTAAGACCGGTTGGGAGCTCTTGCCTTTCGACCGACGTCACAGCCCATCCACGAAGTTCACCCCCAGCTGCTTCCTCCTACGCCCATCCGGCCGGACGATAAGCCGGAGGTGGTCGGCACAACCGCCGCACGCTATTGTAGGTATCATCGCGTGTATACTCACACCACGGAGGAGTGCGAAGGTCTGAAGGAGGAGATCGGGCGCTCGTAAAGTGTGGTCGGCCACTATCCCCAAATCAGTGGCGTCGGCCGAGTCCGCCTTGGAAAAAATAGGCTCCTGCCCGGGTCACCCGAGAGCCACGGATAAAGGAAACCAGCCTGTGCTGGAGGAGGACGCCGATCAAAATTAGAAACATAAACCAGCGATCAACATTAAACCAGCGATCAACATGATAGTAGGCGGTCACGAAGGTTATGACTCGGCGAGAGCTCGAAAGGCTCGAGCACAACAGTTGTACGTAGGAGCGATAGCCTTCCAAGAGTCGGACTGGAAAAAAGCCTGCAGAGAACAGATTATTTTCACGGATGACAATTTACCACGGGGTCCCACTCTTCATCGGGACGCCTTGGTGATAGCTATGGACGTCCAGGGGTCGGTCATCCGCCGAGTACTGGTGGACATGGGTAGCAGCGTCAACGTGCTATAATTGGCAGCTTTCCAGAAGTTGGGAGTACCCAGGGAACAGTTGCGGCCAGTCAAGACCCCTTTAGATGGCATCACAAGCGATACTATTGAGGCCGAGGGGTGCACCTTCCTTACGGTAGAATTGGGAACCTTACCCCTGGTCAGAACGATGAAGATGGAATTCGTGGTGGTCGCTTTGGCGTGCGCGCACAACGCTGTACTTGGCCAACCCGGGCTTGAAGACTTGGGCACCCTAATCTCTATCGAGCACCTATGTATGAAATTTTGTATGCCGACCAGCATAGGGATGGCGCGATGCGACCAGAAGATGGCCAGTACTTGTTATTTGCAAGCTTGCCAGAAGATGGGACAAGGTTTCGACCGGGTGAATACCATCGCCCACCAGACGATTGAGCCGCCGATAGAGCGCCCGACCCCGGCGGTCGAGTTAGAGGAAATCATTTTGGAGCCCGATCAACCAGAAATGACACTACGGGTAGGGGTAGGCTTGCCCGCATCAGAAAAGATGGCAGTCATTGAGGTGCTGAGAAGCTATAGGGAGATATTTGCCTGGGGACCTGAAGACATGCGGGGCGTCGACTGGGCAGTGATAATGCATCAGTTAGCGGTCGACCCTAGTTTGAGGCCTGTAGCTCAAAAGTGGAGATACCTGTCGAACGATCGCAGGGATTTCGTAAAAAAGGAAGTAGATACCTTGATAGCCGCAGGGCACATCCGTGAAGTCAAATACGCCGGATGGCTAGCCAACGTGGTGTTGGTGCCCAAGCAATCAGCATGGAAGATGTGCATGGATTACACGGATCTTAACAAGGCGTGCCCAAAGGTCCCTTTTCCCCTGCCACGAATCGATTAGCTAGTGGATGATACGACCGGGTGTGCTTTGCTCAGCTTTATGGACGCCTTCCAGAAATATCATCAAATATTCATGCATGAGGCGGACGAGGAGAAGACCACCTTCGTGACCCCGAATGGGATTTATTGCTATAAAGTCATGCCGTTCACCCTCAAGAACGCGAGAGCCACCTACACCAGGATGGTGAGCTGGCTATTCAAAGATCTGATCGAAAAGTCTATGGCGTCCATCGACGACATGTTAGTCATTTGTAAGGAGGACACGGATCATGCCAAGGACCTGGTGGATTGTTTCAATGTCATGAGGAAATACAACCTGCGGTTAAACCCCAAAAAGTACGTGTAACACCCTGAAATTTTGGAAACTTTTAAAGCTTACATAATAAAGGTGAATTCTCATTAAATCCCAAAATCAACATAAGAGTGCGGTGTGCTATGCCACATCTGAGTTGGAAAACTCAGATGCACAGGCTAAACTAACTAAACAACCTCAAAGCAATGTCAATACATAATCATGGCACGCAGGCCGAAAGGGAAACTAACTAATCTACGCTCCGGATCTCTAGCGCGCTCCGGTGTCTACTCATATGTGCCTGAAAGCCAAATATATCTGTTCAGCGAATGATGCTGGTAACCCACTCCAACGGGTTGAAATACAATATAGGTATATATATATATATATATATATATATATACGAAAACCATTTTTAAGCAGGAAGGGATATACTTAGGGGACTCTAGCTTTAAAATTAGGGATAGACTCGGCAAGTAGGGATAAGAATATTCAACCATGATAGACAGTTATATAGAGACAATCATCATAAAGAACATGTATCTACGGTCACAGTTTACTTTCAAATCATCCACATCGTCATTCAATCATCATTCAAATCACACAAGCACACCTTGGTGGCGCCACGGGACCAATCACATGCCCCGAACATGAGGGTTAGTGCATATAGCACTAACATGGCCCCGCAGAACCCTACCTCATACTGCAGCATGAAGGGGTTGATCAGAACCAACCGTACAAACCACCGATAGCTCGACGGCGGATCACAGCCCTACACACCGCTGACACGCTCAGTCGGTGGACTGCGATCCTCTTATGGGGACTACGACCATACACACTGTTGATGAGCACAGTCGGTGGATCGTAGCGAATCAAACCCTACACACCGCTGAGGGGCTCAGTCGGTGGGCGAAGATCCTCGGAGACTACAACCCTACACACCGCTGGCCCTTCACTCAGTAGATCGTAGCCGACCATAGCCCTACACACCGCCTGATCACTCATTCAGTGGGCTATGGCCTTCCTCAGGCTAGTGGCCCTACACACCGCTGGCGCGTCCAGTCGGTGGACCATCCGCACACGAGGTCCGCGGGCTGTAGCCCAAGAAGTGAATCACTGACCGCAGCCAGGAAAATGAACCGTAGCTCCTAAACAACCAATTTGACCGCAGCCAACTTCTGAACCGCAGCTCAGGAACAACCAATTTGACCGCAGCCAACTTCTGAACCGCAGCTCATGAACAACCAATTTGATCGCAACCAAATTGGGGAATCATGCATCACATAACACATTGTAGCACATAATAGCACATTGGGAAGGGGTAGACGTATAAATAAACTTACGTGTGATCATTCACATACTAAGAGTAGTCCTAAAGGGTTCATGCATTCTTCTCTTAGGCCAACGGGTTACAGATTCACTAGCATGCAATTCCGAAGACTCTTTTATCCTACGAATGGCACCCAAAACATCAAACTAAACTCAAGCACGACAAACGGGGTCCGTTGGGACACCACGGGGAATGGGGAACATCAAACGGGAAGCCAAGGACCCGGGGTGGGTAACAGACCCCCCCACCCACCGGCTGCCCGCCGGCGATGATCTTCCGGGCAGCGGGTGGCCGGCGGTAAGGTGTCTGCCCGCCGGCTGCCCGCTGCCTGGCGGTGATTCTCGGGCAGCGGGTAGGTGGCGGGTACCCCTACCCCCACCTACCCCCCACTGACTCTTTCATCAAATATGCATCCCGGGATCCTTTGTGAAACCCGAAACCATGCTTAGACACTTTTAAACGTAAATAATGACACCACGTAGGCAATCAATGGATCAAAAGCAAGAGTCATATCGAACACATCCTAACATGACTTCTAAACATAAATAACGCCCGAACATGCGAATTCCCGCCCAAGTATAAATCAAGAACACCACAATACAAATTCCCAACCCAACCAAGGGCTCTAATCCCATCCAAATTATCAAAATCATATTTTATCTTTATCATCAAGAATCATCAAGATTCATCAAGAATCATCACACAAATATCAAGAACCTCCTTTTAATATCAAGATCATCAAGATCACACATAAAATCATCACATCAATAACAAGATCATATCACGATTATCATAAAGGAATTCATCAAGACACAAGCATATAGAGGGAGCCAAAGAAGGAGAATATGGCAAGGAAAATAGGTTTTGTTGAGACATGGGTTACCTCTTAGCCTTAATTAAATTCCTTGGCTATGAAGGGTCTTTCTTTAAGATCTCTTCTTTCTTGATTTCTCCTATGGGAATTCTTGGGAATTATTGTGTGGTGAAAGTTATTGTGGTGTGAGTTCTAGGTGCCTCCTATGTCCCTATTTATATATCTAAGAGTCCCAATTAGGGTCTAAATGGTATGGGCTTGCTAATTCTATTCCTTATAGGACTAAGGGGTTGGTTTTAGGGATAAGGGTCCATGGACTATGGTGGACCCTTCTTAGTTAATTAATGGATTTTAATTCCCTTTTTAGGGTGAGTAATTAATTAATTAATTTGGTTTTAGGGGTCGTAACACGGGGTGTTATAGTGCGCGTTCGCGGTCAGAGGGGGAAAGTTCTTAGGTTACATGGTTACTCGGTGAAGAATCGAGCCCAATCCTGAGAAGGTACAGGCTATCTTGGACATGCAGCCCCTCGATAACCTCAACGAAATACAACCCTGACTAGACAGATGGCCACCTTTAGCCGATTCCTTCGGACGATTATTGAAATGGGCCATGGAGCTCACTCAGTACGACATCGAATACGCTCCTCGGCCATCCATTAAGGCCCAGGCTCTGGCCGATTTCATAGTAGAGTGCACCGCGCACCCAGATGACAGACTACTTATTGAGGGGCCGAAGGAGGCCGACTGGTGGGAAATAAACACTGATGGGGCGGCCGGTGCAGGGCACTGCGGCGGTGGCTTGATGATCACGACGCCCGAAGGCTTTCATTTGTACTACACACAGTGGTACATGTTCAGTGTAACACCCCACTTTTCTTAACTCTAATTCACATTAATAACTTAAAAAACATCCCAAAAAGGGTGTCACCGCCACAGTCACCCCACACGGTGACTACACAAGCTAAGAAAGGTACTGTCTAGAGTCAAGCTCAACCAAAAACTACAAAGTATCTAAACATCAGAGTTTTAAACAACCACAACTAGAACAAAGCCTAATCTAGCGTCTAACATCTCAAAGCTAAGCGCTAATCTATCTTGAGCGCGCTCAAACACTTGGCCCACCTGAAAGGGGTTAACAAAACAAGCAAATAGAAAACAATCCGTTAGCTCGAATGCTATGTATAACGCCACTCCACCATGTAAAGTACTATAGATATACTTTTGGAAAACATTTTGCATTCTGATGCGGAACAGGATTTGAGAAAATAATAGAACAATGGTCACATGTATGAAGTCTAAGGGACATGGAGTTTGGTGGCTACTTTTTATGGGAAATTTGAATTAGCTTTAAATATTATTAGTAATTCCAATTCTCATTATGTTTATTTTATAGTTCCTATGCATGTTTTTAATATTTACAACTCTTCACTTTTTCTTAATTGTCTATTTAAACAGACTTTTGTATTGAGAAGTTCAAGTTTGAATTTAATTGAAAGTCTTTGAGTTTGAGTCGTATTGCTTGTGTTCTTCCTGTTCTCCTTGTTCTACATTAGTTGGTATTCAGAGCCTCAAGTTCCTAGGCGACAACCGAGATAGCGGCACTACCCTCTCCACTTGTCTCGACCCAAGAAGGCACAAGGCGGTATCAACAACAAGGGTAACAACCCATCCAACGGCGGTGACCGTGGAGTGCATTCCTTTTGGGCAGATTTTCTAAGGCAAGAAGAAAATGTAAATCGTGAGCTACTCGATATACGCAATCTTCTTGTTGATATTAGTCTTCGTATAAATGCTAATGGAGCTCCTCAAGCTACCAACCAAGAACAAGACCCACTTGTAAATCATGCAAACCGATTTCCTCTTCGGCAACGTCGGCAGGCAAATCCATCACTTCAAAATAGTAATAGTGATGATTCTGAGAATGAAACTGTAACACCCCCCCCCCCCCCCCCTTTCTTAAACTTAATAAACAGACTAAACCTTTAAAGATAATCTAAAGCAGCGGAATAAACTTTACTAAGCATCTTAAAAGAGGTTTCACTGCCACAATCACCATTCACGGTTATTGCACAGGCTAAAGGTAAATCAAACTAAACATTAAAGTCTACTAACATCCATCAATCTAGGGGTTGAGACCCTGGTGTCCAGCACCACCAAAACTTGGATAGTCAACTACAAATCTCAAAAAGTAATAATCAACAAGAGTTTAGACTACAACTAGCTATCTATACTAATCTAGTCTAACTCATACTCTCTCATTAACTGGGTCCACCTGAAAGGGGTTAACAAACAACAAGTAGAAAACAAACCCGTTAGCACGAGGCTAAGTATAACGACACTCAACCCTGTAAAGTACTACAATATATACTTTTGGAAAACAGTTTTCTCATAAAATAAATCAAGTATTCTCAAACACTTAAGCAACATATTAACATGCTCATCAATGTTTCTATATACTTGCAACCTAATTATTCAGATAGGCATGCTTTCACAAATATTTAACTTATCAACAAATTCGTAACATCATATATCTCAGTAAGCAATCTCATGTTAACACATAACTCAATAAGCGATCGTGTGCTATCATATAATCTCAAATCAATCTCATGCTATCATATACTCATCATGCAATCTCATGCAATCATAAAATCTCTAAGCAATCTCATGCCATCATACACTCAATATGCAATCTAGTGCAATCATATAATCTCTAAGCAATCTCATGTTGTCAACTACTAATCATGCAATCTCGTGCAAGCATATAACTCATAAGCAATCTCATGCTATCAACTACTACTCATGCAATCTCGTGCAAGTATATAACTCATAAACAATCTCATGCTCAATATGCAATCTCGTGCACTTAATTTAATCATGCCATAAAATAAACATGATGCTTTAGTATAAGTATAGATAGATATACATATACGCTCATTTGTAAAGAGAAAACTTTTTCTGTGGAGGTTTCTTAGAGCCACAATGACTCGCTTTGCTCTTCTTTTCCTAGAGTCTCAATGACTCGCTTTCTTTAGAGTCACAGTGACTCGGTTTCTTAGAGTCGTAATTACTCGCTTTCTTTACTCGTGGGCGAGGTAGGAACTCCACCGTAGCGTGAATGGACCTATCCGGGCTAGGCGTCTAGCCGGCCTAATACTCATCTTGCCCACAGAACCACTCTCTTGGTTCTATTTCTCAAACTCTGTGGAATCAAGTATCGAACTATCAGTGTGCACACCCCCTGACCAGGATTCCAAGCCTGGCGGGCAGTTTCCAACCTAGTAACTCAGGAATATCGACCTCGTTACTTCATATCAGATCGCAATGTCCGTTTCATTCTGAACTTTCTTTCTTTCTCTTTTCTTCCGAGAGGACAAAGTCCTAACGGGCCTCCAAAACCGCAGATTACTCACACTAGATACATATAGATATATCTCGTGCAATTCAAACCATGCAATACCTTACTTATGCATATAACTTCTCAACAAATTCGCAATACAACAAGATAATGACTTCCCGAAATAGATATGAGTTTTTAGGAAATAATACTTAGGCTCACGTTGGCCACTTATGCACTTTTAAAACATGCTATGCTAAAACATGCACTTCACTGTACAATATACTTTCAAACTTCCTTCACTGTGAATTTTCAACAATTATCTAAACATGCTTGTAAATCATAACTTAGCAAATCTTTTTTGAAAAATACTTAGCAAGTATTCAACATGCACTTGAACTCAAAATACTCAACGTAATCTCATTTATTGTAATCTAGCATTCAAGGAAAACATGCTCTGTGCACCAAATGTTCTTCTTCTACCTGTAAAAATTATTTCAAACAATCCAACATTTCCAAAACCTCAACAACACATCATATATCAAAAATAGATCACTTAATAGCTCAAACACCTCAATAATCTAGCATTTCTACTCATTTCTACCACAAAATAGACTTCACATAGTCTAAGAAAATAGCTTTGGGAGTCCATGGGTTATACCTTTGCAAATTTCTTCTCTTGGCTGGGATTCCAACTTCTTTCCAAGCTAGCTACACCCTCCTTCACCTCCTAAACATTTCAAACAAACCATACAACAACTTACTACTAAGTTCTCAGAGAAAGAAGCTAGAAGGAATAAGATTAGAAGGGAGAAAGATGAATGTATGGAAAAGGATTGTGGAAACCTTACTGTGATTCTTCTTTGTTTTGCAGAGCTCAAGGTTGGGAAGCCAAGAATGGAATCATGAGAGGATGAAAGAGTCTACTATTCTTTTTATATGGGTTCAAAACCCTAGGAGTATCTCCCATGATTGGTGGATGGCAAAAGGGTAAAATGACTTGGCTAAAAGATGGAATCAGACAATGGTTTTTGGATGGCTTGTGGTCCACCATGCTTCATGAACCAAGGCTAGAATTGATATTTAAAGTAGTTTGGGGCTGAAAAGGAATTTCCCCAAAAATATTTTCTAGATAAACACTTAATTTAGGCTTCTTAGTTTTCTCCCGGTTTCACTCAGATAGGTTTCTCAGTTCAAAACATGGTACGCGAGGTACCCGAAAATTTAGGATTTTGGAATTAAAACTTCTCGGTGTTGAATTTGTTTAAGAAGTCACTTAAAATAATTTATTCAAACACCATTCTTGTCGCAAAAAATTTGTAGGAGTGAAAATTGGCTACTTTGAATTTCATTAGAACGGGATTTATAAAATAAAAATTTGGGGTTGCCACATAAACTCAATATCAAAATTTTCCCTTGCAAAGACAGTGCCATCCAAAGCATAATCTACCAACCTTTAATGGATATTTGGATTCAGAGGCCTTCTTGGATTGGTGTTCAGAAGTTGATAACTACCTAGGCATGTTTGAAGTTCCTGAAAATAAGCAAGCAAAATTTATTGCCAGTATGCTGCGTGGAAGAGCTCTAGCATGGTGGAAATGGAGGAAAATGAGAACACTTCTGATGGAACAGTTTTTGCCCAAGGATATTACCAGGTACATTTCTTCCAAAAATATCATAATGTTAGTAGATATGCAGAGGAAATATTATGGATGAGATCATGTGAAATTCCAGCATGCTACAAACAACTCCAAGAAACTCCCAAGCAACAGACTGCCATCAAGGTTCAAGAACAACCAATAATGTCAGTAGCTCCATTGTGGACACAAGGTAAATCTTTTAATATGAACCTTCAAGCTAAAAATCTGTTGACTAAAGTTACTCCACATAAACACTCCCTTCTTCCTACAAGAACACTTGTTGAGATTAAAAGCCAACCTACACATGGAATCAAGGCTATTTACTTTCATAAATCTCAACTTCCACCACTCACACAAGAGGCTGGGACTAAGAGATGTTTGAAGAGAAAAGAACCTGACTACTATTTGGATGAAGGTTGGGCTCGAAGGTTTATTAATCCTAGAGATGAAAATATCAAGGAGGGAGAAAATGATTGTGAAGACGAAATAGAGATTTCTAAAGAAAATGATGAGCATGCATTATGTCAAATTTATGAAGTCACTAAGAAATTAGTGATCATATACGATTTTACTACTTATCAGAAACAACCTACGCATGCTATTAACTTTATCTCGCCGTTGCAAAAGTATTATGGAGATCTAAAATATGAAAGGTGTGTTCTTGAAGCTCAAGATGAAGTTATAGCTAAACTTGATGCTACCAATGCAAGGTATAAAGCCCATGCTAACAAAAGGCAGCGTAAAAAAATATTTAGAATGGGTGAGAAGGTTATGGTCTTTATCCATAAGGATCATGTGTTTACGAAAACATTTCACAAATTGAGTTTGAGGAGATATGGGTATTATAAGGTTCGAAAAAAAAAAAGTTGAAGGCCCTCATAAGGACTTTATGTAACACCCCGTGGTACGGACTTTAATCCTGGATTAATTTTTTAATTAATTAAGTTAAAGAATAGTTAAAAAGGATTTAATCTGGCCAGGATCCCTTAATTAATTAATTTGGTCCACGAAGGACCGTGTACCGCTGTTTGTAATAAGGACTTTAAGTCTATTTGGAATAAAGAAAGTAGGTCTTTACTATTCAGATTCTAATTAGGAATCCTAGACCTATATACCTATTAGGAATAGAAAGTAGGTCTTTACTATTCAGACTCTGATTAGGATTCCTAACACTATAAATAAGGGACTAGAAAGCAATTAGAAGCCTTACCACCCATAGTTATATTACACGAAATAATTCCCAAAAGATTCCCCACCACCAGGCCTAGGGAGATCAATCGGATGGAAATCTTAGAGAAGAACCTTAATAGCCAAGGGAGGATTAATTAAGGCTAAGAGGCAACCCATGTCGTACAAAACCTATTTTCCTTGCTATATCTTATTTATTGGCTCCTTTGATAATCGTATGTGTAATTCTGTGATTGATTCTTGATAGAGCCTTTGCATAGAATTTATATTGTGCTTATTTGATAATCTTGATGTTCTTGATATTGTGATTGACTATATGTATGATCTCGTATTTTAATTATGTCTAGAGCCCTAGGGTTTATATCATGAATCTCGTTGTTATGATGTTCTTGATATATTTGGGTGGGTTTATGCATGATCGGGTGTTGAGTCTAGCCTTGGACTTGTATTTAGGACTTTGCATATAGATTTCTTGATGTTTTTATGGTTCCGGATGCTCCTGAACCGTTATGTGATTAATGTTGAGCCTTGGCATGTTTATGAATCGTGTTAGAACGTATTTGGTTTGATTCTTGATTTAATTCCGTTAACTGAATCCGTGGTGCTGTCGTTATGTGTTTGAATGTGTCTGGACATGGTTTCGGGTTCCACGAGTGATCTCGGGACCGAAAAGTTGCCTATGTATCAGTGGGGGGGTAAGTGGGGGGATGACCGCCCACCACCTACCCGCTGCCCGGCGAGCTCAATCCAGCGGGCAGCCGGCAGGCAGAGGCCTGCCCGCCGGCCACCCGCTGGAAAGGTAGCTGCCCGCCGTCGGGTGGTCATCCACCCGCCACCTACCTGCTGGAAGTTGGGTACGGGTGTGGTGTTTTCCCCCGTTTGATGTTTCTCCGTGTCCCGTTGTGTCCTGTTGTACCCCGTTTGTCGTGTATGAGTCCCGTTTGGTGTATTGAGTACCGTTCTAGGAAAGTATGTGTAATACGTGTAACACCCCCTAATTTCCTTGCAAGATTAAACCTTAAACATGCAGATAACTAACCAAAACATCAGACACAGCGGAAGACTAAACAATGATTATATAAACAGGAAATAAAAAGGGTGTTATGCCACACCCACCCAAAGGTGAACGCACAGGCTAAATATCTGCATAATCCACAAGCTAAATCCATACCACACAGGCCACAACAACTCAAAACAAAGGGATCTACACTAACAGGTTCTAGACCGTGCTCTCGTTTACACATCACCTGAAAGAAACACATAAAAGATGGGACGATGCCCGGTCAGGGAATAATGCTGGTTACCCACCAATACATGTGAAATATCATACATAGATAGGATATACATATGTATAGTAAAATCATTTGCGAAACGGAATATATATATATATATATATATATATATATATATATATATATATATATATATATATATATGTTCAAAACCAAGAGCAGAAGTCCACACAAAGCTCTATGCACTCACCACAAGCATTCGGGAATACATCCCAAGACCACAAGAAGTACAACCGATGAGATAAGGATCGCCGTTTCTATTCCCAACACAATAGTGATTACAGAACTGCAATCTAAATACAAAGCGTTAACTATTCCTATTAACTAGGAAAGCCTGAAATAACTAATCTAATATAAGACTAGTCAAAGCTAATATTACAAATAATGGAATAAATAATAACATCACTAACACACCCCCTCAAGCTCAAGAGTGGTGCAGCACAATGTTGAGCTTGTCACGTAGATCTGCAAAGCGGGGCCCTGGCAAAGGTTTTGTAAATATATCTGCAAGCTGATCCTTCGTCGAAACAAAATTAACAATCAAGTCTCCCGACGCCACCTTGTCCCGAACGAAGTGGAAGTCAATCTCTACATGCTTGGTCCTAGCGTGAAACACTGGGTTGGCGCAAAGGTAGGTAGCACCTAGATTATCGCACCAAAGCGTAGAGGGTTCTCCTGAGTGTAACCCAAGCTCACGAAGCAGAGAGACGACCCAGGTAACTTCTGCAGATACATCGGCGAGGGCCTTATACTCAGCTTCAGTCGAGGAGCGGGCTACTGTGCGCTATTTCCGGGAGAGCCACGAGATCAGATTACCACCGAGAAACACACCATATCCACTGGTGCTCTTCCTGTCGATAGGACAACCGGCCCAGTCCGAGTCAGAAAACCCATGAATAGTGGACGAAGCGGAGGCGGAGAGGCGCAGACCATATGAGATAGTGCCTTTGATGTATCGTAGCACACGCTTCAGTAAACCCCAATGATCACTGGTAGGTGAGTGCATAAACTGACATAGGCAATTGACAGAGAAAGATAAGTCAAGACGGGTGATGGTCAGATACTGAAGCGCCCCCACTAAGCGACGGTACTGCGTCGGGTTGTCAAACAGTTCATCAGATGAAGTCACTGGCTGAGTAACGGCAGCAAGTGTGGCGAGTGGCTTGCAATCCGTCATGCCAGCACGGTTGAGAATGTCCCTCATATAACGTTGCTGCGTCAGTAAAAACCCCGAGCCATCTTTTAACGTCTCGATCCCGAGGAAAAAACTAGGAACTCCAAGGTCACGAATTTTGAACGTTGTTGACAGCCGTTGTAGTAAGCGTGAGATGAGCTCAGGGTCGTTGCCCATCATTATTATGTCGTCGACATAAACAAGTAAGTACACTCGTGACGTCCCAGTAGAGTAGTGAAATAGGGACACATCTGTTTTAGAGGATAAGAAGCCTGCAGAAAGTAAAAAGTCATGTAAACGCTTAAACCAAGCTCGGGGTGCTTGTTTAAGCCCGTATAGTGACCGTTGAAGATGACACACATGATCTGGATGTGTCGGATCTTCGTACCCCGGTGGCTGCTTCGTATAGACAGTTTCAGCTAGATGGTCGTTTAAAAAGGCATTATGGACGTCTAGCTGGCGCATAGTCCAGTCCCGTGAAACTGCAAGAGCAAATAATAAGCGAACAGTAGTCGGTTTGACTACAGGACTGAATGTGTCAAAGAAGTCTTCACCAGCCACCTGGTTAAACCCTTTAGCCACCAGCCATGCTTTATAACGCTCGACCGAGCCATTAGCATTTCGTTTGGTGCGGAACACCCACTTGCACCCTACCACATTCATGTGTGGCTCAGCCGGTACAAGTTTCCAGGTATCATTATGTATAAGAGCGTTAAACTCTTGATCCATAGCATCCCGCCACTGCGGATGTCCTACTGCCTGTGAGTAACAGGTTGGATCTATAGTTGCAGTCAAGGCCTGAAACTGTTCTTCAGTACCCTTCGTTTGATGCCGTAGGCGCATAACATGCGCTCGTTCTTGGCCTTGTTTGCGGGTTTTTCGAGTGCGTGCACGCGGTGGCTCAGTCTGAGCGTGAGCTGGTCCCTCTATTGCCAAGGGCGGTGGCTCTTGAGCTAGTGGTGTAGGGCTGTTTGCACTAACACTCACCGCTTCATTTAGCACCCCCTCATTCGGTGCGTACTCATGAGTTACAAGAGGCGCCACAGCCCACGGAGAAGCTGCACTGCTTGTTTTAGTGTGTTGAACTCCTGTTAAGTCTGAAAAGGGAAAAATAGACTCGTCAAAGCGCACATGGCGACATGTATAGATTTTTCCACTTGTTAGGTCCATGCATCTATAGCCCCTAAAGCTGGGTGGGTAACCTAAGAAGACACACGGTGCAGAGCGATACTCTATCTTGTGCCGATTGTAAGGCCGAAGATAGGGATAACACTTGCACCCAAAGACTCGAAGGAAAGTGTATGGGGGCGGAGTTTTGTGTAGGCGTGAATATGGGCTATCAAACTGTAACACGGGTGTTGGTAGATAATTGATTAGGCAAGTAGCTGTTTCAAAAGCAAAGTCCCAATATTGCAAGGGAACTGAGCCTTCAGCTAATAGCGCTAAGCCGGTTTCAACAACGTGCCGGTTTTTGCGCTCAACTTTACCGTTTTGCTCGTGCGTATACGCACATGACTGACGGTGAATTATTCCTAGTTGGGTGAAAACGTTATGTAATTTACGATATTCCCCTCCTAGGTCCGATTGAATAGACTTGATAGAACGCCCGAATTGGCGCCCTACCATGACACGAAACGACTCGAATATTTTATATATGTCTGATTTTACCCGTAAGGGATAAAACCAGCAGAAATATGAGTAATCATCTACAAATAACACGAAATATCTAAAGCCACTAGTAGAGATTACAGGGGACGGACCCCAAATGTCTGTAAATAGCAAATCTAACACATTTTCACTACAGTGATTGAATCTATCTAGTGAAAATCTAGAAGCCTTGCCAAGGTGACACGAGGAACACGACCCCAACGACTGAGTTTTATTTGACGCAACCGGACACGACTTTAGGACGCGATTTTGCACATGGCCATTTGGATGTCCCAAGCGACGATGCCAAACCGTGGGAGTTGCCCGGGCAGAAATGTACGCGAAATGGGATTGCGAAACTGGGAGCTTGTACAAGCCACCTGACGTGAGACCTTTAAGCAGAACCGCCTTGGTGATTGTATCCTTCACAATAAAACAATTCTTGTGAAATTCAACAAAAACATTATTTTCATTCGTAAGGCGATAAACAGACAATAAAGGTACAGATAATTTCGGGACATGTAAGACATTTGACAAACGTAACACTTTTGACATAGATGGTATAGTAGCATGGCCTACGCGTGAAATTATCAAACCTGTCCCATTACCCACGCGGAGGACATCGCCCCCGGCATACTCTTCGGACTGCGACATCATGGATGCATCCGGGGTGGCATGGGCCGTTGCCCCGGTGTCCGGAAACCAGCTTGCTGCCGTGGAAGCCGCTGCTGTCTCGTCTCCGGAAACCACCATATTGGCCTGTGGTGCCGGCTGCGGCGCATAGCGCTTGTAACAATAGAGGGCAGTGTGCCCCTGTACACGGCAGATTTGGCAGCGCGGCGCCCCGCCACGGCCACCACGCCCGCGTCCTTATCCTCCCCGGCCTCTGTGCGAGGAGTTGCGGCCACCAGACCCGGAGCCACCTCGCCCACTTTCACCGCCGCCACGACGTCCCCGCCCGGCAAACATAGCAGCTGGAGCCGAAATCATTGCAGAGTCAGGGCTGGCCGGATAATCATCTGAATAAATAAATTCATGCGCTCGCAGGTAGTCGGCAATTTGCGAGATCGTGACTGGCGTTCCGGTTGCGGTAAGGGAGGATGCCATGGCGCGATATTCCGGGCGCAGACCGCGGAACACGAACAGATTCTATTCGTCTAGCGAGATGGGGCGTCCAGCATGTGCGAGATCCTCGACCAAGAGCTGGGCACGGCCTAAATACTCTGCTGCCGTGCTGTTTCCCTGTCGGAGGGAATGAAACTGCCCCAATAAACTAAGGCAGCGTGCGCGCGTTGAACTCCCAAGTGCCGCTCCGATTGACTCCCAAACGGCTCGGGATGTGGTTTTCCCAACCGCTAAATGCATGACCTCATCGGAGAGCGATGAGATCAACAGGGAGAGAAGGGCTTGGTCCTGCTTGACCCACGCCCGGTAGGCCGGAATCGGAGTCGGCGTAGCTGTGGTGGCGTCGGACGCGGACTCGCCAGTCGCCGGAGCAGCGGGGATGGTGGGCGGTGGGCATGGTGTCTCGCCGTCGACGTAGCCGAGGAGCTCCTGGCCACGGAGGAAGGGCACCAATTGCGTTCGCCAAAAGAGAAAATTGCGATACGTCAACTTAATAGATACAAAGTGATGTGCTCCAGCAGATTAACACCCGACATGCATAACACAAGAGAGAGTAAAGACACAACCATTGGCAACACATGCCTTTGTGACATCACACGTCACAAATAAAGAAATACACAACAACCGCTACACAAGCCTTCGTGACATCACACATCACGAATTGATATGCCTTCCTTATGCCCAGTTCCAACCTTATGGCTACCCCCAACCTTATATCTAGTTCCAACCTTTACCTCCAGGTCCCCTGTACACCAAGTCCAACCTTATTCCTCCGAGGACCATCGTCCCCTCTCCAACAGGTCTCCAAAAGAACCACCGATTTCATAGTACACGAGGGTACCGAACACACACGGCAACACATGCCACCCAAGAAATACGTGAACCTTACACAAAGGTCACAAACTCCATAATCGCGGCATGGCCACCACGAGGACCACTGTCGTACCTTGGTGACTAATGTCCCATACCATTAATCGTGCAATCCAGGTACAGCCACACACACCACACCACAATAGGAATCAATCAACGGATCACAACGAAGATATGAAACTATACTCAATCAAGGAATGGATCACAGTCCAACAACAACGATGATTAACACAAGTCATCATCAACAATAGGAAAGGACAAACAACACACACGCTAACATTTAAACACCGAACTACCATGCTTATCAAACGGGTAAACCATACATAGTTCCGAAGAACACACAAGACTCATCACGGTTCAACGAATCACAATGTTGAACACTTAGCACGATTCAAGACACCAAAACCTACATGGATTCCTACCATATAGTTCTAGACATACGAAACATCAAGAAGACGCTCAAATAGTTCCACAAAAGAACATCGGGAAGTCAAAAGACCAAATACCGAGTCAAAAGAATCACGGGGAACAAATCCCCGCACAACCAACATATGTACCCCGCGGGTGGGCCAACGGGTGAACCTCCACTCGTGGTTCCGCCCGCGGGTACCAATACCCACCGGCCATGTACCCCGCGAGTGGGGCGGCGGGTAAGCCACACTGCCCGCCGTTCCGCCCGCGGGTACACTCCTGTACACCAAAATAATCCGTTCGGGATTTTCAACACCAAGCTCAAATTCAAGTCCAAAACATGCCAAATCTCACCACATACAACAAAATGACTTGAATCAAAGGAATAGCCAAGCAATGGCACACATGAACCCTAATAACAAGCTCTAGATATGCATTTTCACAAGACAATGCAACAACACCCACATTTCATAGCAAAATCACATGTAGAATCCAATAAATCATCATATAGGTAAGCAAAATAGATTTTGTAGAGCATGGGTTACCTCTTGTAGACTTATCCTTCACTTACAACACTCCACAAGGCTCCCAACAAGGTTCCCTTTCCACACCCACTTCAAGAACACACCAAAACAACATAAAGATTTCACCTCTATTAAGTTCCCTATACTTGTTCTTTGTTTCCTACGCTTGCTCCAAAATTGTGATATCCTTGCATACTTTTACATGCTTTGTCACATATCATATTTTGATTATTAATGATTTACCTTGACATGCTATTGATTCTGTTTCTTAATAAATGCTGGACTTGGTTATTTGCTTAAGCATGAAAGTTGGGTTATTTTCCTAATTAATTCATTCATATATAAGCTAAGGACTTGCATATTATTGCTTAATTATTTGGTCAATATGCATTATTTGGATATTTGTTATTTGATGGAATACTTTGGAACTTGCAATTGACAACTTTATTTGACCGATAATTGCTCACTTTTCCTAATTGTGATTGTTCGATTATTTTGATAGTTAACTTACTTATAGCTTGATAAGTACTTGCATGAGTTTGCCTAAAAGTTGTGGGAACGTAGATTTATTCTTTAGGAGGGGAAGAATGTGATGTGTGATCCTTATGATGTCTTGAACTTTCGTTTAAGTCTTCCATGTTCCTTGTTGATATCATAATAATGTTATTCCTTGATGTTTACCACGTATTCATGTCCCTTTTGTTGTTCATGTGAGTGTGGAATTATTCGGACTGTGCATTCTTGGGACTTTTCCCGAAGTGATTCCTTCTTCATAGACACGTTCCAGTGGAACCCTGGCAGGAGGTCGACCTTCCACCACGTGCCCACTGTCACGTTCCAGTGGGACCCTGGCAGGCAGTCGATCGCCCACCGCGTGCCCACTGGTATGGTGTGTTGATTTCTTGACTTCTCGTTTTATTGATCTATTGTGCGCTTGTATGTCTTCATTGATGATTCCTTATGTGTTTAATATGTGAAATCTATACTTGAACATGAAGGTTGGATTATTTCCTAATTATATATATATATATATATATGTATATATATATATATATATATATATATATATATATATATATATATATATATATATATAATTAATAGATAAATGCATAGGTACGTAGGAGCATATATATGTACGGTACGTAGTAATCCTTGTCCCCTAACTCTATTACCTAATATCGTCATAAATCCTATTACATGATCGGCCCAATATTATACTCGATGTTCTAATATACGTATACATAGTGTACCAAGTTTTGACCCAAAAGACAATCTGAGAGAAACGGGGAGAAATCTGTGAAACCCAAACCAAGTGGTCACTTCAAAACTATTTTTTGGAAGAAATCCATCTTGACCCCCAAACTATTTTAAAACTATCCTTCTAGACTTTGGTCCATGTAGCATGGTGGACCACAAGCTTCCAATGCCTTGTCTGATACTCTTGATCATTAAGATAAGAGCCCCCTGAACAAACATTTATACATAAATAGGTATATCCCTACTATTCTAAACATATTCCCCTAAGCTTCTATTATATATATATATATATATATATATATATATATATATCTGTGTGTGTGTGTGTGTGTGTGTGTGTGTGTGTGTGTGTGTGTGTGACACCCCGTAAATCCAATCTCTAGTAAGGATTAATTAGAGAATTAATCCTAGTCTTCTTGTTAATTTATTCCTAAAATCTTGAAAATTCAATAGTCAGAGGACTAGAATTTGACTTGTCAACCAAGGTCAAAGGGTTATACCTTATGTTTGTTGGGTTGTTCCCTTGTCTCCTTATTCTTCCAACTTTAGTAAGGGCAAATGTGTCTTTCTACCTAAAGTTTGTGCTTCAAGCTAACCTAGCAACACCTCTTCATTTCATCCACCAACACTCTAAAAACAAAATCTCTACCTTCTCTCTAGGAATTTGGTAGCTTCTTCTCCAAGCCAAAAATTGGGCATCCTAAATCTTGCAAGTTGTCTTCCAAGATTCCTACTTTCCTAATCTTGAGCATAGGGGAGGGTAAGATCCTTGATCTCTTGGTGTTTTTAACATCCTTTTAGTTGTCTTTTTCTAAAAAATAGAATTTTGCTGTCTTTTGGTTTGTTTATGAAGTTGGTGTTGAAGAAAGGCTTTAGGAGAAGCTTTCTAAGGGTGAGAAAGTGAAGTTGTAGGCTACAAAGGTAACCCATGCTTTACAAAACCTATTTTCTTACTTATATGATGATTTCTTGGCTTCTACTTGTGATTCTTGTGTTGAAATGTGAGATTTGATGCAGTGTCTTGTGGTAATGCATGTTTAGAGCTTGTTCTTAGGGTTCTTGTATGCCATTGCTTGGCTATTTCTTGTGTTCAAGTCATATTGTTGTATTGTGTGAGATCTTGGGATTATTTGGTGTACAGGTTGGTACCCGCGAGCGGAATGGCGGGCAGAGCTCCACCCGCGGGGTACATGTGTTGTGGGCATTGGTACCCGCGGGCGGAACCACGGGCGGAGGTCCACCTGTGACACCCCGAAATCCAAATTCAATTAAGGGATTAATTGAGTAATTAATCCTATTTCAATTTGTAATTTAATTCCTTAAATTCCTGAAATTTAATAGTTGGAGACTAGTAATTGACCAGTCAACCCCAAAGTCAAAGTTGTACCTTGAGCTTTGTAAGGAGTTCCCTTGTTCATTACACTTCTTTATGTTAGTAAGGGTATTCTTGACCTTTCACTTGTTGTTGGTAATGTAACCTAACCTAGTAAGACCACTTTCATTCTCTCCTTACACTTTTCTAAAAATCTAGCTCCACCCTCTCTCTAAAAGGTGAGTAGCTTTTCTTCCAAGCCAAGTTGGAACCTTGCCAAAACTTCAAGAGTTGCTTCCAAGATTCAACCTTTCTAATATTTGGGCATCTAGGAGGGTAAGATCTAAGTTCATCTTGTGTTTTTGGTTTTATCTAAGGTGCCTTTTCTTAAAGATAGGATCTTTATGATCTTTTGGTGTATTCTTGAAGTGGGTTTGGAAGGTGAGCCTTGTGAGGAGCTTGTTGAGGTGTAAAGTGAAGTCTTTAGTCTACAAGAGGTAACCCATGCTCTACAAAACCTATTTTGCTTACCTATATGTGATTTGTTGGATTCTACATGTGTTTTGCTATGAAATGTGATTGTTGATGCATGATCTTGTGAAAATGCATATCTAGAGCTTGTGTTTAGGGTTCTTTTGTGCCATTGCTTGGCATTTCCTTTGATTCAAGTCATTTTGTTGTAGTGGGTGAGATTTGGCATGTTTTGGATTTGAATTTGAGTTGGAGATGAAAAATCTGCGAAGTTGGTTTTGTGGTACAGGACATGTACCCGCGGGCGGAACGGCGGGCGGGGCACCACCCGTCGCCCCACCCGCGGGTACAAGGCTTGTGGGAGAGTGTTCCCGCGGGCGGAACCACGGGCGGGGCACCATCCGTGGGCCCACCCGCGGGTACACAAGTGGTGTTGTTTGGGGATTTGTTCCCCGTGATTCTTTTGACACGGTATTTGGTCTTTTGACTTCCCGATGTTCTTTTGTGGAACTATTTGAGTGTCTTCTTGATGTTTCGTATGTCTAGAACTATATGGTAGGAATCCATGTAGGTTTTGGTCTCGTGAATCGTGCTAAGTGTTCAACTTTGTGTTTCGTTGAACCGTGATGAGTCTTGTGTGTTCTTCGGAACTACGTTTGGTTTACCCGTTTGATAAGCATGCTAGTTCGGTGTTTGAATGCTAGCGTGTGTGTTGTTTGTACTTTCCTATTGGTTGATGATAACTTGTGTTGTTCATAATTGTTGTTGTTGGACTGTGTTCCATTCCTTGATTGAGTATGGTTTCATATCTTCGTTGTGATCCGTTGATTGATTCCTGTTGAGGTGTGATGTGTGTGTGGCTTTACCTGGATTGCACGATTAGTGGTATGGGACACTAGTCACCAAGGTATTGCAGCGGTCCTCGTGGTGGCCGTGACGTGATTATGGAGTTGTGACCTTTGTGTAAGGTTCACGTATTTCTTGGGTGGCATGTGTTGCCGTGTGTGAAATCAGTACCCTCGTGTACTATGAAATTGGTGGTTTTGTTGGAGATCTGTTGGAGAGGGGACGACGGTCCTCAGAAGGAAAAGGTTGGACTTGGTGTACAGGGATCCTGTAGGTAAAGGTTGGAACTAGATATAAGGTTTGGGGTAGCCATAAGGTTGGAATCGGGCATAAGGAAGGCATATCAACTCGTGATGAGTGATGTCACGAGGGCTTGTGTAACCGTGGTTGTGTGTTCTCTTCTTGTGACGTGTGTAGTCACAAAGGCATGTGTTGCCTAGGCATGTGTTGCCATCGGTCTTGTCTTTATCTTTCGTTTTGTGGTTAACCTTTGTGGTTTGGGATGTGTTCCCGTATCCTTGTTGAGAGTGTTGAGTCTTGTGTTGACTATTGATCTTGGTTTTTGACTTATATACTTATGTATTTCGTTTCGAAAATGGCTTTATAACTTATATCTTATCTATGTATGATATTTCACATGTATTGGTGGGTTACTAGCATTATTCGCTGACCGGGCGTCGTCCCATGTTTTATTGTGTTCTTTCATGTGATGTCTAGGTGAGTGCGCAGTCTAGTGCCTGTTAGCATAGCTTCTCCTGTTGGTTTTATGGCCTGTGTGCCGCTCTAGTTGTAGACTTTTGAGACTTTGATAGTTGTAAACAATGCAAATATTGCCGTAGCGTTCATCCTTGTTGGTGAACATGGCATAACACCCCATGACTTGGATTTATATTTATCCAGTTATCTCTTAGTCTTCCGCTGTGTTTGTTGTTTAGTTGTGTTATCTGCATGTTTAAGGCTTTTAAATAGTTTGTTTTTAGGGGGTGTTACACCACCCGTGGCCCCACCCGCGGGGAACATGTTTGAAGGTGTGCGGGGATTTGTTTCCCGTGATTCCTTTGACTCGGTATTGATGTTTTGACCTCCCGATGTTGTTTTATTGGGCTATTTGTGAGTCTTCTTGATGTTTTGTATTTCTAGAACGTTATGTTAGTGTCTTGAATCGTGCTAAGGGTCCGACTTTGTGATTCGTTGGGCTATTGTGAGTCTTGTATGTTCTATGGAACTACTTTTGGTTTGCCCGTTTGATAAGCATGCTAGTTTGATGTTGAAATGCTAGTGTGTGCGGTTTGTTCTTTCCTATTGAGATTGGCAACTTGTGTTGACCATCGTTTGGTGTCGGATTGTGATCCTTCATTGTTGACTATGGTTTCATATCTTTGTTGTGATCCATTGATTGATTCCTATGATATGAACGTGTGTAATCGTTGTACCAAGATTGATGCATGATTAAGGTTTATGGGGCCTTAGTTTTCTTTGTACTGATGCGGTCCTCGTGTGGCCATGATTGAAATTTGTGGTGTGACCTGAGCGTAGGCTCATATGTAGGTGGTTTTGTTGGAGGTTGTTGGAGGGGGGGGGGGGGGGGGGGGCGACGGTCATCGGAGGCATAAGGTTGGACTCAGAAGTACAGGGTGGCACTCGGAGGTAATGGTTGGAACTGAAATAAGGTCGGGGATAGCCATAAGGTTGGAACTTGGAACTTGTGTGTAATTTTTCATTTCCTCATTTTTAATCAAATTAACTGGATTAATGAACTGATGAAATAGACTGACTGATTCAGCGATGACATCAGTCAGTAAAACCAATCATAGAGATGTTTAAAGATAGAGATAACAGTGCAAAGCAAAACACAAGATGTTTACCCAGTTCGATACACACTACAGTGTGTATCTACGTCTGGGGGACGATCACATAGGCGTCCAATCCACTAAATCATAATCCAATGTACAAAGGTAGAGAGACAATAATCTCACCCAAGTGCCCCACGCAAGGTACGTACCCAGTCTACACAGGTTTAGTGGATTGTTCAAGATGGAGAGCCATGCATACAGAAGTCCAATGAAATCCCTTCACTTGGAGAGCCAACTCTGATGCAGTCCACTTCAACGACGCTCTTCTCGGTTGTTCCCACAACAGTGTGATCGTAGTGTCCTTTCGTTTAAGCAACAGTAATTCTTCTCAAGTTCTTCATCTTAATTACCAAGAACATGTTGTATTGAGAAGAGGCTTGATAATCAAAGATCTGATCTCATGAAAACTGATAGGAAGTGTTTCTTTTCTCTTGAAAGCGTAGCCCTAATTCTCGTCGAATGAGGATACTTATAGTTCCATAGTTAGAACACTCTCTCCATAGATATCTTTGATTGTAGATGGTAGGACAATATTTGAAGAATGTAATCTTAAAGATTCGTTCCATACCTTTCTAAGACATATCCGCTGATCTTCTTTCCAAATCTATCTTCTGTAAAACCGCGTTCAGCTTTTAAGTAAACAGCTTCCTAAAACAGATCTTTAGTGTCAGTCCTTCTGTTGTTGTACCCGATTGATCAGTCTCCTGTAGAACAAAACTGACACTATGCTAATCCTATCTTAGTATGCCATAATAATATTGCCAATTATAAGTTGGGCTTTTTGAGCAATTAAAACACTAACATTGTGACATGTAGTTGTCACTGTGGCATGTAGTCGCCAAAGTGTGTATGTCTATTCTTTGCTAATGAGCATGTCTTGATGTATTCTACTTTGTGATCAGTAGAGTACATCTCGGGTTGTATTGGTTGCTGTTGGAATTCTTGTCTTGATGTATTCTACTTTGTGATCAGTAGAATACATCTCGAGTTGTATTGTTTACAATTTTTATTCTTGTCTTGTTGTTATCTTAAGGATGTTGATTTCCTTTTCCTTGAGAGTGTGTATGAGTCTTTGAAGTTGACTTCTCTCCATGACCTTGAAATGATATATACTGTATTCCGTTTCAAAAATAGTTTTGACTTATACTATCTATATATGCTATTTAACGTGTATTGATGGGTTACCAGCAATGTTCGCTGACCGGGTGGCATCCCCTATATTTATGTTGCTTTACAGGTTTTGAGTAGCATCTTGGAGAGCGCGCTAGCAGTTCGTTAGTTAGTGTAACTCCTTGTGACTTGTTTTAGATAGACATGTGGCCTGTGAGCCGTGGAATTTATAAGTTTAACTTTGACGTTTGATTAGACTTAGCCTGTGCACCTATAGATGTGTAGGTGTGGCATAACATCTCCCGCCCTTGTCTTTTAGCTTCCGCTTTTCTTATGTGATGTTTAGACTGTTAATCCCTTTAATTTAAGTTTTAAAAGTTGTTGAAATCGGGGGTGTTACAATATATATATATATATATATATATATATATATATATATATATACATACACACACACACGCGTTTCTAAAGTATGTAGTAATCCCAATTATATTCGTGTGCTACACTTACACGCAGATTATTATTATTATTATTATTATTATTATTATTATTATTATTATTATTATTATTATTATTATTATTATTATTATTATTATTATTATTATTATTACTACTATTATTATTATTATTATTATTATTATTATTATTATTATTATCATTATTATCATTATTATCATTATTATTATCACTATTATTATCACTATTATATCCTAACCCTATTCACTTTGCCTAATCCTAAATAATGCATATGTACCCTAGCTATGTTAATCCTATATGTATCTACAAGTTTACACTTAGCATATCCTAACCCTAAAATATTATTCTGTACAAATTACATTTCTCTTATATATATATATATATATATATATATATATATATATATATATATATATATATATATATATATATATATAGGATTATTTTCAAATACAAACCCCCCTTAAAATAAAAACTCCACTTAAAATACAAACTGTGTGCATGTAAGTATGTTCATGTGTGCACGAGTTAATCCGAGATATTGTTGGCAGTGTGCCCAGTGTGCGTGTAAGTATGTTAATGTGTGCACGAGCTTTGATTGATGGCTGTGATTTTTTCCTCCTATGCGCTGTGTGCATGTAAGTATGTTAATGTGTGCACGAGCTTTGATGGATGGTTGTAATTTTTCCTCCTACGCGCTGCGTGCATGTAAGTATGTTAGTGTGTGCACAACCTAATCCCAGAAATTGTTGGCAGTGCGCCATGTGTGCATGTAAGTATGTTAATGTGTGCACGAGTTCAACTTTGTATTTTAAGGAAAGTTTGTATTTTAAGGGTGTGTGTGTGTGTGTGTGTACAATATCCCGAGATAACCCTAATTCTACATTTACTCCTCGCATAATCTCTCTGTTGCCACTCCCATCTTCCCTAAATAATTAAAAACTTTAGCCTCATCATCAACTCATCAACTGATTCAGGAATTAGCAATCAAGGGTCTTCAATTCTAAGTTGTTTAGGTATTCTAGGCTTCTAGAGGTAAGATTTATGCCTACCTAAAATTTATTTACCCCGAGATAAAACTGATTTTCCTAAGTGCTTGTGTGATCAAATTCTGTCAAGATTTCTCAAAGATAAATCTTTTAGTATTTATGAACCTAGGTTATTTTACTCGTAATTACTAAAGAATATTTGTATGCGAATTGCATGTTCACATTGTAGGTGGAGATTTATATTTTCATTGTGTATGTATGGTGTGTCAAATCAGATAGCTCGCATGTTTGTGTTGAAATTCATACCTACACACATTCATGTATACATAAGGCATGTTAGACAAAACTGTATGATATAAGGCATCCCACTATGCATATATACAACATTATTAATCGCAAGCAATCTGCATATACGTGTCAATACTTGTATACTTAGTATGCTATGATCAATCCCGTATAACACCTCGTGTATTCATGGTGTACGAATTTTACATAAAGTATTCGTCTATGAAATCCGGTGAAATATCCCTATGTTCTAAACTTTAGTATTTATGTAAATACTTGTTATGTGATTATCCATCATTATTCATGATGTGCAAAATAAAGGTCCTAACCCTATTGTCTCCCAAAAGTTTATTTACCCCATAAGAAGCAAGAACATTTCTCCTAATTACTTACATGAAGATCTTTTCATCGAAAATCGATCTTTTATTAATTTTGGTAATTTTTGTATGATTTATGACCTTCCCGAATTTATATGACAATTGTTTGGTTATGCCACGATGTTGAGTACATGAATTTATTTGTTAATCATGCACTAGTTTAACATGTTGAATAATACGCATATGTGTTGTGTGATTCCATAGGACTAGTTATTATTTAAGACTTGAAATATGTCCACATTCCTTCGTACTCTATGCCCATAGACTTAAGAAATTGCATATTTAGCATAATTACGATTGTATACATATAGGCATGCCAACTTGCAGGTTCCGCATATAAATAGTTAATTATCATACGTGTTAGGCTTGTTATTTTGTAATTGTGTGTATTTGGTATAGTCTGTTTAGCACAATGATTAGGTATAGATCCTGTATATATGGCATTTTGCTCACGACATGCTACGCTACATATTAAATGCTTGTATCCATTCGTAAATGTGGTTCGCCTGTGTCATATATGTGCGTATGTGCGTTATAATGATTATGTGGCTATTCGAATATGCACCCGCGTGGTATAAACCTCTTATTTAGGTACATAAATAATTATATTTGCATGTTCGGTGCAACTTGTGATCCTATATGTTAAATTATTATAAATTATTTAAACAATGAACATGTCGTAGTCAAGACTTCTATGTTATGTTATTATTCATTCATAAAAGTGGCATAATGTGAGTTGCATATTCATAACCTTATTATTTGGTGCATTTTGCTAGCACAATACTTAGTCTTAAACCCAGTACATTTATATGTGTATATGTATATATTTCTCATATAACATTTTCCTTATGTACTACTATACTAATTCTGACTCTTTACCCCCAAAATGATTTCTAAGCTTCGGGGACGAAGCTTCTTATGAGGGGGGAGAGGGTGTAACACCCCGTGTTACGGACTTTAATCCTGGATTAATTATTTAATTAATCCGTTAAAGAATAGGTAAAAAGGATTTAATATGGACAGGATCCCTTAATTAATTAATGTAGTCCACGAAGGACCGTGGACCCCTGTTTATAATAAGGACTTTAAGTCTTTGTAGAATAAAGAAAGTGGTCTTTTATTACTCAGATTCTAATTAGGAATCCTAGACCTATATACCTGTTAGGAATAGAAAGTAGGTCTTTACTATTTAGACTCTGATTAGGATTCCTAACTCTATAAATAGGGGACTAGAAAGCAATTAGAACCCTTACCACCCATAGTTATATTACACGAAATAATTCCCAAGAGATTCTCCACCACCAGGCCTAGGGAGATCAATCAGATAGAAATCTTAGAGAAGAACCTTAATAGCCAATGGAGGATTAATTAAGGTTAAGAGGTAACCCATGTCTTACAAAACCTATTTTCATTGCTATATCTAATTTATTGGCTCCTTTGATAATCATATGTGTAATTCTGTGATTGATTCTTGATAGAGCCCTTGCATAGAATTTATATTGTGCTTATTTGATAATCTTGATGTTCTTGATATTGTGATTGACTATATATATGATCTCGTATTTTAATTATGTCTAGTGCCCTAGGGTTTATATCGTGAATCTCGTTGTTGTGATGTTCTTGATATATTTGGGTGGGTTTATGCATGATCCGGTGTTGAGTCTAGCCTAGGACTTTGCATATAGATTTCTTGATATTTTTGTGGTTCCGGAAGCTCTTGAACCGTTATGTGATTAATGTTGAGCCTTAGCATGTTTAAGAATCGTGTTAGAACGTATTTGGTGTGATTCTTGATTTAATTCCGTTAATTGAATCCGTGGTGCTGTCGTTATGTGTTTGAATGTGTCTGGACATGGTTTCGGGTTCCACGAGTGATCCTGGGACCGAAAAGTTAGCTATGTACCAGTGGGGGTAGGTGGGGGGATGACCGCCCACCACCTACCCTGTAACACCCCAGATTTTCAAGACATTTAAAACTTATAAAATAAAGGTGAAATCTCATTAAATCCCAAAACATAATACAAGAGTACGGGGTGCTATGCCACACCTGAGCTAGAGAACTCAGCTGCACAGGCTAACTAACTAATATCCTCAATAATGTAAATGCATAAGCATGGCACGCAGGCCGAAAGGGAAACTATCTACTTCTACGCTCCAAGTTCTAGCGCGCTCCAGTGACTTATTCTTCTGTGCCTGAAAGCCAAATATATCTGTTCAGCGAGAGATGCTGGTAACCCACTCCAACGCGTTGAAATGCAATACATATAGTTATATACATAGATATACGAAAACTCATTTCGAAGCATGAAGATATATCCTAAGAGACTCTAGCTTTCAAATCAGGGAACCGACTCGACAAATAGGGGTACACACAATCAACAGTCATAATCAAGCATATACAATTCTCACATAGGACACAGTTATAGATAAGCACAACCAATAATCACAATTAAGCATTACTAGTAAGAGCCCTATGGTCACGTTTCCATAACAGTCATATCATCAATTCTTCTCATCTCATCACATAGCACACTCTGTTGTCGCCACTGGTCCAATCGCATGCCCATACATGAGGGTCAGCGCATATAGCTCTGACACGGCCCCGCAGCACCCTGCCCCGTCTCACAATACGGAGGGGTCGATCGCAACCGACCGATGAGCCGCAGCTCTATATAATATTTATATACCTGACCGGTCTTTACCAGCCTGGTTAACAGTTGGGATGGTTCTCAACCCATTCAACTGCCCGTATAGTGGACCTTTGTCCTATATAATATTTATATACCTGACCGGTCTCTACCAGCCTGGTTAACAGTTGGGATGGTTCTCAACCCATTCAATTGCCCGTATAGTGGACCTCAGTCCTATATAATATTTATATACCTGACCGGTCTCTACCAGCCTGGTTAACAGCCGGTATGGTTCTCAGCCCACCCGACTGCCCGTATAGCCCGATTGATCTCAACCAAATCGGGGTAACATGCACACATAACACATAGCAAGCACATGAAACCCACATTAACATATTGGAAAGGGGGAGAAAACGTATAACAAAACCTATGCGTGATCCTTCACATACTAAGAATATTCCTAAGGGGTTCATACTTCTTTCACCTAGGTCAACGGGATACCAATTCAACTAGCATGCAATATATAAGACTCATACGACCTACGAACGGTACCCAAAAATCAAACTAGACATAGGCACGATAGACGGAGTCCGTTGGGATACCACGGGGGTCGAGGGAACATCAAACGGGGAAGCCGGGGTCCCAAGGTGGGGTACAAACCAGCGGGTAGCTGGTGGGTGAGGGGTCACCCGCCGGCGGCACAGTTCCGGGCAGCTGCCCGCGCCGGCGTTGCCCAACTAGGCCGCGGGTAGGTGGCGGGTCCCCTACCCCCACCTACCCCCCACTGACTCTTTTTCACCAAAAATGCCCCGGGAACCTTTGTGGAACCTGAAACCATACATAGACACTTTCAAACGCAATTGATAACACACGTAGACAATTAACGGATCAAAATCAAGAAACATACGGCACATAACCTATCATGCTTTTCTAAACATAATCAACACCCAATCATGCGAATTCCCACCCAATATAGCTAGAATAATTCCATACAAATTCCACGATATAACCTAGGGTTCTAATTATTTTTAAATGAACAAGAACACAATTCATCTTCCAAAACCAAGATTCGGTAGGAATATCATATAATTATCAAGAACCTCATATAATCACTAAGAACATCAAGAATACCATATAATCATCAAGAACGTCATATAATCATCAAGAACATCATAATTATCAAGAATCTTTCACCATCAAGATCACCCATGGAATCATCCCACCAGTCATCAATAATAATATCACAAATCATCAATACACAATAATATGGGGAAATCCTAAGAGGGGAATCATAGCTATGAAAATAGGTTTTGTTGAGACATGGGTTACCTCTTAGCCTTAATTAATTCCTTGGCTATGAAGGGTCTTTCTTTAAGCTTTCTTCTTTCTTGATTTCTCCTAAGGGGATTTCTTGGAACTTCTTGTGTGGTGAGAGATTATTTTGGTGAAAGATCTAGGTGCCTTCTATATCTCTATTTATATATTTAAGACTCCTAATTAGGGCCTGAATGGTATGGGTTTACTAATTCTATTCCTTATAGGACTAAGGACTTGTTTTAGGGATAAGGGTCCATGGTCCATAGTGGACCATATTAATTAATTAAAGAGAATCCTAATCATAATCTGAATAGTAAAAGGCCTACTTCCTTTATTCCTAATAGGCCTAAGACTCTCATTTAGCCAAGGGTCCACGGTTCATGGTGGACCTCATCAATTAATTAAAGGGAAACCTAACCGAATTAAATCATATTTAATTATTATTAACGGGATTAATTAAATAATTAATCCAGGATTGAAGGCCATAACACGAGGTGTTACACTCTCCCCCCCTTACGAGAAGCTTCGTCCCCAAAGCTTAGAAATCATTGCGGGGGTAACGGGTCAAAGGTAGTATGGTGGTCCTATAGAGAAAGTATTCTGCGGGGAAACTGTATAATTGTATGTTTATGTGTGCTGGGTTTTTGGGAACGATTAGGTTTAAAGGGCTAAGAGAGTGGGTTTCAAACCTAAGGACAAAGTGAATTTAGGAATTAGGATCAAAGTTTTCAAGGTTTCAACTCAGGGTGTGAGGTTGCCACCTTGTATGGAATCGTTAAAATAGGGAATCAATAATGTGGTTAGAAGGGTAGAAAGGGTTTTGAAATAAGGAGGGGGCCGATTTCCCGAGGGAGGGAAAGGAATTCGGCTAGGATGGGTTAAGGGTTCTCAATTTTAAGTGACTATTCTGGTTTGATGCTTTGATCCCGACGTATTGACGAACTGATGATCCTTCTTCCTTGGTGTTGGCACTTGCTTGACTTTAAGATCCTTGTTAGACCTTGCTTCCCAGGCTAAAGTTTCATCCTTCTCTCCTATCTTGAGGGAATCTCCCGTGATGATTTAACACTTACTTCGTTAATGCGTCCAAGGTCTTGACCAAGTTTGGTCAACCAAGCCGATCTCTTAGGGCGCACTTCCCAAATTCTTCCCAAAGTCTCTTGGGAGTCGATAAGCTTTGGGTTGACTTTTTCTTATTGAATTTCATCTCTTCTTTAGTGAGTGAAATTATTAGTAAGACTTCATGTCTTCTCCGAGGTTCGGCTTGTTGTGCCCTTTTGTGTTACTTTTAATGATGAAGGTGTCCTTGCATGCTCTTTTTCTTCTTGAAGTGCAGTTGGTTACCTAATCTCGTTGTGGAATGACTCGATGAGTTTACGAGTCATCTCATTTCCTTGTGGGTCCTTAATGACCCTTGAGATCTTGGCACAAATGTGCTATTTACTTTTTGCCTAGCACCACGGGCTACGTCGTTCTTGATTCCATACAACTTGTAAGGAGTCCTCTGATTTGCTTGAACGATATCCATGGTTTGGAGGAGTCCCGATCCATCCTTGGCATTTTGACTTTTAAGGCCTTTGTGAGTCCTTAGCACGAGTTCCCAACTCGTCTCCTTGGTCTGCACAATCTTTTATGCCAATCATCCCTAGTCGGTTGCATCGTAGAATCCAACTTCAACTCCACGTGTAATGTAATTGGTTGTGCTTTTCCGACCGTGTCTTGCGTGTCAAGGTATTTTACCGATGACACCATGTTTGGGAGACCCATGGTTCCTTACCCAAGACTCGCGTTCGTCAATCGAGGCACACAAGTGCGCCACGAATCAATAAAACGAGGGGTTAAGAAATCAGCACATTGTACCAGTGGGCGCGAGGTGGGCGGTCGTCCGCCTGCCAAGCTCCTGTCAGGGACCCGTCAAGGTCCCGCCAAGGTCCCGTCCAGGACCCGTTAGGGTCCCATCAAGGTCCCGTTGGGGACCCGCGGGAACGTGACTAGGAAGAGTGAATTTCTTCGGGAAAAATCCCAATAATGCACCGACTCAAGTCCCGACAAGCCCCATGCCCATGTGCACAATAAAAAGGTACTTGAATACATAGGATGACCCATCGTATAGTTTTATTGATCCTTAAGTACGAGTTATAGATGAGTCAAGACTCTCGCATGTTCTTTCCGTTCAGTAGGTCGGGTCCGGTTTCCAATTAGCAACCTCGTCACCTTCACCGGGAAGTTGGTTATAAGCCAACTTTGTCTTTTCCTTGCTTGATTGATGACAAGCCTTCTTGGTTTTTCTTGGAGTTCGGCTTGTCGCTCGTTCTTTGTTCAATCCTTTGGTGACCAAGTGCTTGGTGATGCGTTTCTCTTCCTTGGAATGCATTTGATTGACTGCCCTTTGACGTCGCATGGTGTTTTGGCGATTTTGTGTGTTACATGTATTTCTTACGGTGCCTTAAAACCATCAAGGTCCTTGTTCCAAGGTAAGGCCCTTATTGCCGGGAGGCTTTAGTTGTATGATACTTTCTATGCGTCTGTGTAAATCTTGCATTGCACTCCGTATAGGTAATGCCTCCAAATTTTCAGTGCGAATATGATGGCGGCTAGCTCGAGGTCGTGGGTGGGGTATTTTCTTCGTGGGTTTTGAGTTGCCTAGATGCGTATGCTATTACCTTGCCTTTTTGCATTAGCACGCACCCCAACCCCTTTTTGGACGCGTCACTGAAGACCTCGAACCCTTCCACCCCGGAGGGGATGGCTAGTACGGGTGCCGTGGTTAACTTATCCTTCAATTCCTGAAAGGCTGCGACGCAGTTGTCGTCCCATCGAAAAGGGGTCTCCTATTTCATGAGTTTAATGAGAGGTTGGGCTATCTTGGTAAAGTCGGGTACAAACCTCCTGTAGTAGCCAGCCAAGCCCAGGAAGCTTCGGACCTCTGAAAGTGAGTTCGGTGTGGACCATTCCTTAACGACCTGGGCTTTGGTGGGGTCCACCTTAATTCCTTCTTTGGTTATTACGTGGCCCAGGAAGGTCACGCTGTCTTTCCAGAATTCGCATGTGGAGAACTTAGCATATAGCTGGTGCTCTCTTAGAGTTTGTAAGGTTATGGGGAGGTGTCTTTCATGTCCTTCCTTGTTTCGGGAGTAGCCTAGGATGTCGTCAATGAATACAATGACGAAGTCATCCAGGTGGGGTCGGAATACTCGGTTCATGAGGTCCATGAGTATAGAGGGTGCGGGGTGGAGTCGTCCTTGTAGCCGTGCCCCTAGGTACTCTTAGTTGAACCCCCGGTTGTTGCCCATAAGTTCTTTGTGGACCTATCAAAGATCAACCTCGTGTCTTGAAGTAGAATGAGGCTATCTCGACGTGGCGTTCCTCTGGGCATTCTCCTAACCCGAGGATTTTGTTGAAGGTTCGGATTCATTCTTTGAGGAGTGTGGGATCCTTGACTGTCTTCTTATTGGCGCCATGCTGCTGGTTTTCAGGGTCAATATTTATTGTAATGATGAGTCAGTGTGCTGCACCCTTACCTTGGTGTGGTAAGCGTAGGGGAGTTCTTTTATTGAGGGATAAAGTGAGGGGAGGTTATGTGTAGGTTTCACAATCTCACCGCGCGTCCTAAGATTCCTGAATCCTATGTTCCTTAATACCTAGAGTTCAAGCCTAATGTCCTAAAGTCCAGTCTTAAGAGTCTTATCCTAGGGTCAAACTTAGGCTCTGATACCAACTGTAACACCCCAGATTTTCAAGACATTTAAAACTTATAAAATAAAGGTGAAATCTCATTAAATCCCAAAATATAATACAAGAGTACGGGGTGCTATGCCACACCTGAGCTAGAGAACTCAGGTGCACATGCTAACTAACTAATATCCTTAATAATGTAAATGCATAAGCATGGCACGCAGGCCGAAAGGGAAACTATCTACTTCTACGCTCCAAGTTCTAGCGCGCTCCAGTGACTTATTCTTCTGTGCCTGAAAGCCAAATATATCTGTTCAGCGAGAGATGCTGGTAACCCACTCCAACGCGTTGAAATACAATACATATAGTTATATGCATAGATATACGAAAAGTCATTTTGAAGCATGAAGATATATCGTAAGAGACTCTAGCTTTCAAATAAGGGAACCGACTCGACAAATAGGGGTACACACAATCAACAGTCATAATCAAGCATATACAATTCTCACATAGGGCACAGTTATAGATAAGCACAACCAATAATCACAATTAAGCATGACTAGCAAGAGCCCTATGGTCACGTTTCCATAACAGTCATATCATCAATTCTTCTCATCTCATCACATAACACTCTTTGTTGGCGCCACAGGACCAATCGCATGCCCATACATGAGGGTCAGCGCATATAGCTCTGACACGGCCCCGCAGCACCCTGCCCCGTCTCACAATACGGAGGGGTCGATCGCAACCGACCGATGAGCCGCAGCTCTATATAATATTTATATACCTGACCGGTCTTTACCAGCCTGGTTAACAGTTGGGATGGTTCTCAACCCATTCAACTGCCCGTATAGTGGACCTTTGTCCTATATAATATTTATATACCTGACCGGTCTCTACCAGCCTGGTTAACAGTTGGGATGGTTCTCAACCCATTCAACTGCCCGTATAGTGGACCTCAGTCCTATATAATATTTATATACCTGACCGGTCTCTACCAGCCTGGTTAACAGCCGGTATGGTTCTCAGCCCACCCGACTGCCCGTATAGCCCGATTGATCTCAACCAAATTGGGGTAACATGCACACATAACACATAGCAAGCACATGCAACCCACATTAACATATTGGGAAGGGGGAGAAAACGTATAACAAAACCTATGCGTGATCCATCACATACTAAGAATATTCCTAAGGGGTTCATACTTCTTTCACCTAGGTCAACGGGATACCAATTCAACTAGCATGCAATATATAAGACTCATACGACCTACGAACGGTACCCGAAAATCAAACTAGACATAGGCACGATAGACGGAGTCCGTTGGGACACCACGGGGGTCGGGAGAACATCAAACGGGGAAGCCGGGGTCCCGAGGTGGGGTACAAACCAGCGGGTAGCCGGTGGGTGAGGGGTCACCCGCCGGCGGCACTGTTCCGGGCAGCGGGTGCCCATAGTGGACCATATTAATTAATTAAAGAGAATCCTAATCATAATCTGAATAGTAAAAGGCCTACTTCCTTTATTCCTAATAGGCCTAAGACTCTCATTTAGGCAAGGGTCCACGGTTCATGGTGGACCTCATTAATTAATTAAAGGGAAACCTAACCGAATTAAATCATATTTAATTATTATTAACGGGATTAATTAAATAATTAATCCAGGATTGAAGGCCGTAACACGGGGTGTTACATACCCACTGCCCGACGAGCTCAATCCAGTGAGCAGCCTGCCCGCCGGCCACGCGCTTGAATGGTAGCTGCCCGGCGGTGGGTGGCTGGCGGGTGGTCATCCACCCGCCACCTACCCCGTGTCCCGTTATACCCTATTTGTCGTGTATGAGTCTCGTTTGATATTTTGAGTACCGTTCTAGGAAAGTATGTGTAATATGTGTCATTGTTGTTATGTCTTGATTGTTATTGATTGATTATGTGATGCTTGATTGAATGGCGATGAGTATCGTGGTCATTGTGCAATGGCCGGTGTGACTGATGATGATGATGATGATGATGATGATGATGATGAGATTGTGATTGGTGGAAATGAATTGTTGGCGGTTGGCACCACTTGTGCCCGGTCATTGTACTAAAGGTACAGGCCTAGCAGTTACTGTGCTAATGGCACAAACCCACCTTCGACTAGCTTGCCGTTGAGCATGGGTCAGGTTATAAGTGCTGCGGTGTCATGTCAGGGCTATATGCCCTGACCCCATGGTATTGGTACTAGAGGTACGGACCATGCGAATGGCACTACGGCGCTATCTTGACTTGTTGGTGGTTGATAGGTGGTTTGTCGGTGGGGGCATGTAGTTGTCTGGAGGAATAAGGGAGGCGATATAAGGGTGGCCTGGAGGTATAGGTTGGAACTGATATAAGGACGGAGGGGAGCTACAAGGTTGGAACTTGGTATAAGGTTGGATGATGGATTGTGTGCTTGATGATTACTTGCTAATTGATTGTCTTTGAATGCCCTTGTTGTCTCTATTTGCTATTTATGAGCTTATTTGTCTATTATGTCTTGAATCGTATTCTTAGGACGGATGCAAGTCTTTATGATTATGTTGTCGAGTCTATTATCGTGTCTTGAGTCTTGATCTTGGATTTAAGTTAGACTCTCGCAGGTTATATATGTATTCCGGTTTCAAAATGATTTTTTTATATCTACCTATATTGTACTTAACGCGTTGGAGTAGGTTACCAGCATTATTCGCTAACGGTTGTTGCACCGCATGTTTTTCAGGTACTGACCAGTAGCTTCGGAGTGCGCTAGACAGACCCACAGATTTAGCATTTGTTAGTTCTAGTCATAGTTGCTATGCATGTGTGCATCGAATTGTATTTGAATATTAATTGTGGATTATGCTTAGATTAGTTAGTTGTAGCCTGTGCATCTAGGTTCTCAAACCTAGGGGTGGCATACCACCCCGACTCTCATGATTTGTTTATGCTATATTTGGATGATTAATAATAGATTTACCTTGCATTCATAAGCTTTAAATGTTTTAAAAATTAGGGGTGTTACACTTTATATTACTTTGAGGAGGTAACATTACATTTTGAGGACTCGGGGTGAGTCCTTCGCAACCAAGGGAGAATGATGCGGAATAGGAATTGAGAAAATAATAGAACAATGGTCACATGCATGAAGTCTACGGGACATGGAGTTTGGTGGCTACTTTTTATGGTAAATTTGAATTAGCTTTAAATATTATTAGTATTTCCAATTCTCATTACGTTTATTTTATAGTTCCTATGCATGTTTTGTATATTTGCAACTCTTCAGTTTTTCTTAATTGTCTATTTAAACAAACTTTTGTATTGAGAAGTTCAAGTTTGAATATAACTGAAAGTCTTTGAGTTTGAGTCATATTTCTTGTGTTCTTCTTGTTCTCCTTGTTCTACGTCACATTCACACTTAAATCAAATACTTCCAATTACTTAAACAATAACTCAAATCATACTCAACAATAGTTCTATATGCTTACATCCTAAATCAACAAATAGGCATGCTTTCTCAAGTACTCAATTTAACATAAATCTCATGCTTTAAACAGATATTTCAAATCATAGCTCAATACTCAAACTGATGGTAATAACGTTACCGGTAAATAATAATATAACAATGCTATAAGAGAATACGATAGTTGTATTGCTTTTGTCTCAGTATAGAAAGTACAATGTGTCCCCTGCTCAGCTGAGGGAAGTTCTATTTATGCTAGGTCCTAACGGTAACAACATGAAGAGTCATCATTGGGGAGCTGAGCTAACGGCAAGAATATGAAGAGTCATGAATGAGGCGTTGAGGCTTTAACTCTCTCTCATCAAAGGTGGCATCAATGGTGGCTTCAAAGACAATAAAGGTGACACCTGTTGGAATTCCTAACCGTTGGAGTTCTGCCCGTTGGGTTCCCATGTGATGCCGAGTCAATGCCCATTTGTGATCCGGGTCGGGTGCCAGCCCTATTATCCTGTCACCAGTCCCCCCTACTCCTGAGGCAACGGATGTGTTTGAGTTGACTTGGGAGTAAAGCTGGATTTGCTTGATATCGTGTAGAATCCCGATTGATCCCGAGTATGTGATTTTATTTTCCAAATCACACATGAATTTATTTATTTATTTATTTTTATGCTGGCCGAGACGGGCTGCGGCTTAGGCTGGCCGAGGTGCGTGCCTCCGGCCGAGGCGTCGCCTCAACCGAGCGTGGCCGAGGCGTCGCCTCGGATGATCGTGATTTTTTTTTTTTTTTTTGCCGAGACGGACATCGGCGTTGGTCGAGGCGGGCGCCTCGCCCAACCCCTCGACTAATCGTGGCCGAGGCGTCGCCTCGACCAATCGTGGCCGAGGCGTGCGCCTCAGCTGACCGTGGCCGAGGCGTCGCCTCGACCGACCGTGGCCGAGGCGTCGCCTCGACCGACCGTGGCCGAGGCGTCGCCTCGACCGATCGTGGCCGAGGCGTCGCCTCGACCGATCGTGGCCGAGGCGTCGCCTCGACCGACCGTGGCCGAGGCGTCGCCTCGACCGACCATGGCCGGGGCGTCGCCTCGACCCATCGTGGCCGAGGCGTGGCCTCGACGGATCGTGGCCAAGGCGTGCGCTTCGGCTGATCGCGGCCGAGGCGTAGCCTCGTCTGATCGTTTTTTTTTTTTTTTTTTTTTTTTTTTTTTTTCGGAGCCGAGGCGCGGCCGAGACGCCGCCTCGGCCACTGGGCCTAGGCGCGGCCTCAGCCTGTGGCCGAGACGCGGCCTCGGCCTATCGGCCATGTGGCCGAGGCGCGACCTCGGCCACTGGGCCAAGGCGCCGCCTCGGCCACTTGGCTGAGGCGCCGCCTCGACCAGGAGGCCGAGGCGTGTGCCTCGGCCTTGGCTGAGGCGCGCCCTCAGCCATTTTTTTTTTTTTTTTTTTTTTTTTTCGGGGCCGAGACGCGGCCTCGGCCTGTGGCCGAGCCGCGGACTCGGCCATGTGGCCGAGGCGCGACCTCGGCCACTGGGCCAAGGCGCCGCCTCGGCCACTTGGCTGAGGCGCGGTCTCGACCAAGAGGCCGAGGCGTGTGCCTCGGCCTTGGTTGAGGCGCGCCCTCAGCCTTTTTTTTTTTTTTTGTTTTTTTTTTTTGTTTTGAAACAACATGGGCGGACCACAAGCACGAGATATTATTCCAAAAGATTTCAGAATGCAATGCGGGTGGACCGCGATTTCCAAGCACCAGTTCCAAACGACTACTAGAATATTAAGAAAAATACTTAATCAAATGTTCCTACCTCCATACCCGATCGATCATCCTTACAGATGGTGTGGACTTATAGATCATTTCTGCCAATCTTTTTGCATGCTTTAACGTAACAACTGCGGGCCGCTCGCTATCTCCATACCCGATCGATCATCCTTACAGATGGTGTGGACTTATAGATTATTTCTGCCAATCTTTTTGCATGCTTTAACGTAACAACTGCGGGCCGCTCGCTGGTCTCCTCTGACGACCCCTATCCCGCTCGGAGTGGGGAACTTCATACACAAGTGTTCCACCGACACTATGGCCTTGAGGTTCTCCAGTGCCGGTCTCCCCAATATGATGTTGTGCGCGCAAGTGAGTCTTACCACGATGAATTCCAAGTCAAGTTTGCGAATGTTAGGGCTCGTGCCTATCTCCACTGGTAAGACCACTGACCCCTCCGTCTCCACTGAATCACCCGTAAATCCAGAGAGTGGGGTACGTACTTCTTTGAGCTGGTTCCTAAGTATCCCTAACTTGGTGAAGGCATCGTAATACATCACATTGACTGAGCTTCCCATGTCGACTAAGATGCGGCGGATAATGACATCATTGACGTCCATCTCAATTACCAGGGCGTCACGATGGGGTAACGGGCCCTCTGGGAGGTCATCATCAGAGAAGGTGATGGCCTCCTGTCTCTGTTTCTTTTCTCTGGGAAGACTCACCACTTCTCCCACGTATAGCCGCCGGCTCCACTTCTTTCTTTCCGCGGGCGTGTCGCCCCCTGCAGGTCCACCATAGATAAAGTGTATGGTGTGCCTCTTTTGTCGTCTGGGCGCCACCTCGGTTTCTTTCTCGCTATCACTCTGCTCAGATATTTGGTCGTGGTCTCTTTTTTTGGCGTTTGAGGTGGACGGCTCGGTGCCATCCTCATTCCTCCATACATTTTTTGGTGGATTGTGTTGCGGCTGTTGCTGCTGCTTGGATCGCTTGACGAAATGTCGGAAGTAGCCCTGCTGGATGAGGTCTTCTATTTGTCTCTTCAAAACGTGACACTCATCCGTATCGTGTCCGGCATGCCTATGAAACCTGCAGTACTTTGTTTGGTCTGCCTTTGGGGAGACCTTCATGCACTCCTCGGGGAATTCTACCATTCCCATCTCCTCAGCTTGCTTTAGAATGACACTGACGGGATGGGTAAGAGGTGTCAAATTACACAAGGGGACCAGGCGAGACCGTTCGTGGTCTCGGCCTTTCCCTGCGGTCGGGTGGTTCGAGAGTGGTGCCTGGCTGGGCGGACCAGCTTTCCCAAGCTTCCCATCTTTCCTACCATCCTCTTCGTCCTTCTTTTTCCTATCGACGTCCTCTGCTTCGGCATAGCGGCTAGCCGTCCTCATCAGATCTTCGTAAGAGCGGGGGTGGTGAGCGCTCAGCTGCTTGTGGAAATACCCTGATCTTAAGGCATGGATAAATATCGGGATCGCCGCCTTGGAGTCGAAGTCGTAGACATTATTGACTTCCTTTTTCCATTTGATCAGGAAGTCTTTGAGGCTCTCGCCTCTATCTTGCTTCACTACACAGAGGTGAGAGAAGGGTTTCTTGCGATGTATGCTACCGGAGAAGTATGTTCGGAAGCTCTTGGATAACTCCCCAAAGTTTCTGATCGACCCATCTGGGATGGTGTTGAACCAGTCTTGGGCCGCTCCATCCAGTGTGGACAAGAACGCTCGGCACATGATGGCGTCCCCTGCCCCGATCATTACCATAGCAGCCTTGTACCTCGTCATGTGGACACGTGGGTCAGTGGCCCCCGTGTACTCCTTGATGGCGGGCAACCTAAAGTCCCTCGGCAAAGGTACGTACATGATGCTAGGGGAGAATGGTGCTGCCATCCGTACCTCAGGTTCCGGCGACTGCTCCCGTGCCTCCACCCTTCTTGCTAACTCCTCGATTCTTCTCTGCAGCCTCTCAACCAGGGCCGACTCATCAGGGTGCCGACGCGGGGCCGGCTGCCTCTCCTCCATGTGTCGGCGTGGAGCTAGTTCATCGACGTGCTGTGTATCTGAGTGTCGACGCGGTGCGGGTTCCTCGACGTTCCGTCCATCCAAGTGTCGGTGTGGGACCCGCTCATCAGCGCGTCGCTTCTCCGCCGAGTGTCGACGCAGAGCCGGCTCATCGACGCGTCGCTCCTCCGAGTGTCGACGTAGGGCCGACTCATCAACGTGTCGGCGTGGGGTCGGCTCCCGAGACTCGCCCACCTCCTCTGTAGGTGATCTCTCGGCTTGTCTGTTCTCGTGTTGGCGAGGGCCTCTGGTAGAGGACCCCTCGGCCCGTGATCCTAATCTTTGCCGCACGGGCGCCCTCTGTCCCAATCATTC